>NC_091988.1:2297500-2597916 GCF_044704955.1 Pristiophorus japonicus | reverse complement strand
AGGGGATCATTCAGCCTACTCTTCCACAGCAACCTTTGAATCCCCATTATAGCTTCGAACTGCCTTTTGATTTCTGCTTTGACCACACGATCTGAAGACCAATCCAGGTATTACTCACACTTTGTCGAGAGAAAAAACGCTTCCTCACATCAAAAGGAATGATAGAAAGACTTGTATTTCCATAGCGCCTTTTATAACATTGGGACATCTCAAAGTGCTTCACAACAACAAAGTACTTTTTGAAGTGCAGGCTCTGTTGCAATGTAAGCAATGTGGCAGTTAATTTACACACAGCAAGCTCCCACAAACAACAATGAAATAAATGACCAGATTATTTGTATCAGGTGTTGTTTGAAGGATAAATATGGGCCAGGACACCAGGGAGAACTCCGCTGCTCTTCCCTGAATAGTGCCATGGGATCTTTCCATCCAACTGAGAGGGCAGACTGTTGTGTATGGAGAAAGAGTCAGACTGAACACTGTGAGCTCAAAGTAAAGTGTGACCTTAGTCTTTTATTTGCCTTCCTGATGACTTACTGTAACTGCATAAGGAGCGGCGTGCGGCCCAGGGAGCAGCGTGGAGGCCCCGACCCGAGAGAAATCATCAATGGTAGGTTGGGACCATAAAAGGAGTGGCGAACGGCCCAGGGAGCAGCGTGGAGGGCGCTACAAGGTACAGCGCGAGCTGGTGCAGGAGGGCGACGGCAGCAAAGAGTGACGTCATCACGGTCCAGGTCGGTGATTGGAGCGTGGGCAGGTACAGCAGGAGCGGCGATAGACTGTGGAGGGACGTGATCGGGGCCCAGGGGAGGTGTGAGTTCGGGGCCAGGGACCCAGGGGCAGCACGGCCCAGCCCACACTGCTATATGTGAGTGCACTAGGTCCATGCAGCAGAGCTGGTCTCCAGTCGTCCTGGTTAATCCTTGCCACTGGACCAAGACCTAGCTCTGTCAAGCCCGTGTGGTGGCTGGTGTGCAACGGTCACCCCACATTAAAAAAATCCAGGCACAGGTATCTTCCACCCTTCAGGATGTAGTTCGGGTCCTTCATTGAAACACCTGTGAACTCATCCTTTTTTGGCGTGGAAGCAAGTCGTCCTCATTTCGAGGGACTGCCTATGATGATGATTGCAAGTTTCCAGAGTGCCTCTCCAACATGTGAAGCCTCCTTAAATACCTGTTTTCCCACGGGATTATGGGATCCCTTGGGACTCTAGGGGATGAGCCCTCTGGTGGCTGTACAGAGTAAATACAAGTTTACAGAAAAACAACACTGCCCCCCCCCCCCCCCCACAAAGTCAATAGTGTAACTATTTACAATGTGAGTCGATCTGGGGCCCTTCTTGCCCTGGTTGATCGTCTCGGTGTGAAAGCTGGTGTTGAATCATTTGTTGGGCCCTCGCTGGGCTGCTGTGCAGCTGGCCTTGCTGGGCTGCCTGGTGTGTTGGGTCCTGCTGGGCTGCTGTGGATGATGGGTTCTGCTTCGTGGTCAACCGTGGTGCCGGTTCCCACTGGTGTGTATGTTGGGGGATCAAAAAAGGTAGGGTCCAAGGTGGGTTGCTCAGGGTAGTCCGTGAATCTGAGTTTGATTTGGTCCAAGTTTTTCTGGTGAATGAATCCATTTGAAAATTTGACCCGAAACACCCTGCTCCCCTCTTTGGCCATGACAGTGCCGGGAAGCCACTAGGGACCTTGTCCATAATTTAATACAAATACAGGATCATTGATTTCAATCTCGCGTGACACATTTGCGCCATCATGGTATGCACTTTGTTGAAGCCGCCTGCTCTCTACCTGTTCATGTAGATCAGGGGGAACTAACGAGAGCCTTGTCTTAAGTGCTCTTTTCATGAGCAGTTCAGCAGGTGGGATCCCAGTGAGTGAGTGGGATCTCGTGCGGTAGCTAAGCAGGACTCGGGATAGGCGAGTCTGCAGTGAGCCTTCAGTTACCCACTTCAAGTCTTGCTTGATGGTTTGCACTGCTCTCTCTGCCTGACAATTGGACGCTGATTTAAAAGGGGCAGATGTGACATGTATGATCCTATTACGGGTCATGAATTGTTTGAACTCAGCACTGGTAAAACATGGCCCGTTGTCGCTCACCAGGACATCGGGTAAGCCATCTGTGGCAAACATGACCCGCAGGCTTTCAGTAGTGGCAGCGGACGTGCTAGCCGACATTATCTCACATTCAATCCACTTGGAGTACGCGTCTATAACCACAAGGAACATTTTTCCCAAGAACGGGCCTGCATAGTCGACATGTACCCTAGACCACGATTTGGAGGGCCAAGACCATAAACTTAGCGGTGCCTCCCTGGGTACATTACTTAACTGCGAGCATGTATTACATCTGTGAACACAGGACTCTAAGTCCGCATCGATACCGGGCCACCACACGTGGGATCTGGCTATCGCTTTCATCATTACGATGCCTGGGTGGGTACTGTGGAGATCATTGATGAAGGTGTCTCTGCCCTTCTTGGGGACCACTACTTGACTGCCCCACAGAAGGCAGTCTGCCTGGATAGACATTTCATCTTTGCGCCACTGGAACGGCTTTATCTCTTCCTTCATTTCCACTGGGACACTGGACCAGCTCCCGTGAAGCACACAGCTTTGGAATAGAGATAATTAGGGGTCCTGGCTTGTCCAGGTTTTGATCTGCCGGGCAGTGATGGGTGATTGCTCACTCTCAAATGCTTCCAGAACCATGGCTAGATCTGTGGGTTGTGCCATTTCTACCCCCGTGGTGGGCAATAGCAGCCTACTGAGAGCATCAGTGCAGTTTTCTGTGCCTGGCCTGTGGCGGATGGCGTAGTTGTATGTGGACAACGTGAGCGCCCATCTCTGGATGTGGGCTGATACGTTGGTATTTATCCCTTTACTCTCAGAGAACAGGGATATAAGTGGCTTATGGTCAGTTTCCAATTCAAATTTTAGCCCAAACAGATATTGATGCATTTTCTTTACCCCATAGACACGCACTAACGCTTCTTTCTCAATCATGCTGTAGGCTCTCTCAGCCTTAGACAGACTCCTGGATGCATAAGCAACTGGTTGCAGTTTCCCGAAATCATTAGCTTGTTGCAAAACACACCCGACGCCATATGATGACGCATCACATGCTAGTACCAAACGCTGATATGTTTGAGCAATTTGTTTGAGCATAACAATTTTCTCGATTTTACAAAGGCATTTTCTTGGCTTTTTTCCCAAACCCATTCGCCCCCTTTTCGCAGTAAGATGTGCAGTGGTTCTAACAGTGTGCTGAGACCTGGTAAGACGTTACCAAAGTAGATCAGGAGTCCCAGATACGACCACAGCTCCATCACGTTCTGTGGCCTCGGTGCGTTCTCGATTGCCTCCGTCTTCACGTTAGTGGGCCTGATGCCGTCCGCCGCAATCCTCCTTCCCAGGAACTCCACTTCAGGCGCCAGGAAAATGCACTTTGTGCATTTTAACCTGAGTCCCACGCAGTTGAGTCGACTGAGAAACTCCTCTGGGTTCTGCAGATGCTCAACTGTGTTCCGACCTGTGACCAAGATTTTCTCCTGGAAGACTACAGTGTGCGAGACTGACTTCAGTAAACTTTCCATGTTTCTCTGGAATATCGCCACCACCGATCGGATTCCAAATGGGCATCTGTTTTAAACAAAAAGATGTTTGTGCGCGTTGATGCAGATGAGGGCCTTCGATGATTCCTCCAGTTCTTGCATCATGTAGGCTGAAGTCAGTTCCAGCTACGTGAACATCTTTCCTCCCACCAGCATTGCAAAGAGGTCGTCGGCCTTTGGTAGTGGGTATTGGCCCTGCAGGGAGAATTGATAGTTACTTTGCAATCACCACAGATTCTGATAGTGCCATCTCCCTTGAGGACTGGGATGATAGGACTGGCCCACTCGTTGAACTCGATCGGGGAAATGATGCCCTCTCTAATCTAGCTCAATCTCTACCCTTTCTCTCATTATGTACAGTACTGCTCTCGCCTTGTGATGGATGGGTCGCGCCCCCGGAATTAGGAGGATCTTCACTTTTGCTCCTTGGAATTTCCCAATGCCTGGTTTGAACAGTGAAGGAAATTTGTTTAAGACCTGGACACACGAAGTGTCGTCAGCGGGCGATAGTGCTCGGACGTCGTCCCAGTTCCAGCGTATCTTTCCCAGCCAGCTCCTGCCAAGCAGAGTGGGACCATCGCCCAGTACCATCCAGAGTGGTAGCTTGTGCACCGCTCCATCGTAGGAGACCTTTACGGTAGCACTGCCGATTACAGGAATCAGTTCTTTTGTGTAAGTTCTTAGTTTTGTGCGAACTGAAGTTAAGACTGGCCTTGAGCCCTTGTTGCACCACATCCTTTCGAAAGTCTTTTTGCCCATGATGGACTGGCTCGCGCCCGTGTCTAGCTCCATTGACACCGGGAGTCCATTTAGTTCAACGTTCAACATTATCAGGGGACAATTCATGGTGAATGTGTGCACCCCACGTACCTCTGCCTCCTCGATCTGAGGCTCTGGTTCGTCGTGATCCTCCGTGGATCTGTCCTCCTCTGTAACATGGTGGTTTGCAGGTTTAACAGGCTTTGCAGCTCATCTGCAGACTCGTTGGATGTGTCCTATTATTCCACAGCCCTTGCAAACGTACTCTTTGAATCAGCATGAATGGAAACGATGATCACCCCCGCAGCGCCAACAAGGTGTTAATGGCCTTGCATTCTTCACCCTTGATGGTGGACTCTGAAACATCTGCGGACGTGTAGCTGCAGGTATGTGTGACCTGCCCTGTACGTTACGATTTAAATACAACATCACTTTGTTCACAGTACTTGTAGCAGCACTTGTGTGCTGAGAGATTTGTTTCGTATTTTCACTGTTGGCAATGAACGCCTGGGCTATTGCTGTGGCCTTATTCAAAATTGAGGTCTCTACAGTCAAAAGTTTGCAAAGTATGGTTTCGTGGCCAATGCCAAATATGAAAAAGTTTTTGAGCATGTGCTCCAAATGTCCTTCAAATTCGCAATGTCCTGCAAGGCGTCTTAGCTCGGTGACATAACTCGCCACTTCCTGGCCTTCAAGACCTTTTGTCAGTGTTGAACCGGTACCTCGCCATCAGAACGCTTTCCTTCGGGTTCAAATGCTCTCGGACCAGTGTGCACAAATCGTCGTACGCTTTCTCCGTGGGTATCGCTGGAGTGAGCAGATGCTTCATGAGGCCATACGTTGGTGCCCCACAGACGATGAGGAGCTCCCTTCGTTTGGCAGCACTCTCTTCCCCATCTAGCTCATTGGCCACGCAGTATTGGTCGAGTCACCCCACAAAAGTTTCCCAATCATCTCCCGCCGAGAATTTCTCCAGGATGCCCACTGTTCTTTGCATCTTTGGGTTCGCTATCTGTAGCTCATCACCAGTTGTTGTGTATGGAGAAAGAGCCAGACCGAACACTGTGAGCTCAAAGTAAAGTGCGACCATAGAATTTATTGCAGGTCTCCAGAGTGCCTCTCCAACCTGTGAAGTCTCCTTAAATACCTGTGCTCCCAAGGGATTATGGGAGATGAGCCCTCTAGTGGCTGTACAGAGTAAATACAAGTTTACATATATAACAGCCTCGGTTTAGCTTCTCATCTGAAAGACGGCATCTCTGACAGTGCAGCGCTCCCTCAGTACTGCACTGGGATATCAGCCGAGATTACATCAATCTTGACTTTACCTTTTATCTGTTTGTACCTATTCTCCCTTGCCTGTACATGTGGTTTAACTTGATATAGAGCTTACAATTAACCTTGTTATCATCGTATTTCTTATAAGGTCCCCTCTCATTAGCCTCCTTTCAAAGCTGAAGAGTCTAAAAAATGGTTCAACCTACCCTCATAAATCAGCCCTCTGGCACGAGGGAGCTTCATGGTTACACTGGATTCTTCTGCACATTGTTCCAGAGGGCAAGGGTAATCTCTTTGTACCTCAGTGTTGAGAAATGAATGTAATATTGAGAGGCAAGCTTGGCCAAAGTATGATGTAGCTTAGTATGACTGCCTCAGACTTACGATCTACTGATTTCACAACATAGAGCAGCATTTAGTTTGCTTTGCTAATTGCTGCTCCACAGGACATGGTCAATGCTGAGTGCCCTGATACTCTTCCCTCACTAGACCAACACTATTCATTGAATCCCCTAGTTTCTGGTCCAGTATGTTTTGCCCACTTGCCCATATTATGCAGATCTTTCTGTGATTCCTTAGCTGACTCTCCTCACCCTCTCGTTGAGTTTGTTTGCGATTAGGTCCAATTTACATCATGGTCGAAGGCTTCCCACGGGTGACTACAAGAAAAGCACACACCTACCTGGTGCCTTCGTACCTTCAGACTCTTGCAGTCCTGGGCCTGCAGGCATACACTTGTACAAAGGCCCACATATCCCAGGGGTGCATGTGGTTCGCAAATATCCCTGGGATCGCGTGGGCTGGCCCAATCAATCACAAACGGGGATTCTCCATTAGCATATTAGCAAACTGCCTTTGACCCGAATGTTCTCGACTCCATCCCACGGCATGCTACCCACCACCACCTCAGTGAGACCCCAACACTGCACGAGGTAAAAAAAGCCATAAAACAGCTTAAAAACAACAAGGCTACGGGAGCGGATGGAATCCCTGCTGAGGCATTGAAGTATGGCGGAGAGGCACTGCTAGCGCTTTAACACGACCTCATCTCTCTCATCTGGAGGGAGGAGAGCATGCCGGGAAATCTCAGATATGCTGTAATCGTGACCATCTTTAAAAAAGGGGACAAGTCCGACTGTGGCAACTACAGAGGAATCTCCCTGTTATCAGCCACTGGGAAAGTTGTCGCTAGAGTCCTCCTCAACCGTCTTCTTCCCGTGGCCGAGGAACTCCTCCCGGAGTCACAGTGCGGATTTCATCCCCTGCGTGCAGCGTGACAGCTACAGGAAAAATGCAGGGGCCTTCTTTGACCATACCAAGGTCTTTGACATTGTCAAACGCGAGGGTCTATGGAGCGTCCTCCTCCATTTCGGATGCCCCCAAAAGTTCGTCACCATCCTCCGCCTGCTCCACGACGACATGCAGGCCGTGATCCTTACCAACGGATCCATCGTAGACCCAATCCACGTCCGGACCGGGGTCAAACAGGGCTGCGTCATCGCCCCAACCCTCTCCTCAATCTTCCTCGCCGCCATGCTCCACCTCACAGTCAACAAGCTCCCCGCTGGAGTGGAACTAAACTACAGAACCAGTGGGAACCTGTTCAATCTTCGCTGTCTCCAGGCCAGGTCCAAGATCACCCCAACCTCTGTCGTCGAGCTACAGTACACGGACGACGTCAGCGTCTGCGCACATACAGAGGCTGAACTCCAGGACATAATCAACGTATTTACTGAGGTGTACAAAAGCATGGGCCTTACGCTAAACATCCGTAAGACAAAGGTCCTCTACCAGCCTGTCCTCGCCGCACAGCACTGCCCCCCAGTCATCAAGATCCACAGCGTGACCCTGGGCACCGTGGACCACTTCCCATATTGCGGGAGCCTCCCATCAACAAGAGCAGACATTGACAACGAGATCCAACACCGCCTCCAGTGCAACCTTCGGCTGCCTGAGGAAAAGAGTGTTTGAAGACCAGACCGTCAAATCTATCACCAAGCTCATGGTCTACAGGGCTGTAGTAATACCCGCCCTCCTGTGTGGCTTAGAGACATGGACCATGTACAGTAGACACCTCAAGTCGCTGGAGAAATAGCACCAACGATGTCTCCGCAAGATCCTACAGATCCCCTGGGAGAACAGACACACCGACATCAGCGTCCTTGTCCAGGCCAACATCCCCAGCATTGAAGCACTGACCACGCTCGATCAGCTCCGCTGGGCAGGCCACATTGTTCGCATGCCAGACTCGAGACTCCCAAAGCAAATGCTCTACTCGGAACTCCTTCACGGCAAATGAGCCAAAGGTGGGCAGAGGAAACATTACAAGGACACCCTCAAAGCCTCCCTGATAAAGTGCAACATCCCCACTGACACCTGGGAGTCCCTGGCCAAAAACCGCCCTAAGTGCATCCGGGAGGGCGCTGAGCACCTCGAGTCTCATCGCTGAGAGCATGCAGAAATCAAGCGCAGGCAGCGGAAAGAGTGTGCGGCAAACCTCCCTTACCCTCAACGACTCTCGGTCCCACCTGTGACAAAGTCTGTGGCTCTCGTATTGGACTGTTCAGCCACCAAAGAACTCACTTTAGGAGTGGGAGTAAGTCTTCCTCGATTCCGAGGGACTGCTATGATGATGAATAGGAATCAGATAAAAAAAACACACTTTCAAGCAACCTAAATAAAAATAAATCACTACATGTTTAAAATTAATAAAATACAATTAAATTAAACAATTTAATGTAATTTTTCAAAAAATAATGTAAACATTTTTAGAGGGGCCAAAAATAACAAACTAATTTTAATGATTTTTGAAAGTTTAAATGATTTAATACATTTTATTTTAATATTTATTTTCACCCTTTTGCTGGTAAAAGAAGGCACTCTGCCTGCCTTTAGCAGGAGTAAGTGTTTTGTGGGCACTCGGTGGGCAGTAGTGGGACAAGTAGCCCAACTCTCCGCCAGCGATTGTCCATTTCTTGCACATGCAGGTGATGTGTCAAGCTGAAACTTGACAGATCGCAAGTTCCGGGTTTTCGTGCATGCGCGGCGTATGTGGAAACACAGAGCTTGTGACCACGTGTGCTTACATGATCATCGGCCCCGTAAAATCCGAGCCACTGTGTTATTGAATTAAGATCCTTTATATACATCAGAAAGAGCAGGAGTCCTTGAGATATTTTACTCAGTACATTTCCCCCTGCCCGAACTAGTATGACCTGTTTCCTCTTTTTCATCCAGTTCCTTATCCACCTCTTAGTTTTACTAACTGCTCCCACTGCTTTAAGTTTGTGTGCCAGCATTTGTTATGGAATTATATCAAAGGACCAATGATGTTAGCCAGTGAGCAATGATAATTTTTTTCAAATGACATTGTATCTAATTTTGGAAATAGAAAGCTTTCTGAAACTACCTTCCCACACACGTTTTCTCAGCTTTCATTCACTCAATCATAGCTCCAATACATGCTGTGAGTCAAGTACTCTGGAGCATAGCTTAGATCAAGTTCTACTTTTGTAACTCAGAGTGGTTTAATCATATTCTGCTAGTTCATTTGTGGCACTTGGGATCTTGTGTGAGAAAGGTTCCCTGGGTCACCAACGAAGTAATCCAACAAAATAATATTCAGAGTAAAGGGCCTAGTTTTCCCACCCATCCTCCACTCTCCCCCCTCGTGGAACAGCAGCTGCCCAAAACACAACTCTGCCCTTTGTCTGATTACCACTCCCTGGTGGAGATTGGGAAGCCTACCTACACAATTCTAATGAACTTCAGGCTGGAAGATCAGGGGCACATTTTGGTGGGGTGCATAATTTCACTCAACAGCGTGAGATACACCCAAATCAAAGGAGGGCAGAAGATTCTGGCTTCACCGGTGTGTGCATTTGTACAGCTTTTTGTAATCTTGTCTCTTCATTTAAAATGCTTAAACGATGCATCATTGAAACAGAAATGGAGCCGTCACGACTGAGTTCTTGCCCTGTCAGGCACACAATTGACAGTCACCAAATTCCAATATTGAAAGACAGAAAGTCAAACCTTCCGGATTAATTGTTTCTCCGAATTTTTTTAATGAGTCATAATGAGTAATATTGAATTATTAATCACTAAGTCCCCTTAAAGTATAAACTAACAGATGGGTCTGAAAAACAACTGATTTCCATTACAAAGGCTCAAGGCCATGTAGAATATCAAGCAATGGAAGTAGTGACATTGCCAAATGGTAAAAGGTGATTATAAATTAGTCATCAACAGACATATTCAATAAAGCATTAGCTTTGGATTACCATCAAATATAAATGCATCTAATCGCAATAAGTTGTGAGCTGTCCCTGTCATTCTATTGGAGATTCTTTTACTCTAGCTCTTTGAATACTGCAATTCACTTGATGTTTGAAGCTTGGTATCTCAATCACTCCTCATACAATTTTAGTGTTTATAACATTTGTGACCAGGAAATAGCAGATCTAACTTTTCATCAATGTTCTCTGCAGTATGCATTATTGAGCCTCAGCTTATATCCTGGCGTCTCTACAGTAAAGTGAGGAATGTGATCTCGTGTTACAGGAAGTGTACATGTATTGGAAGTCATGAATGTCACCTAATTATCCTGTGTTCTTCATTACTTTCTGACACAGGCATGATGGGCCAAATGGCCTCCTTCTGTCCTGTAACATTCTATGATTCTACCACTTTAGTGTGAAGACTGTTAGAATTTTCAATTAGGGTGTAAAGTGGCATTCCGGATCAGAACATTCGGTGGAGATTGGCTTTTCTGGACCTCCATCCAACTTTATAGCTGTTATGTATGTATGTTAATGTATGTACTGTAACACTAGACCACTGAATGTACCTTCACCCTGTATACACCATACCTGTGCCACCAGCGGGTGCTACTGGTGGAGACCTAATGGTCACCTGTACACTGCAGGTAACCCAGTATAAAAGGGAGCTCACCTCTTGGTGTCCTCACTCTAGGAGCTGCAACAAAGGACTAAGGTCACTACAGTTCCAGTACCATACCCTTACCTCGTGGTGTCGTTACTACAGAGTGCTTGCATACACAATAGTAGCCATTCTGATTTTCTGTTTATTATTTTACTTGTAGGAAATATCCATCCATTTGTGGGCAGATGCATGTCAGTGCGGGCATAATGATCTGATGGCATAACTTGCCCTATTTTCTGTTATAAGAACATAAAAACATAAGAAATATGAGCAGGAGCAGGCCGTACGGCCCCTCGAGCCTGCCCCGCCCTTTAATAAGGTCATGGCTGATCTGATCATGGAGTCAGCTCCACTTCCCTGCCCGCTCCCCATAACCCCTTATTCCCTTATCATTTAAGAAACTGTCTATTTCTGTCTTAAATTTATTCTATGTCCCAGCTTCCACAGCTCTCTGAGACAGCGAATTCCACAGATTTACAACCCTCTGAGAGAAGAAATTTCTCCTCATCTCAGTTTTAAATGGGCGGCCCCTTGTTCTAAGATTATGCCCTCTAGTTCTAGTCTCCCTTATCAGTGGAAACATTCTCTCTGCATCCTTATCAAGCTCCCTCATAATCTTATACATCTCGATAAGATCACCTCTCATTCTGAATTCCAATGAGTAGAGGCCCAACCTACTCAACCTTTCCTCATAAGTCAACTCCCTCATCCCTGGAATTAACCCAGTGAACCTTCTCTGAACTGCCTCCAAAGCAAGTATATCCTTTCGTAAATATGGAAACCAAAACTGTACGCAGTATTCCAGGTGTGACCTCACCAATACCCTGTATAACTGTAGCAAGACTTCCCTGCTTTTATACTCCATCCCCTTTGCAATAAAGGCCAAGATACCATTGGTCTTCCTGATCACTTGCTGTACCTGCATACTATCCTTTTGTGTTTTATGCTCAAGTACCCCCAGGTCCCGCTGTACTGCGGCACTTTGCAATCTTTCTCCATTTAAATAATAACTTGCTCTTTGATTTTTTTTTGCAAAATGCATGACCTCACACTTTCCAACATTATACTCCATCTGCAAAATTTTTGCCCACTCACTTAGCCTGTCTATGTCCTTTTGCAGTTTTTTTGTGTCCTTTTCACACATTGTTTTTCCTCCCATCTTTGTATCGTCAGCAAACTTGGCTACGATACACTCAGTCCCTTCCTCCAAGTCGTTTATATAGATTGTAAATAGTTGGGGTCCCAGCACTGATCCCTGTGGCACCCCACTAGTTACTGGTTGCCAACCAGAGAATGAACCATTTATCCCGACTCTGTGTTTTCTGTTAGTTAGCCAATCCTCTATTCGTGCTAATATATTACCCCCAACCCCGTGAACTTTTATCGTGCAGTCACCTTTTACATGGCACCTTGTCAAATACCTTCTGGAAGTCCAAATGCACCACAGTCACTGGTTCCCTTTATCCACCCTGCTCGTTATATCTAAACATTTCTCAACGTTTTTATAAACCGGATGTTCAGGTTTGCCAGACTTTAAATGGACAAGATTGTCTGTCGTAAGGCCATCACTAATATTTTTCTCAGTTTATTTTTGGTTTTTTGAAGGGGGGACAATGTTACAATTGCTGTGAGAGCCTTTTTTATCTCCTAATGTTATTGCATCATAGTGGCTTTCCCGCTTGCAAATTCTTCTCTTTATATTTTTTGGATGAAAAGAAGAAGAGTCAACAGAGAGCATCAGGGCAGGTCAGACAGGCACCCCACACCAAGCACAAATGCACATACCTTCCCTTATTGGAGGAGCAGTGTTGACAGAGGCTTAAAACACTGGTTAGGCTGCAGCTGGAGTATTGCGTGCAGATCTAGTCACAGCATTACAGGAAAGATGTGATTCACTGGAAAGGGTGCAGAGGAGATTTACAAGAATGTTGGCTGGACTGGAGAATTTTGGTTATGAGGAAAGATTGGAAAGGCTGGGTCTGTTTTCTTTGGAACAGAGGAGGCTGAGGGGAGACCTGATTGAGGCATATAAAATTATGAGGGGCCCGGATAGAGTGGATAGGCAGGACCTGTTTCCCTTGGCAGAGGGGTAAACAACCAGGGGGCAAAGATTCAAAGTAATTGGGGGAAGGTATAGAGGGGATTTGAGGGGAAGTTTCTTCACCCAGAGGATGATGGGGGTCTGGAACTCACCACATTTAAAAAATACTTGGATGTGCGCTTGAAGTGCCGTAACCTACAGGGCTATGACCTAGAGCTGGAAAGTGGGATTAGACTGGATAGCTCTTGGACACGATCGGCTGAAATGGCCTCCTTCTGTGCTGTAAATCTCTTTGATTCTATGATTCCATGGTCGACTTACGCCAAATTCTGTCGGCAGATCCACCAAATTCCACCACAGACATCCCAACACAATGGGAGTCATTTTAACTGAAAGTCGATGGAAACGAAAATAGGAAGAGATGTATACCGGGCGGCTGTCTGCTATCGGCCGTTCCACACGGCGGCCAGTTAAAAATTGCACTCACCGGGTGCAGACACAACTGCCCACAGCTTTATGTATCACGTTTGTTTCAAGCTGCCTCTTGGGGCATTGTGAATGTAAGCCAATCAATTTACAAAGATGTGTGGAGTGAGTCACCAATGCATTGTTTGCTCAAAACCACACACTTCATCCCCTTCCATATGGGTAACTGAAAACAGCGTGACAGGACTATGCAATTCAATAGACTGGCTGGGGTTATAGATTGTACCCATGACCTCCACAACTGTACCCTCACCAACATCACCTTCCCTTTGCTGCACAACTCACAAAGCTCCCATTCACACTACCTGATGAAACCTGTTCTCAAACCTACCCAGGACTATTCTCCGCACAAGTAGAAATTTCAGTGCAACTATATAGTTAATATGTAAACCTTGCATGTGTGTGTACACCTACTGTTGTCTATCATACTGCTTCCCCTTACTGACAGTGTATGAAATATGTCCTCTGAAGCTTAAACTGGTGCTATTTCACTGGCAGGCATGTAGGGGGTGGCTGGCTGTTAGGTGCCAATAGGAGCCTCTTGCGCTTGACATGGTCCTCTGCACAGAGATGGACCTCAGACGTGTCGACAGCGTATGTTGCTGTGGAACAGCCTGGCCCTGCAAACCTTCTGACACCTATGCAGGATTCAGAGTGAGGTGGTCAGAGGACTAGATGTGCTTCTGTGCTGAGAGACACTGTCATCATCTGTGCCTGTTCCAGCATTGCCGGTACAAATCGGCACGACATCATCATGGACCCTGACCAGCAGTACCTAGTGGTCATCAATGAGATATGAATGGAGATGCAAAGAGTACTGTATTGTCTCATGGGTATTAATAGTAAGGCTTGAACGTACTTAAAACTGTGCGAAGGGGAGGTCATTGCACGTTTGAGACAGGTGTGCTGGACAATAGCAGAAGGTCACAAGGTTTATGTACCTTGGTGACTGGACATGGTCATTAAAAACAAACATAGAAACATAGAAAATAGATGCAGGAGTAGGCCATTCGGCCCTTTGAGCCTGCACCACCATTCGATAAGATAATGGCTGATCATTCCCTCGGTACCCCTTTCCTGCTTTCTCTCCATACCCCTTGATCCCTTTAGCCGTAAGGGCCATATCTAACTCCCTCTTGAATATATCCAATGAACTGGCATCAACAACTCTCTGCGGCAGGGAATTCCACAGGTTAACAACTCTCTGAGTGAAGAATTTCTCCTCATCTCAGTCCTAAATGGCCTGCCCTTTATCCTAAGACTGTGTCCCCTAATTCTGGACTTCCCCAACATCGGGAACATTCTACCTGCATCTAACCTGTCCAATCCTGTCAGAATCTTATACGTTTCTATGAGAACCCCCCTCATCCTTCTAAACTCCAGTGAATAAAGGCCCAGTTGATCCAGTCTCTCCTCATATGTCAGTCCTGCCATCCCTGGAATCAGTCTGGTGAACCTTCACTGCACTCCCTCAATAGCAAGAATGTACTTCCTCAGATTAGGAGACCAAAACTGAACACAATATTCCAGGTGAGGCCTCACCAAGGCCCTGTACAACTGCAATAAGACCTCCCTGCTCCTATACCCAAATCCTCTTGCTATGAAGGCCAACAAACCATTTGCCTTCTTCACCGCCTGCTGTACCTGCATGCCAACTTTCAATGACTGATGAACCATGACACCTAGGTATCGTTGCAACTCCCCTTTTCCTAATCTGCCGCCATTCATATTTTGTCTTCGCATTTTTGCCCCCAAAGTGGATAACCTCACATTTATCCACATTATACTGCACGTACCATGCATTTGCCCACTCACCTAACCTGTCCAAGTCACCCTGCAGCCTTTTAGCGTCCTCCTCACAGCTCACACCGCCACCCAGTTTAATGTCATCTGCAAACTTGGAGATATTACACTCAATTCCTTCATCCAAATCATTAATGTATATTGCAAAGAGCTGGGGTCCCAGCACTGAGCCCTGCGACACTCCAATAGTCACTGCCTGCCATTCTGAAAAGGACCCGTTTATCCCAACTCTCTGCTTCCTGTCTGCCAACCAGTTCTCTATCCACGTCAGTATATTACCCCCAATACCATGTGCTTTGATTTTGCACACCAATCCCTTGTATGGGACCTTGTCAAAAGCCTTTTGAAACTCCAAAGACACCACATCCACTGGTTCTCCCTTGTCCACTCTACTAGTTACATCCTCAAAAAATTCCAGAAGATTTGTCAAGCATGATTTCCCTTTCATAAATCCATGCTGACTTGGACCGATCCTGTCACTGCTTTCCAAATGTGCTGCTATTTCATCCTTAATAACTGATTCCAACATTTTTCCCACTACTGATGTCAGGCTAACCGGTCTATAATTACCCATTTTCTTCTCCCTCCCTTTTTAAAAAGTGGTGTTACATTAGCTACCCTCCAGTCCATAGGAACTGATCCAGATTCGATAGACTGCTGGAAAATGATCACCTATGCATCCACTATTTCCATGGCCACTTCCTTAAGTACTCTGGGATGCAGCCTATCAGGCCCCGGGGATTTATCGGCCTTCAATCCCTTCAATTTCCCCAACACAATTTCCCACCTAATAAGGATATCCTTCAGTTCCTCCTTCTCACTAGACCCTCGGTCCCCTAGCACTTCCGGAAGGTTATTTGCGTCTTCCTTAGTGAAGACAGAACAAAGTATTTGTTCATATGGTCTGCCATTTCTTTGTTCCCCATTATAAATTCACCTGAATCCAACTGCAAGGGACCTACGATTGTCTTCACTAATCTTTTTCTTTTCACATATCAAAGAAGCTTTTGCAGTCAGTTTTTATGTTCCCGGCAAGCTTCTTCTCATACTCTATTTTCCCCCTTCTAATTAAACCCTTTGTTCTCCTCTGCTGATTTCTAAATTTCTCCCAGTCCTCAGGTTTGCTGCTTTTTCTGGCCAATTTATATGCCTCTTCCTTGGATCTAACACTATCCATAATTTCCCTTGTTATCCGCGGTTGAGCCACCTTCCCCGTTTTATTTTTATGCCAGACAGGGATGTACAAATGTTGAAGTTCATCCATGTGATCCTTAAATGTCTGCCATTGCCTATCCACCATCAACCCTTTAAGTATCATTTGCCAGTCTAATCTAGCCAATTCACGCCTCAAACCATCAAAGTTACCTTTCCTTAAGTTCAGGACCCTAGTTTCTGAATTAACTGTGTCACTCTCCATCTTAATAAAGAATTCTACCATGTTATGGTCACTCTTCCCCAAGGGACCTCGCACAAGGTTGCTAATTAGTCCTTTCTCATTACACATCACCCAGTCTAGGATGGCCAGCTCCTTAGTTGGTTCCTCAACATATTGGTCGAGAAAACCATCCCTAATACACTCCAGGAAAGCCTCCTCCACTGCATAGCTACCAGTTTGGTTAGCCCAATCTATATGTAGATTAAAGTCACCCATGATAACTGCTGTACCTTTATTGCACACATACCTAATTTCTTGTTTGATGCTGTCCCCAACCTCACTACTACTGTTTGGTGGTCTGTACACAACTCCCACTAGTGTTTTCTGCCCCTTGATATTCCATAGCTCCACCCATACCGATTTCACATCATCCAAGCTAATGTCCTTTCTTACTATTGCATTAATTTCCTCTTTAACCAGCAATGCCACTCCGCCTCCTTTTCCCTTCTGTCTATCCTTCCTAAATGTTGATTACCCCTGGATGTTGAGTTCCCAGCCTTGGTCACCCTGGAGCCATGTCTCTGTGATGCCAATTACATCATACCCGTTAACTGCTATTTGCGCAGTTAATTCGTCCACCTTATTCTGAATACTCCTCGTATTGAGGCACAGAGCCTTCAGGCTTGTCTTTCGAACACATGTTGCCCCTTTAGAATTTTGCTGTAATGTGGCCCTTTTTGCTTTTTGCCTTAGGTTTCTCTGCCCTCCAATTTTACTTTTCTTCTTTTTATCTTTTGCTTCTGCCCCCATTCTACTTCCCTCTGTCTCCCTGCATAGGTTCCCATCCCCCTGCCATGTTAGTTTAACTCCTCCCCAACAGCACTAGCAAACACTCCTACTAGGCCATTGATTCCGGTCCTGCCCAGGTGCAGACCACCGGTTTGTACTGGTCCCACCTCCCCCAGAACCGGTTCCAATGTCCCAGGAATTTGAATCCTTCCCTTCTGCACCACTCCTCAAGCCACATATTCATCTGAGCTATCCTGCGATTCTTTCTCTGACTAGCACGTGGCACTGGTAGCAATCCTGAGATTACTACTTTTGAGGTCCTACTTTTAATTTAGCTCCTAGCTCCCTAAATTCATCTTGTAGGACCTCATCCCGTTTTTTACCTATATCGTTGGTACCTATTTGCACCACGACAACTGGCTGTTCACCCTCCCTTTTCAGAATGCTCTGCACCCGCTTTGAGATATCCTTGACCCTTGCACCAGGGAGGCAACATACCATCCTGGAGTCTCGGTTGCGGCCGCAGAAAAGTCTATCTATTTCTCTTACAATTGAATCCCCTATCACTATCACTCTCCCACTCTTTTTCCTGCCCTCCTGTGCAGCAGAGCCAGCCACGGTGCCATGAACTTGGCTGCTGCTGCCCTGCCCTGATGAGTCATCCCCCTCAACAGTACCCAAAGCGGTGTATCTGTTTTGCAGGGAGATGACCGCAGGGGACCCCTGCACTACCTTCCTTGCACTGCTCTTCCTGTTGGTTACCCATTCCTTATCTGGCTGTGTACCCTTTACCTGCGGTGAGACCAACTCGCTACAAGCAAGGCCAAGCAATCTTTTCCGGCATTGCTTCCTTGTGTGTTGTGTGGCGGAAGTGACCTTGCTTATGATTTAGCTCCCACCAATTGATGAGCTCTCAATCAGAGACAGTTGCCACACCTGAAGATCATCCTGAATATTACAATTTGGCTGACCCTGGAAAGCCAGGCAGGATCATAGCTCGATACAGCAGGCAAGAGCGACCTGTTTAATGCCCAACTTCCAGTTGGACTTGCGCCCGACTGGGAAATGCAAGCCTCTGTATTTATAAAATGATAAGTTAGGAACTTGACTGTACTTTAAAACTCAACTGAAAATGGAAGAGCACATGGCAGTGCTGAAGAATAGAAAAGCTGTAGAACACTTTCAATTTGAGACGCAATAAATTCAAACAGAGCAGCAAAAACAATCAATGCAGGTCCTGTTACAATGTAATGCACCAACTGCATGTATCCTCAACTCCACTAACATTCTTTTTTACAGCAGTGTAACTAATGCGGATCACAGAGTTTGCCCGTGGCTGGCCCTGAGGAGTTCTCCATGACTGGGGTAGGTGATGATGTACATCAAGGTGCTTGGCCAAGTCTGATACAAACAGTATCGGTGAGAATTGAAGGCTGATACCCGCCTGCATGATTTAGTTGACAGCAAATGTTGGTGTTATCATGCAAATCAGCAATGTGAGGCCCACTGTCCGAAGCGGAACACTAAATCTGATCACCTCACAATCTTATTGCAACAATGGCAGCTTGGTTTGCTTTGCCTCCTGAATATGCTGTTGTATAATCCGCATCGATGAACAGACAGTATTGTGACCATAACAATGATTCAGAAGTTCTGACTGTAAATGGATTTCCTCAGATATGTGGCAAGCAGGTATGGCCAGCTATTATTGCAATCATCAGTCACTGAAACAGAAGCTCTGGTTGTAACACTGTCACCACCAATAATATTATTTTGGCTTCACAGCTGAATTGCTGGAGCCTTTGCAAAAACAGACCTTCAGAAAGCCCAGAGGCTGACTTTCGCCCCATGCCTTGCAATCATCTGCTGTATTCCCGTGTGCCCCCTATACCCCCTGCGTCCCCATGTACCCCCATGCCCTGCTGTACCCCCCCATGTCCCCTATACCCCCTGTACCCCCATGCCCCCTCTACCCCCATGCCCTGCTGTACCCCCTGTACCCCCTGTGCCCCCTGTAGCTCCCATGCCCCCTGTACCCCCGTGCCCCCATGCCCTGCTGTACCCCCTGTACCCCCATGTGCCCCCGTACCCCTGTACCTCCAATGCCCCTGTACCCCCATGCTCTGCCCCTTCCCTCTATGCCCCCCTGTATCCCCTGTACCCCCATGCCCTGCTGTACCCCCCTTGGCCCCTGTACCCCCATGCACTGCTGTACCCCCCATGCCCTGCTGTACCCCCATGCTCTGCTGTACCCCCATTCCCCCCTGTACCCCTCTGTGGCCTCAGTTATCTGGGGTATGCACACCAGCTCTGTTTCAGTACACTGGATCTCTTTCCCTCCTCATGTGTAATTTTACAAAACTGCACTGATGCCTGGGAGCCTCACTCACCAAGAGCTAGTTCTTCAAACATTTGACACACATAATGACCTTTGGGAGGGATCATTCTCTCTCTCAGAAGGTAAGCATAGGGGATCATTTTGACTTTGTGCGATAGTATAAAACAGGTGATAGTGAATTGGCAGCCTATTTACATCTCTTCCGATTATTATTTCCATTGAATCCCTTAGAGTAGACAAGGCACAGATGTAACGTGACTCAACAGTACCATCTCGGATTCATGCTATGGATAGCACTTTAATGACCCCAGAATCTTTAGCAGCAGTTAATTAATCATTTACTTCTATTGTAAGGACATGAAATGCAGGTCCGTTATTGCACCATTATTGTTAAAAGGTGGTGTTTCATACAGTTGTCACATTCTGAATACGGCAGTATAGAAGCTCCCTTTGTGGTGTTGAAATGGAGAAATCCGCTGGTGGTTTTGGCAGGCTGATAAAAGTCTGAGCGGTTATTTCTAAAAGTGGCTGTGACCTTAGCAGTTGATTTGTGTTTGCCGAGGTACCACCCACTTCAAGGAATGTGTACTACGCCTGACGTCTTTGTGACTTCAATCCTTCATTGCCTTGGTGATATTTTGGCTTCATTGTGACTGACACCGTTACCTGCTGACAGAGGCCTGTGATTTACCCACTCACTCTGCATGGTCAAGATCAGTTGCTCTTAATTTCACAGCAGATTGCTGACCTGAGTGTGAGGCAGATGTAAAACCCACAGTAAGGTGCAGCAATAGCTCAGGAGGCTTGTCAAGGTCTTTTGGCTGATCGATGTCAACCATGAAACTCATTCAGTGGGCTGTGAGTAGGAAACGCAACATTTAACGCATAGGAGTCAGTCCAGGTCATGGATTTGAAGGGCCAATTTTACAAATACACTCTCGCGGCACTAACTCAATAGATAGAAAATGGTGGACAATGTACCGCTGGTTCCTGATATGCATTGGTAATATTGGCCCAGAAAACTACCCCAACTCATTCTACTGAAGTGAGCTTAAATTTTGGCTTCGACAGCGTTGAACGTAATGGGAACAGCTGGATTCAAACCCCTCCCCCCCCCATTACAATATATCTAAACGAGCACTGTGCCTCTGCAAGCAGAAATATATATTTTCCCCCGTAACAATATGATGGCTTGCAAAGGTACAGTTCCGATATCGGACTCCTGCTGCATAGGTCTGACCATGTCCGAAGGCAGACAAGGATAATGGGCCTGAATTTGCAATCAAAGGCTTCCCACGGGCGGATGCCTCTGAACGGCAACAGATCCACGCGCCAAGCGGATGGTCCTGGATCCGCGAAGACTGTCGGCCTGCGTAGAGGCCCACGTACGGTCCTGGATCCGCGGAGACTGTCGGCCTGCGTAGAGGCCCACGTACCCCAGGGACAGGTGGTTCACAAGCACCCCTGGGATCACATGGGCCGGCCCAACCAATAAACAAAGGGGGAATCCCCATTGATGCTCATAGGGATCACAGAAAAAACACAGTTACATAAATACATTTTAAAAAAACATATTTAAAATTAATTAAAATACTATTTAATTGCACACTTAAAACAAAAATAAATGTAAATGTTTTAAAGGGGCTAAGAATAACCTTAACTTATTTTACAGGTATTTTTATGTTTAAATAATTGGAAAAAAATATTTTTTATATTCATTTAAACTTTTACGCAGGCTGCCTTTGCCAGACTTAAGAATTTCAGGGGCATTTGCTGGGCAGTGTTAGCCCGATTCTCCGCCTGCGGAGGCCCTTTTCCCGGGGAAGATTCTTGACAGATTGCACGTTCTGGGTTTTCGCACATGCGCTTTACACGCAAAATCCCGGAACTTGCAAGGGCCCTGCACCCGTGGGCACCAGAAAATACGAGCCAATGTTATCAGATGTAATAGGAGTCATTTTAATTTTAAAATATAGGATATTGAATTGACTGCCCATTATACACCTTGCTTGATTTTTCCTTCCCTTGACTTCACACTTCATTAGATGTTGCCCGTTTTACACCATTGTCCAAAGTTGCATTTACCTCACTTCCCATGACCTTACAGAAAACACTATGACTATAGTCCATTCTGCTGCTGCTCTACATCTAGAATATGCCACTATCTCAACCTGCTGCCCTGCCTGTGTCTCAGATACTAACACTGCCGTGGACAATAGCCTTTAAAGAACCAGAGGGCCAATTTTACAATCAGGTTGCAGAGGTAATGGGTGCAGAACTACACAAGCACATTTCTTGTCAGGAGAGCAGGCCATGAAAGTTTCTAAAGTCCCATGTAAATAATTGTCAGTGTTTTCAGTGCAGATTGAGCAAGCAGCCGGAACATGGAGATGGCAGAAACTCTGAACAAATATTTTGTATCAGTCTTTACGGGAGAGGATGTGAACAATATTCCAACAGTTGATAGTCAAGGGGCTATAAGGGGGTGAGGAACTTAACACAATCACAATCACTAAGGAGGTGGTACTCAGTAAGATAATGGGACTAAAGGCAGATAAATCCCCTGGACCTGATGGCTTGCATCCTAGGGTCTTAAGAGAAGTAGCGGCAGGAATTGTGGATGCATCGGATGTAATTTACCAAAATTCCCTGGATTCTGGGGAGGTCCCAGCAGATTGGAAACTGCAAATGTAACGTCCCTATTTAAAAAAGGAGGCAGACAAAAAGCAGGAAACTGTAGACTAGTTAGCCTAACATCTGCGGTTGGGAAAATATCAAAGAAGCAGTAGCAGGACATTTGGATAAGCAAAATTCATTCAGGCAGAGTCGGCATGGATTATGAAAGGGAAGTCATAGAAACATAGAAGAAACATAGAAAATTACAGCGCAGAAGGAGGCCATTCCGGCCCATCGTGTCCACGCTGGCCGACAAAGAGCCACACGGCCCTCGGTCAGCAGCCTTAAAGGTTACATATAAACCTATGAACAATGACGGAAAGGCAAAGAGCACCCAGCCCAACCAGTCCGCTTCACACAATTGTGACACCCTTTATACTGAAACATTCTACACTCCACCCCAACCGGAGCCAGTGATCTCCTGGGAGAGGCAAAAACCAGATAAAAACCCAGGCCAATTTAGGGAGAAAATATCTGGGAAAATTCCTCTCCGACCCATCCAGTCGATCGAAACTACTCCAGGAGATCACCCTGGCCGTATTCTATTCCCTGCAGTACTTACCATTATATCTGCTCCGTCCAATAAAAGGTCATCCAGTCTAATCCCAATTACCAGCTCTCGGTCTGTAACCTTGCAGGTTACTGCACTTTAAGTGACCATCCAACCATCTCTTAAAAGTGGTGAGGGTTTCTGCATCCACCACTCTTCCAGGCAACGAGTTCCAGATCCCCACAACCCTCTGCATAAAGAAGCCCCCCTCAAATCCCCTCTAAACCTTCCACCAACCACCTTAAAACTATGCCCCCTCGTAATAGACCCCTCCACCAATGGAAATAGACCCTTACTATCCACTATGTCCAGGCCCCTCAAAATTTTGCACATCTCAATGAGGTCTCCTCTTAAACTCCTCTGTTCCACTGAGAACAAACCCAGCCTATCCAATCTGTCTTCATAACTAAGATTCTCCATTCCAGGCAACATCCTAGTAAATCTCCTCTGCACCCTCTCCAGTGCAATCACGTCCTTCCTATAATACGGCGACCAGAACTGCACGCAGTACTCCAGCTGTGGTCTAACCAAAGTGTTATACAATTTAAGCATAACCTCCCTGCTCTTATATTCTATGCCTTGGACAATAAAGGCAAGGATTTGTTTGCCTTCTTAACCACCTTATCCACCTGGCCTGCTACTTTCAGGGAATCTGTGGACCAATGGTGGAGCTTTGGAGGCGTGGCTTAATCAGTTGGAGCTCTGTTGCTGTGAGAGAAGGAGCTTGCTGCTGTTGCTCCTGCCTGGAAAGCCTGGAGTGAGCCCTGTGAAACAGCCCAGGAAGAGGAGGAAGGGGCTTTCTACATTCCAATCCATCCAGAGGGAGAGGAGGAGAGCGGAAAAGTCAACAACCTTTAATAGTGCTTCAGAGAGTTGGAGAGAGGGGGAAAAAAGAACAACTATCCAGTGTGGAAGGAGGGAGAAACTTCATCAACCAAAGGTGGGTGTGTTTTGGTGCATTCCCCTAAAGACTTTGTTGTATCGGTGGGGGGAGGAAAGAAGACTTACTAGAGGGCCGGAACATCGCGGGGGGTGTGTGTGTGTGGAAGTGTGTATGGGGGTCTTGCTTACAGCTAGGCCCCACACACCACTGAAGCACCCCTCCCCCATTGCCTAGCCTGGGATAGCTGGAGCTACCTGGCTGAAGAACTATTAATCACCTATTTAACATTGTTGGGAGTGTGTGCCTGGGTGGCTCCAGCTGTCCCAGGTGAAGACATCTTCTCCCCCAACCCGAAGATCATCTACAAAGACTGTGTTTGTTTTTCCATCATCTGGGGAGTGCACCCCAAGAAAAACACCCACCCATCGCTGTGAGGGGAGACCTGCCCTCACAGCTTCCCTCTTTCCCACCCCCGCACTCTTTCTCTCTCTCTCTGTCTCTCCCCTCTCTCTCTGAGAGCCCCTTTCCTCCTAATTGAATAACCAATTAAGACAACTGAGCAGAGGGAGCAAGGCCCCTCCCCAATTGTCAACTAGGGAAGAGGTGTGCCTCTTTTAGAGCTCCCTCTGTTCAAACACCAACGAGGCCATTTAAGACCATTAAGGCCTGTGACTTTGGGGTGGGTGTGGCACTTAAAGGGACCCCGTGATGGCGACCCCATCCACGCCGGTGGCAGGGCCAGCTAGGACATATGCGCAGGCGGCGTCCACATCCACGGCCCCTCCTACGCCTCCTGCTGCCCTGCCACCATTCAGACTAATAACAAAGAAACACGGGGTCAAGAGCTACACTCACCCCACAATGAGCATTGAGGAGTGTGTGCGGGCGATGGCTGGGGTAGTCGGCCCCTCGGCCATTGTCGCAGCCTCCAAGATGTCTGGGAAGGCCGTGTTCTTCCTGGGGTCGGAGCGGGCGGTGTCCCTGGCCCTTGAAAAGGGGCTCACGGTGGGCGGGACGTTCCTGCCGGTGGACCCTCTCGAGGCCACCGCGCAAAGGGTCATCCTTTCTAACGTCCCGCCCTTTGTTCCCGCTGAGCTCCTCCTCCCTCACCTACACCAACTGGGGGAGGTAAGGTCGGGGATCAACCCCATACCGCTCGGCCTCAGGGAGAACAGCCTGCGCCACGTGTTCTCCTTCCGCCGCCAGCTCTTTGTCCGGCTGGCGCGGGAGGAGACGACGGAGGGGAACTTTAATGTGGTGCACGAGGGGACTGCCTACCGTGTCTTCTGGACGTCGGACGGCGTGCGGTGCCATGCCTGTAGGGAGGTGGGGCACGTTCGCAAGAACTGCCCCGCCTCCAAGGCCGCCAAACCACCGAGGGCGGCCAAGGCTGGCGCCGCCGCCACCCCTCCCCCTAGTTGCGTCCGCGTGCCGGGAGCCGTAGGTGCGCGGGCATCGTCGGGGGCCTTTGTTTTCACGGCCTCCGGCGGGGGGGAGGGAGAGCGTCCGATCGGAAGGAAGGAGCGGAGGAAGGCGAAACATCTCGAGGCGGGTCCCCTCAGTACGCCAGACAATTTGATCACCGCGCTCAGCCCAACTCCGTCACCGGTGAGCGCGGGGTGCCCTGAGCCCGTGCCCGAGCCCTTGACCAATATCACAGAGGGGCTCGGGCGCGGGCAAGATAAGAAAAAGGGGGGAGTGGAGCGGGAGGCCTCGGCAGACATGGAGGTCTCCCTGCCCCCGCGCCCCCCCAGGAACAAAAGGAGGCGCCGCTCCAATGAGTCGGACAGGGAACAACATCCCTCCGCGGAGGAGTCGGTGCCCGCCGCGTGTCCCGCGTCCCCCACCAGCGCCCCCAAACTGTGCCGTAGGCGAGAGGAGTCTGTCCCCGGGGAGGGTGAGACAGTCGAGGCTGCCCAGCCTCTGCCTCCCGGGGATGGCGTGGAAGATCTGCCTGTCGTGGGGGGCGTGGGGCCAGCGGAGGAATGCGTAGCCGCCGGGTCGAGCGTCCCGGGGACTGAGGCGGGCGGGGCCGAAAAGGCTGAACCTGAGCCCGCCCAGCCAATACCCAACTTCCCCCGGGAGTCGCTCGACCCGGCAGAAACAAAAAATGTTCACAATTTTAACGATTCTGTACACGCTGGGCCGGGGGCTGGCGGCGGGGAGGGGGAAGAACAACAACCCTCGCCCCCTACTTTGCAGCTGGGGTACTTGGAGGACCTGGAGAATTTCTTTGGCCGGGTCTCTCCGTGTTCCCCGGTTCCTGGGGCGGAGGAGGAACCCCTTCCGCTGTCGCTTCCCGACCCAGCACCAATTTTAAAAGAGCCCAGTGGGGACTCCTCTGCCGACGATCCTGGGGGTGGGATCGGGGCAGAGCCAGGGCCAGATGGAGCGGCCGGGCCGTTTGCCGTACCTCGTGCGGTCGACGGGCCGGCTGCTAGCGGCGACCTCCCGGAGGGGGACGGGGACTCGGTGGGGGACGAGGGAGAAGATCTCGAGTCCATCGCCAGTGAGGCGGTGGATCTCCTCGTGCCCGCCGCTGAGTCCCCCACTCATTCCTGCAAAGGAACTCCGGGACTTTTTGGTCCAGAGCCAGGGTCGCCGCAACCGAGCCCATCTGGCCCTGGAAAGATGGTCCGAGCTGGGGCTGCTCATCGCGTCCGTCTGCGCCGCCGCTAAAACCATGGCCGCGGGCGGGCCCTTATCAAAGGCGCAAGGCCTTGAGCTGCGCCGGCTCAAAAGGTTCCTCGCTGGGCTGCTGAAGGAGTGGAGGTCAACAAAAGACTCCGCTCCCCCCCCACAATAGGTTAAGGTAGAGGTTGCACTATGCTTTTGCCATGAAGATAACCATAGCCAGCCTCAACATCAACGGCGGCAGAGAGGCACGCCGTAGATTTAACAATTTTTCGCTCCTGCGGGAGGGGAAATATGCGGTGTGCTTCCTGCAAGAAACCCACACCGTTCCGGGAGACGAAGCCACGTGGCTCCTGAAATGGCAAGGAGAGGTCCGCATGAGCCACCTCACCGCCATTTCTAGTGGGGTGGCCATCTTGCTGGGCCCGCATTTTCAGCCGGAGATCTTGGGGGTCGAGGAGCCCGTGCCAGGCCGCTTGCTGCACGTCACGGTTCGCCTGGGGGACGTGCCGCTCCATCTCGTGAACGTGTACGCCCCTCAGCCCGGCCCGCAGCAAACGCGCTTCTTTGAAGAGGTGTCCGCTCTTCTTGGCTCCGTCGACGTCGGCGACTGCATTGTCCTCGGGGGGGATTTTAACTGCACCCTCGAGGCGAGGGACCGCTCCGGTGCCCCGCAGTGCATGACGGCGATGGAGAAGTTGAGGGACCTGGTCGGGTCCTTTGACTTGGTGGACGTCTGGCGAAATCTCCACCCCGACTCCAGCGCCTTTACTTGGGTGAGGCCTGGAGTTGGATGGTCTAGAGTCGACCGCCTTTACGTGTCTCGGGCGTACGTTTCCTGCGTCCCGGCGGCCTCCATGCGACCGGTGCCGTGTTCGGACCACCACCTGGTGTGGGCGGAGCTCGCTTCGCTCCGCGCGAGGACGGGGTCCGCGTACTGGCATTTTAACAACCGGCTGCTGGAGGACGTGCGGTTCCAGGACTCGTTCCGTCGATTCTGGTCCGACTGGAGAAGGAAGCAGGGGGGCTTCCCCTCCTTGAGGCTATGGTGGGACGTGGGCAAGGCTCACGTCCGCGTCTTCTGTCAAGAGTACGCGAGGGGGTCGAACAAGAGGCGGACGGCCAGAGTCGGGCGCCTAGAAAAAGAGGTGCTCGACCTGGAGTCCCGTCTCGGTCAAGTTGTCGGGGACCCGGCCCTGCGGACGGTGTACGAAGCGAAGAAGGCCGCGCTGAAGGACCTGCAGCTCGTCGGGTCCCGAGGCGCGTTCGTGAGGTCGCGGATCCGGTTCCTGCGGGATCTGGACCGCGGCTCCCCCTTCTTCTACTCGCTGGAAAAAAGGCAGAGTGTCCGTAAGCAGCTCTTGACGCTGCTGGCCGACGACGGCTCTCTCGTCTCGGATCCGGAGGGTGTCAACAACAGGGCCCGTGAATATTACGGGGCTCTGTTCTCTCCGGATCCGTCCAGCGAGGAAGCGCGTAGAGTTTTGTGGGAGGACCTGCCGAAGGTCGGCCCGAGGGCGCCGAAAATCTGGAAACTCCGCTAAGCCTGGCGGAGCTGACCGGTGCCCTCGACCGGCTCTCGAGGGGAAAATCCCTGGGGCTGGACGGGCTGACCGTGGAGTTCCACAGGGCGTTCTGGGACATCCTGGGGAGCGACTACGCGCGGGTCCTGGGGGAAAGTCTGGCGACCGGGGAGATGCCCCTCTCTTGGCGCAGGACAGTCATCGTCCTGCTGCCTAAGAAGGGCGATCTCCGCCTCCTTAAGAACTGGCGCCCGGTCTCCCTCCTCAGCACGGACTACAAAATCTTCGCCAGGGCGATGTCTGCTCGCCTTGGTGCCGTGCTGGACCACATGATCCACCCCGACCAGTCCTACACGGTCCCGGGCCGGACAATCCACGATAACATCCATCTGGTCCGGGACCTCATCCATTGTTCCCAGGAGGCTGGTCTGTCGGTCGCCTTCCTATCCCTCGACCAAGAGAAGGCGTTCGACAGGGTGGATCACGATTATCTGCTCGGGACTCTGCGCACTTTCGGGTTCGGGACGCATTTCGTCGCCCGGATCCGACTTCTGTACGCCGCCACGGAGTGTCTGATTAACGTTAACGGGTCCTTGACGGCGCCCCTTCACTTTGGGAGAGGGGTGCGCCAGGGATGCCCCATGTCCGGCCAGTTATACGCTGTTTGCGTGGAGCCTTTCCTGCGCCTCTTGCGGACGAGGTTGACGGGACTGACTCTGCAAGGGCCGGGCGTGGAGGTCGTCCTCTCGGCTTACGCCGATGACGTGCTCCTCGCGGTAGAGGATCCCGCTGACCTGCGGAGGATGCGAGAGTGCCAGGAGATTTACTCGGCCGCGTCCTCCGCCAGGATCAACTGGGAGAAATGTTCCGGACTCCTGGTGGGTCAGTGGCGGGTGGACTCCCTGCCGGAGGAGCTCAGGCCTTTTGCCTGGAGCACGACCCATCTCCTCTATCTGGGAGTCTACCTTAGCCCCGACGAGGGAGCCTGGCCGGTGAACTGGCAGGAGCTGGAGGCCAAGGTCGCCGCTCGCCTAGGGCGCTGGACAGGACTGCTCCGAGTGCTGTCCTACAGGGGTCGAGCGCTAGTCATAAACCAGCTGGTGGCCGCAATGTTGTGGTACCGGCTGGTCACTTTGACCCCTCCCCCTGCGTTTGTCACCAAGATACAGAAGAAGCTGGTGGACTTCTTCTGGAACAACAGGAAGCACTGGGTCTCTGCCGCGGTCTTGAGTCTCCCGCTTAGGGAGGGCGGTCAGTCGTTGGTGTGCGTCTTCACCCAGCTCGCGACTTTCCGTCTTCAGACCCTGCAGAGATACCTTTACGTCGAGCCCCCTCCTAGGTGGCGTGCTCTGGCGAGGTATTTCTTCCGCCAGCAGCGCGACCTCAACTACGACACGCAGCTCCTGTTTGTGAACTTGGGGGGTGCCAGGACCGCCCTCCGGGAGCTGCCTGTCTTTTACAAGGAACTCAGCAGGGTCTGGAACAAAGTCTCCACCAAGCGCAGCTCTCCGCCGGCTGGAGTGGCGGCCGTCCTGCAGGAGCCGCTGCTCGGGAATCCGTACCTCCACGGCCGAGGTTTTATGTGGCGGTCGGAAGAGAGGGCTGTGGCTGGTGAGGTGACCAGGGTCAGGGACCTGCTCGATGGCGGAGGAGCGGGCTGGATGGTGCCAGACACACTGGCGCGGCGCCTAAATTCTGCCAACGTCCGCCACACGGCCGATGCCATCGAGTCGCTATAAACAGCTCTGGGCCCCGACTCCGTTAGGTGCATTGAGGAGGCTCAAGCACGTGGGGAGATCCCGTCCGAACTGACCCCCGTCCAGATGGAATTCCTCATCGGCGCCAAACCCCGGAACCTCCCTCGGGAGCCAGCGCCTCACAACTTGAGCCGCCTCGAGGGAATCCCCTCCGTGCCTTTCAGTTCCGCGCGGAGGGCTTTCCTGTACGGGCTGCTCCTGCACACTCTCAACTTTGCCATCCTCACCTGCCGTCCGGACATGCCATGGCGTACCATCTTGCTGTCCGGAGGAGGCGGGGGTCCCCGATGGAGGGCACTCTATGCGGGAGTCCTCCCACTATTTATCGGGGACTTGGCCTGTAGGGTGGTGCACGGAGCAATGCCGTGCAATAAATTTTTAAGCCGGTTCACGGGCTCCCAGGCCGCCTGCAATTTCTGCGGTCTGGAAGAGTCCGTGTTCCATGTTTTTTTGAGTGCACGAGGTTGCAGCCCCTGTTTTATTATTTAAAGGGGCTGCTCCTCAAATTCTGGCTGCACTTCAGTCCCACACTCCTGATCTTTGGGCACCCTGTGCGGAGGGGAGCGGGTAGGTACGAGGGCCTCCTCGTAGGACTGCTCCTGGGCACGGCCAAGGGTGCCATCAGCCGGTCCAGGCAGCGGGCGGTCGAGGGGGTCGTTCAACCTGACTGCCTGCCTCTCTTCCGCTCTTACATCCGGTCCAGGGTGTCCTTGGAGATGGAGCACGCGGTGTCCACCGGTACGCTCGCGGCCTTCCGCGAGAGGTAGGCACCGGAGGGACTTGAGTGCATCATCACGCCCGGCAACCAAATTTTAATTTGATTTTATGTTTTAAAGTTTAATTTGTTTTAATTGCCGGTGCTTTTAGTGTCCCCTTCCCTTTTATAGGGGTCACTTGGAGAAAAAAAATATATATGATTTTAGTGCCCAAAAAAAAACTTTAAAAAAAACTAAAACACAAAAAAACCACAAAAAAAACCCACAAAAAAAGGGCTTGGAAATGTTTGGTGTGCCCCCCAGATCGGGGGGGAGACGATTTAATGATTTAATGATTTAGTTTCCTCCCAAAAAGAGTTATGTGGACAAACACTCCAAGGTCCCTTTGCTCATCTACACTATTAAATGGCTTACCGCTTAATGTGTATACCCTTTCCTTATTGGCCTTCCCAAAGTGCATCACCTCACACTTCTCTGAATTAAATTCTATTTGCTACTGCTCTGCCCATCTGAACAGTAGATTGATATCCTCCTGCAGCCCATGACTTTCCTCTTCATTATCAACTACACAGCCAATTTTAGTGTCGTCTGCATACTTCTTAATCATACTCCCTATATTCAAATCTAAATCATTGATATATACCACAAAAAGCAACGGTCCCAGCGCTGAGCCCTGCAGAACTCCACTGGAAACATCCTTCCAGTCACAAAAACATCCATCAATCATTACCCTTTGCTTCCTACCTCCAAGCCAATTTTGGATCCAACTTGACACTTTGCCCTGTATCCCATGGGCTTTAACCTTCATGACCAGTCTACCATGTGGGACCTTATCAAAAGCCTTGCTAAAGTCCATATATACTACATTGTACGCACTACCCTCATCGATCCTCTTGGTTACTAATGAACAAAATGTTGAATCATTGTGGGTGGAGATTAGAGATAGTAAGGGGAAAAAGTCACTGGTGGGCATAGTTTATAGGCCCCCAAATAATAATTTCACGGTGGGGCGGACAATAATCAAGGGAATAAAGGAGGCATGTGAAAAAGGAACGGCAGTGGACATGGGGGATTTTAACCGACATATCGATTGGTCAACTCAAATTGCACGGGGTAGCCTGTAGGAGGAATTCATAGAATGCATCCGGGATTGTTTCTTAGAACAGTATGTAACAGAACCTACAAGGGAGCAAGCTATCTTAGATCTGGTCCTGTGTAATAAGACAGGAAAAATAAACGATCTCCTAGTAAAAGATCCTCTCGGAATGAGTGATCACAGTATGGTTGAATTTGTAATATAGATTGAGGGTGAGGAAGTTGTGTCAGAAACGAGCGTACTATGCTTAAACAAAGGGGACTACAGTGGGATGAGGGCAGAGCTGGCTAAAGTAGACTGGAAACACAGACTAAACAGTGGCACAATTGAGGAACAGTGGAGGACTTTTAAGGAGCTCTTTCATAGTGCGCAACAAAAATATATTCCAGTGAAAAAGAAGGGCGGTAAGAGAAGGGATAACTAGCCGTGGATAAACAAGGAAATAAAGGAGAGTATCAAATCAAAGACCAATGCGTATAAGGTGGCCAAGGTTCGTGGGAAATTAGAGGATTAGGAAAATTTTAAACAACAGCAAAGAATGACTAAGAAAGCAATAAAGAAAGGAAAGATAGATTTCGAAGGTAAACTTGCGCAAAACATAAAAACAGATAGTAAAAGCTTTTACAGATATATAAAACGGAAAAGAGTGACTAAACTAAATGTTGGTTCCTTAGAAGATGAGAAGGGGGATTTAATAATGGGAAATGTGGAAATGGCTGAGACCTTAAACAATTATTTTGCTTCGGTCTTCACAGTGGAAGACACAAAAACTATGCCATAAATTGCTGGTCACGGGAATGTGGGAAGGGAGGAGCTTGAGACAATCACTATCATGAGGGGGGTAGTGCTGGACAGGCTAATGGGACTCAAGGTAGACAAGTCCCCTGGTCCTGATGAAATGCATCCCAGGGTATTAAAAGAGATGGCGGAAGTTATAGCAGATGCATTCGTTATAGTCTACCAAAATTCTCTGGACTTTGGGGAGGTACCAGCGGATTGGAAAGCAGCTAATGTAACACCTCTGTTTAAAAAAGAGGGCAGACAAAAGGCAGGTAACTATAGGCCAGTTAGTTTAACATCTGTAGTGGGGAAAATGCTTGAAACTATCATTAAGGAAGAAATAGCGGGACATCTAGATAGGAATAGTGCAATCAAGCAGACGCAGCATGGATTCATGAAGGGGAAATCATGTTTAACTAATTTACTGGAATTCTTTGAGGATATAATGAGCATGGTGGATAGAAGTGTACCGATGAATGTGGTGTATTTAGATTTCCAAAAGGCATTCGATAAGGTGCCACACAAAAGGTTACTGCAGAAAATAGAGGTATGCGGAGTCAGAGGAAATGTGTTAGCATGGATAGAGAATTGGCTGTCGAACAGAAAGCAAAGAGTCGGGATAAATGGATCCTTTTTGGGTTGGAAATCGGTGGTTAGTGGTGTGCCACAGGGATCGGTGCTGGGACCACAACTGTTTACAATATACATAGATGACCTGGAAGAGGGGACAGAGTGTAGTGCAACAAAATTTGCAGATGACACAAAGATTCGTGGGAAAGCGGGTTGTGTAGAGGACACAGAGAGGCTGCAAAGAGATTTAGATAGGTTAAGCGAATGGGCTAAAGTTTGGCAGATGGAATACAATGTCGGAATGTGTGAGGTCATCCACCTTGGGAAAAAAAACAGTAAAAGGGAATATTATTTGAATGGGGAGAAATTACAACATGCTGAGATGCTGAGGGACCTGGAGGTCCTTGTGCATGAATCCCAAAAAGTTAGTTTGCAGGTGCAGCAGGTAATCAGGAAGGCGAATGGAATGTTGGCCTTCATTGCGAGAGGGATGGAGTACAAAAGCAGGGAGGTCCTGCTGTAACTGTACAGGGTATTGGTGAGGCCGCACCTGGAGTACTGCGTGCAGTTCTGGTCACCTTACTTCAGGAAAGATATACTGGCTTTGGAGGGGGTACAGAGACGATTCACTATGCTGATTCCGGAGATGAGGGGGTTACCTTATGATGATAGATTGAGTAGGCTGGGTCTTTACTCGTTGGAGTTCAGAAGGTTGAGGGGTGATCTTATAGAAACATTTAAAATCATGAAAGGGATAGACAAGATAGAGGCAGAGAGGTTGTTTCCACTGGTCGGGGAGGCAAGAACTAGGGGGCACAGCCTCAAAATACGGGGAAGCCAATTTAAAACTGAGTTGAGAAGGAATTTCTTCTCCAAGAGGGTTGTGAATCTGTGGAATTCTCTGCCCAAGGAAGCAGTTGAGGTTAGCTCATTGAATGTATTCAAGTCACAGATAGATAGATTTTTAACCAATAAGGGAATTAAGGGTGACAGGGAGCGGGCGGGTAAGTGGAGCTGAGTCCACGGCCAGATCAGCCATGATCTTATTGAATGGCGGAGCAGGCTCGAGGGGCTAGATGGCCTACTCCTGTTCCTAATTCTTATGTTCTTATGTTCTTATGTTCTTACCTCCTCAAAAAATTCAATCAAGTTAGTCAGACACGATCTTTCCTTAACAAATCCGTGCTGACTGTCCCTAATTAATCCTTGCCTTTCCAAATGTAGATTTATCCTGTCTTTCAGGATTTTTTCCAATAATTTTCCCACCACTGAGGTTAGGCTGACAGGCCTGTAATTAGTCGGCCTGTCCCTTTCTCCCTTCTTAAACAAGGATATACATTAGCTGTCCTCCAATCTTCCGGCACCTTGCCCACCCAGATCCAAAGAGTACTGGTCAAGATTGTCAAGGCCTCTGCTATTTCCTCTTTTACTTCACTCAACAGCCTGGGATGCATTTCATCCGGGCCTGGGGACTTAACGACTTTCAAAGCTGCTAAATCCCTTAATACTTCCTCTCTCACGATATTTATTTCATCCAGAATATCACACTCCTCCTCGATAGCAGTATCTGCATTGCCCCTTTCCTTTATGAAAACAGATGCAAATTATTCGCTAAGAACCATCCCAACATTGTCCGCCTCCATACAAAGATTACCCTCATGGTCTCTAATAGGCCCTACCCTTTCTTTAGTTACCCTCTTACTCTTAATATATTTATCGAACATCTTAGGGTTTCCTTAATTTTGCTGGACAAGAACTTCTCGTGCTCTCTCTTAGTATTCCTAATATCCTTTTGAATTTTGCCTCTTAACTTTCTGTATTCCTCTAAAGATTCTATAGTATTTACATCGAAACATAGAAACATAGAAAATAGGTGCAGGAGTAGGCCATTCAGACCTTCGAGCCTGCACCACCATTCAATATAATCATGGCTGATCATTCCCTCAGTACCCCATTCGTGCTTTATCTCCATACACCTTGATCCCTTGAGCCGTAAGGGCCACATCTAACTCCCTTTTGAGTATATCTAACGAACTGGCCTCAACAACTTTCTGTGGTTGAGAATTACACATGCCCACAACACTCTGAGTGAAGAAGTTTCTCCTCATCTCGGACCTAAATGGCTTACCCCTTATCCTTACACTGTCACCCCTGGTTCTAGACTTCCCCAACATTGGGAACATTCGTCCTGCATCTAACCTGTCCAATCCCGTCCTAATTTTATATGTTTCTATAAGATCCCCTCTCATTCTTCTAAATTCCACTGAATAAAAGCCTAGTCGATCCAGTCTTTATTCATATGCCAGTCCTGTCATCCCGGAATCAGTCTGGTGAACCTTCGCTGCACTCCCTCAATAACAAGAATGTCCTTCCTCAGATTAGGAGACCAAAATTGTACACAATATTCAAGGTGTGGCCTTACCAAGGCCCTGTACAATTGCAGTATGACCTCCCTGCTCCTATACTCGAATCCTCTAGCTATAAAGGCCAACATGCTATTTGCTTTTTTCACCGCCTGCTGTACCTGCATGCCAATCTTCAATGATTGATGTACCATGACACCCAGGTCTCGTTGCACCTCCCCCTTTACCAATCTGTCACCATTCAGATAATAATCAGCCCTCCTGTTTTTACCACCAAAGTGGATAACCTCACATTTATCCACATTATCTGCCATACCTGCCATACATTTGCCCACTCAGCTAACCTGTCCAAATCACCCTGCAGCCTCTTATCATCCTCCTCACAGCTCGCACTGCCACCCAGCTTAGTGTCATCTGCAAACTTGGAGATATTACATTCAATTCCTTCATCTAAAGCCGTTGATATATGACATAAGCGTCCATTTTTTTCATAATCCTCCCCTGTAAGTTCCTAGACATTCAGGGGGCTCTAGAATATTTTTTCCCATCATTTTTCTTTCAGACACATGTTTGGCCTGAGCCTTCCAGATCTACTCCTTAAATGCCTCCCACTGTTCTGACACTGATTTACCCACAAATAGCTGTTTCCATTTCACTATGGCCAAATCACTCCTTAATTTAACTTTTCCCCAATTCAGAACTTTTATTCCAGGCCTATTCTTGTCCTTATCTATAACCAACTTAAATCTGACTGAATTATGGTCACTGTCACCAAGTGTTCTCCCACTAATAGCCCTTCAACCTGCCCAGCTTCATTCCCCAAAACTAAATCCAAGACCGCCCGCTCTCGTCTTTGGGCTTGCTACATACTGACTAAAAAAGCTCTCTTGAATGCATCTCAAGAATTCCGTACCCTCTATACCCTTCACAGTAAATTTGTCCCAATCTACACTTGTGAAGGGGTTAATAGGGTTATTGCGAAATTGCTGTGCTTGAGAAAAACAAAACAGTTGACTGAGCATGTAGTGAAGGACAGGATGTGATAAGCAATTGCGAGAAGGTCACAAGATGCTGAGCAACATGGAAACCAACTGCCAGCTAGAGGAAAGAGATCAACTCGGGATTGCTACCAGTGCCACTTGCCAGTCAGAGTAGGAATCGCAGGATAGCTCAGATAAATACGTGGCTTGAGGAGTGGTGCAGAAGGGAGGGATTCAAATTCCTGGGACATTGGAACCGGTTCTGGGGGAAGTGGGACCAATACAAACCGGATGGTCTGCACCTGGGCAGCACCGGAACCAATGAATTAGGGGGAGTGTTTGCTAGTGCTGTTGGGGAGGAGTTGAACTAATATGGCATGGGGATGGGAACCTATGCAGGGAGACAGAGGGCAATAAAATGGAGGCACAAGCAAAAGATAGAAAGGATAATCGTAAAAGTGAAGGGCAGAGAAACCCAAGGCAAAAAACAAAAAGGGCCACATTACAGCAAAATTCTAAAGGGTCAAAGTGTGTTAAAAAGACTGAAGACTCTGTGCCTCAATGCGAGGAGTATTCGGAATAAGGTGGACGAATTAACTGCGCAAATAGCAGTTAACGGATACGATGTAATTGGCATCACGGAGACATGGCTCCAGGGTGACTAAGGCTGGGAACTCAACATCCAGGGGTATTCAACATTTAGGAAAGATAGGCAGAGAGGAAAAGGAGGCGGGGTGGCATTGCTGGTTAAAGAGGAAATTAATGCAATAGTAAGGAAGGACATTAGCTTGGATGATGTGGAATCAGTATGGGTGGAGCTGCGGAATACCAAAGGGCAGAAAACACTAGTGGGAGTTGTGTACAGGCCACCAAACAGTAGTAGTGAGGTTGGGGGCAGCATCAAACAAGAAATAAGGGATGTGTGCAATAAAGATACAGCAGTTATCATGGGCGACTTTAATCTACATATTGATTGGGCTAACCAAACTGGTAGCAATACGGTGGAGGAGGATTTCCTGGAGTGTATTAGGGATGGTTTTCTGGATCAATATGTTGAGGAACCAACTAGAGAGCTGGTCATCCTAGACTGGGTGATGTGTAATGAGCAACGACTAATTAACAATCTTGTTGTGTGAGGTCTCTTGTGGAAGAGTGACCATAATGTGGTAGAATTCTTTATTAAGATGGAGAGTGACACAGTTAATTCAGAGCTAGGGTCCTGAACTTAAGGAAAGGTAACTTCGACGGTATGAGGCGTGAATTGGCTAGAATAGACTGTCGAGTGATACTTAAAGGGTTGATGGTGGATAAGCAATGGCAAACATTTAAAGATCACATGGATGAAATTCAGCAATTGTACATCCCTGTCTGGAGTAAAAATAAAATGGGGAAGGTGGCTCAACCGTGGCAAACAAGGGAAATTAAGGATAGTGTTAAAACCAAGGAAGAGGCATATAAATTGGCCAGAAAAAGTAATAAACCTGAGGACTGGGAGAAATATAGAATTCAACAGAGGAGGACAAAGGGTTTAGTTAAGATGGGGGAAATAGAGTATGAGAGGAAGCTTGCAGGGAACATAAAAACTGACAGCAAAAGCTTCTATAAATAGGTGAAGAGAAAAAGATTAGTGAATACAAATGTAGGTCCCTTGCAGTCAGAATCAGGTGAATTTATAATGGGGAACAAAGAAATGACAGACCAATTAAACAAATACTTCGGTTCTGTCTTCACGAAGGAAGACACGAATAACCTTCCGAATGTACTAAGGGACAGTGGGTCTAGTGAGAAGGAGGAACTGAAGGATATCCTTATTGGGGGGGAAATTGTGTTAGGGAAATTGATGGGATTGAAGGCCGATAAATCCCCGGGGCCTGATAGTCTGCATTCCAGAGTAAAGAAGGAAGTGGCCCTAGAAATAGTGGATGCATTGGTGATCATTTTCCAACAGTCTATTGACTCTGGATCAGTTCCTATGGACTGGAGGGTAGCTAATGTAACACCACTTTTTAAAAAGGGAGGGAGAGAGAAAACAGGAAATTATAGACCGGTTAGCCTGACATCAGTAGTGGGGAAAATGTTGGAATCAATCATTAAGGATGAAATAGCAGTGCATTTGGAAAGCAGTGACAGGATCGGTCCAAGTCAGCATGGATTTATGAAGGGGAAATCATGCTTGATGAATCTTCTGGAATTTTTTGAGGATGTAACTAGTAGAGTGGACAAGGGAGAACCAGTGGATGTGGTGTATTTGGACTTTCAAAAGGCTTTTGATAAGGTCCCGCACAAGAGATTGGTGTGCAAAGTCAAAGCGCATAGTATTGGGGGTAATATACTGATGTGGATAGAGAACTGGTTGGCAGACAGGAAGCAGAGAATCGGGATAAACGGGTCCTTTTCAGAATGGCAGGCAGTGACTAGTGGAGTGTCGCAGGGCTCAGTGCTGGGACCCCAGCTCTTTACAATATACATTAACGATTTGGATGATGGAATTGAGTGTAATATCTCCAAGTTTGCAGATGACACTAAGCTGGGTGGCAGTGTGAGCTGTGAGGGGAATGCTAAGAGGCTGCAGGATGACTTGGACAGGTTAGGTGAGTGGGCAAATGCATGGCAGATGCAGTATAATGTGGATAAATGTGAGGTTATCCATTTTGGGGGCAAAAACAAGAAGGCAGAATATTATCTGAATGGCAGCAGATTATGAAAAGGGGAGGTGCAATGAGACCTGGGTGTCATGGTTCATCAGTCATTGAAAGTTGGCATGCAGGTACAGCAGGCGGTGAAGAAGGCAAATGGTATGTTGGCCCTCATAGCGAGGGGATTTGAGTATCAGAGCAGGGAGGTCTTACTGCAGTTGTACAGGGCCTTAGTGAGGCCTCACCTGGAATATTGTGTTCAGTTTTGGTCCCCTAATCTGAGGAAGGACGTTCTTGCCATTGAGGGAGTGCAGCGAAGGTTCACCAGACTGATTCCCGGGATGGCAGGACTGACATATGAGGAGAGATTGGATCAACTGGGCCTATATTCACTGGAGTTTAGTAGAATGAGAGGGAATCTCATAGAAACATAAAATTCTGACGGGACTGGACAGGTCAGATGCAGGAAGACTGTTCCTGATGTTGGGGAAGTCCAGAACCAGGGGACAAAGTCGAAGGATAAGGGGTATGCCATTTAGGACTGAGATGAGGAGGAACTTCTTCACTCAGAGAGTTGTTAACCTGTGGAATTCCCTGCCGCAGAGAGTTGTTGATGCCAGTTCATTGGATATATTCAAGACGGAGTGAGATATGGCCCTTATGACTAAGGGGGTCAAGGTGTATGGAGAGAAAGCATGAAAGGGGTACTGAGGGAATGATCAGCCATGATCTTATTGAATGGTGGTGCATGCTCAAAGGGCCAAATGGTCTACTCCTGCACCTATTTTCTATGTTTCTATGTTTCTAACTGCACACCAGTTGCTGGCCAAAGATAAGGAAGTGAGCTGGACAAACACGACTGTAAAATTGCTGTATGTGTATTACTACTCGGGGGATCAAGGGGTATGGCGAGAAAGCAGGAAGGGGGTACTGAAGTTTCATGTTCAGCCATGAACTCATTGAATGGCGGTGCAGGCTAGAAGGGCTGAATGGCCTGCTCCTGCACCTATTTTCTATGTTTCTATGTTTCTATTACCAACTGAGTTGTTGCCTGGTTGAGGGACCTACATACAACTCCCCTGGTACCTTGTATTAATAAACTGTGTGTCGTTTCAGCTCTCTAATGTAGTCTCGGATTAGATTTATTTCTACCTCGGGGTTTTCCCCAACACTTGGATAGTTAAAATCCCCTACTATTACCACCCTATGGCTTTTGGTCTTCACTGCAATTTGCCGACACATTAGCTCCTCTATCTCCCTCCCACTGTTTGGGGGTCTATAATACACGCCCAGCAGCATGATCGCCCCTTTTTTATTTTTCAATTCGACCCATATGGCCTCATTTCATGATCCCTCTAACATATATTCAAGAAGGAGTTAGATGAAGTCCTTACTACTAGGGGGATCAAGGGGTATGGCGAGAAAGCAGGAATGGGGTACTGAAGTTGCATGTTCAGCCATGAACTCATTGAATGGCGGTGCAGGCTAGAAGGGCCGAATGGCCTACTCCTGCATCTATTTTCTATGTTTCTATGTTTATATCATCCCTCCTCACTGCTGTAATAGTTTCTTTAATCAGTACCACAACACCCCCCCCACCACTCCACTTTTTACCCCCCTCTCTATCTTGTCTAAAAATCCTATAACCAGGAATATTGATCTGCCAAACTTGTCCCTCTTTCAGCATTGTTTCATGTTTGACAAATTTGCTGGAGTTCTTTGATGATGCAACGAACAGGATGGATAAAGGGGAAACAGTGGATGTGGTGTATTTGGACTTCCAGAAGTCATTTGACAAGGTGGGTCATAAAAGGTTACTGCACAAGATAAAAGTTCACGGGGTTGAGGATAATATAGCTGCATGGATAGATGATTGGCTAACGAACAGAAAACAGAGAATCGGGATAAATGGTTCATTCTCTGGTTGGCAACCAGTAACTAGTGGGGGTGCCGCAGGGATCAGTGCTGGGACCCCAACTATTTACAATCTATATTAACGACTTGAAAGAAGGGACTGAGTGTAAGGTAGCCAAATTTGCTGACGATACAAAGATGGGAGGAAAAGCAATGTGTGAGGAGGACACAAAAAATCTGCAAAAGGACATAGACAGGCTAAATGAGTGGGCATAAATTTAGCAGATGGAGTATAATGTGGGAAAGTATGAGGTCATGCACTTTGACAGAAAAAAATCACAGAGCAAGTTGTTATTTAAATGGAGAAAGATTGCAAAGTGCCGCAGTACAGAGGGACCTGGGGGTACTTCTGCATGAAACACAAAAGGATAGTATGCAGGTACAGCAATTGATCAGGAAGGCCAATGGTATCTTGGCCTTTATTTTCAAGGTGATGGAGTATAAAAGCAGGGAAGTCTTGCTACAGTTATACAGGGTATTGGTGAGGCCACACCTGGAATACTGCATGCAGTTTTGGTTTCTATATTTACGAAAGGATATACTTGCTTTAGAGACAGTTCAGAGAAGGTTCACTAGGTTGATTCCAGGGATGAGGGGGTTGATTTATGAGGAAAGGTTGAGCAGGTTGGGCCTCTTCCCATTGGAATTCAGAAGAATGAGAGGTGATCTTATTGAAACGTATAAGATTATGAGGGGGCTTGAAAAAATGGATACAGAGAGGCTGTTTCCACTGATGGGGGAGACTAGAACTCGAGAGCATGATCTTAGAATAAGGTGCCGCCCATTTAAAACACCGCTGAGGAGAAATTTCTTCTCTCAGAGGGTTGTAAATCTGTGGAATTCGCTGCCTCAGAGAGCTGTGGAAGCTGGGACATTGAATAAATTTAAGGCAGAAATAGACAGTTTCTGAAACAATAAGGGGTTCTGGGGAGTGGGTGGGGAAGTGGAGCTGAGTCCCTGATCAGATCAGCCATGATCGTATTGAATGGTGGAGCAGGCTCGAGGGGCCGTATGGCCTACTCCTGCTCCTATTTCTTATGTTCTGATGTTCTAACATGCAGACTATAGGGGTGGGGCATCAGGCACAACTGCAGATTTAATCATCCGGCCTGCCTTGAAGGGGCAGACATAATTCGGTCGAGGTTTGCTGCTGCAGTAATTGTGTGAAGTGTTTAAGAACCGAGGAGTGAGGATACTGCAATTGCCCAAGGAAGAGTGAGGACAGTCCTGTTTATACAAAGAGTCCCTGGGTGAAGCTGAGTGCGGCACAGGAGCGGAGGATTGCCACCTTTCTGTCAGAGTTGCAATCTCCTCCGGAGTGTGCAGGCCGGGGCTGCCTGGGAAGAGGGGACAGAGCAGGTTAACGCAGGTTCACATGAGGAGGGCATCGGCACTGCTGAAAAAAATACTTCAATGTTTGAAAGAAGGAAACCAAGAATTTGGGCTTAAAGAATGACTTTCACAATCACAGCACTTTGCAGACAATGAAGTACTTTTGAAGTGTAGTCACTGTGGTAATGTAAAGGAACAGGGCAGCCAATTTGCCTCTGAGTCACAATTAGCAATGTGATAATGCCCAGACAAATATCGGCCAGGACACTGGGGGAAACTCCCCTGCTCTTCTTCAAAATGGTGTCACGGGATCTTTTCTGTCCACCTGAGAGGACAGATGGGGCTTTGATTCAACATCTCATCTGAACGACGGCATCTCCGACAGTGCAGCACTCCCTCAGTACTGCACTAGAGGGTCAGCCTGGATTTTGTGCTCAAGTCTCTGGAGTGAGTCTTGTAACTTCTGACTCAGGCGAGAGTGCCAACGCTGACACCTATATATAATGTTTGTTACTTGTTTGTGCTTCTAAACGATGAAGTTTGAGTTACAGCGGTTGTGACTTATGATGAGAGAAAGGAGACAATGCATTTCAGTAGGTCACGTGGTTAGGTTGGAGTAAGGTTATGTTCACATCTTTGTTTAATTTTTATTTTTATTATACATTTGCTGCAAGAAAATTATCAAATGTATTTCTTTATCAAACCACTTTGTAGTTTGTATTTGTGTATTTTTAGGACTCTGCTGTTCGGGGAGTTATCCCAGTTAAGAATATAAATGTTTTTTTAATTCTGTGCTACCATAGCCCCTGTGGGTCATTTCAGGTCCTTAAATCTGCTCACAGTGGATTGGCAGCTGGCTAATATATTCCACCCTCATTATAAATGCTCGTAATACTCACTTAGTCTGAGAAGTGATGGTTTATAATGGAGCTTCTAATCTTTTATCACATGTCCCTAGCGTGTCCTCAGGACTTCATGGAAACCACTTCATGGAAACGTTCGAGAAAAATGGCACTGTGCTTGCGACTGCTGCTTATATTCGTAGTATTCATTCACATTGTATAAACTGCATATAATGCAATAATTTCTACACAATTAAACCATTTACAGAAGGCGTGTTTGATACGTAGCCAATAATAAGCTTTCAATATTCGAGCATGCTGTTTCAGGGAACTGCGTGCATGTTAAGCTTTCCAGCTGCCGTTATCCAGTTGCCGATTGTGCTGAACAACTTGTAGGCTTTTCACAAACAACAGGAACGCCACAAAGTGTCCCAAGGCATGATCTGTGTTACGTGTTCTGTGCGTTCTGGACTATCAGTATAGGTGGCTAATTGGGAAAAGATGAGAGAAAAGACAGAGGACTTGCAACTGCAGCTTGTATTCAGTTTGCATTACTGTTCTGGCTTAGGCTTCTCCACCTTTCATTTCTGTTGTAACGCAGTACGGGTAGATGGTCTTCTATGTACGTGGACAAAAATCAGTGCAGTCCCCTTTCCCCTGACATCAAATGAGTGGAGGAAAATATGGGGCTAAAATTGCCCCTTTTCTTACGGCTTCTTCACACGGGAAATCAGCGGGCACGCTGCAGAGCGCAATGGACGCCGACTTTGCATGTCATGGTCGCCATTATCAAAATTCCGCTCCTGTGGTATCACGACGGTGACCTGCTCCCCTCCCCCCCTGCCAATCATGCTAAGTGCATCATCACAGTGCACACCGCCAATGATCCCCCCCCCGACGGTGAATTCCGTCGTGAAAATCTTCCTCCCGACGGGCAGTGCCAAAACCTGTTTTTTCCCAGCGGTGCAATGAGGCTGTGGCTCCCATTAAAGGGGAGGGCGCACTGCCATCTTGGTTTTTTTTTTGCCGGCCGACTGCCAGGTTGGACCGACAATTATGTCCCCAACAGGCAGCCTGGCACGCACTCCCTCTTGGGTACCAGGCCGCTGGCCCGGCTGAAACCTTCCCTGGTGGCCCAGTGGACCTAACTTTAGAAATCGCGCAGGCTCTGCCCTTTAATGAAGGGGAGCGCCGTGGCGATGTGGCACTACACCAATGACTGACAGCGGTGGTCACTACACATCCCCCACAACTTTCGCTCCTCCAGTGTGCTCACCGTTCCACTTCTGCCCCATTATGAGCGACTTCCGGTCTGCCTGAAAAGAAAACAAAGAGCGGAATTTCGCTCAAGAAGCCACCTCAGCCACCGTGGCAGTGCAAATACAGGCGCGCGGCCCGTTTCGGGCGGAGGCCCCTATATCTCTCTGCTCTAAAATGGACATATTCTGCGGTGAGAGGTATGGGGCTGGCTCTTCGGCTTTTTGCATTTTCGCCTGTTTGCGGGCGCAATTTGCGGCGGATTCAAAGATTTAGTGCCGGGTTAACGATATCGCCAGAGCTTGCAATTTTTGCCAAATGAAAGTTGACGAGGAGCGTTAGTGTTAACTCCGGTGTTGCACTTTGTGCATCGGAGCCGAAAGTTCCACCGCTAAAAAAATCGACCGTTTTGCGCATGCGCAAATTGTATTTTTTTCCTTCCCGCGCTTCTGGTCTGTTCTCCGGTCACAAACACCAATGCAGGGCTTGGCCGCGTGCATGCGCAGTACACCGGGGCTGAATCAGCCATTTTACATTTTGATTTTGATGATGAAAGATGGCGATCCCAGACAGCGTGCCGGGCGATTCAGCCACGAGACTAATGAAGCTCTGGTGGGGGCTGTGGAGAGAAGATGGCAGGAGTTACATCGTAGGGGTGGATCTAGACCCCTGTCATCCATATTTAAAAGGATCTGGAGGCAAATCGCTGAGGAGGTCTCTGCCTCAGACACAATGGTCAGGACTAGCACACAGTGCTGAAAGAAGTTCAATGATCTTTCAAGGGCGGTCAGAGTGAGTACAATTTTAATTCATGCACTCCTTCATTGTTTTAATGATAAATCTGACACACTATTTGTTCTCATGCTGTCGGTGCCTCTCAGCACTCTGTGGGTTGCCTCCTAAAATGCCTGACACATCGGTCGGCTTAGTGTGGCACCCTATTTGCCATGAATGATCTTTACACATTATTAAGATTGATTTCTGAGATCTCATATGATGGCTCCACACTTCAATGTCCTCCTGATGAACCACGTGCAACTTCCAAGGCCATTAAACAGAGGATTCTATTACATTTAGACAGTATGGTGTAAGTGATTTGATGGCTATCTGTGTCACAAGAGCAGATGTGTCCCCTTGTAACCTTTCTCATTTTTATCTTTGCAGGCCAGAAAGTCTCACAATTGCCGCGAGCAGGTGTGGACAGGCGATGATCCACCTCAGATCCTGCCACTCACCGACATCGAGGACAGAGTGGCAGGCCTCATCGGCATCACAGGTCAGGCAGCTGCCTCTGGGGGTGCTGAACCCCACTCGAATACTGAGGGTAAGTCCTGCACACTCCCTGGGCTGGGTTGGGGCAATGTCCTGCAGATATAATGGACTAGATATAATGGAGTAGCGGCAGTCCTTCAAATGAGCCTGAGATATGCGACCTTCCTCACCCTGCCCCCTCCCCTGCTGCTAACCACTCGTCTGTTGCTTCCTACTTCCAGATGACCAGAAACAGGTGCTGCATCCCTCAAGGGACCCTCCACGTTAGGCCATCATCAGGAGGAGGAAGAAGAGGAGGTTACGGATAAGCCGACTCCAGCGCAGTTTCATTCCACACCTGCACTCCGCTCCGCTGAGGATGAGCTGACCTTCTCAGGGTTTGACTCCGAGGCTCCTGGGACCAGTGGCGTGCAGCAACGCAGTTCTGGAGTTGAATCCCGCGGGCCATCTCTCCGGAGGGTGAGTCGACAAAGTCGGTCTGCTGACAGACAGGCAGACGTGGAACTGGACATGGTGGGACTGTCCAGGGAGAGCATCCAGCTCACCCGTCAGCTCCTCGATGTCTTGGGTAGGATTCCCGCGACCATGGAGACTCTCACTGCGACCATTACGGAGGTAGGGTTGCAGACTGTCGGTGCGAGCTGTGATACCTGCGAGGCCATCACTGCCCACACGAGGCTGGTGGCCTCCAGCAGTGACACTCGAATCCCGGAGAGTGTGGCACGAACCCTTGTGGAATATGGTACATCACAGACACAAGCTCCACTTCAGCTTGGGCAGGTGATGCAGTCCATAAACCCTCCCACCATACTCTCTGTGTTCCCCACTGGCACACCCAGACACCAACCACCTGTGATTGGTGACGCCGATGAAGAGGCTCGCCAGTCAGAAGCTGAACCTTCCGTGCCACGAGCTGGTCCAGTGTGTCCCCAGGTGGTGCCTCCATTGTCTTACCCCCCAACACAGCAGCACTCTGGCAGCCTTGCTGTACGTCCCGGTACCACTTGGGTTAGGGGCAGCAGGGAAGGGAGGGGGAGAAGGGAAAGGGGGGGAAGCTGGTCGGAAAATCTAGTGGGGCAGGGGTCACTGCATTATGTTGTTGATGCTGGGTGCATGCTATGCTTTATTATTATTATGTTCTGATTTATTTTGTTCATAATGCTGTTGTGAACAAAATAACTCAGTTGTTGTTGTTGTTGTTGTTGAATGATCACACTACTGGATGCAGATAATTTAAGTTATTTTATTAAAGTTTCACAATTATGTTTACAAAGTTGACAAAGTTTACAATGTTTAATAAATGATTTTGTTCACTTTAACCATTCCTGTGCAGTGTCTTATTTGCAGAATAAGAGGGGGAATAGTCAACATGGTGGGATCGAGTGACCAGGCAACGGTCAAACCTGCCGTTCACTCTTCAAGCAAAGCGTTGAATTATGAGCTGCCGATGTAAGGCTTTTGCAGCAGCGAAAGCTCCACGGTGCCCCCCCTGTGGTGGTTGTGGTGGCATGGGTTCCTTGCCAGGCTCCTCTTCCTCCTCTTCCTCCTCCTCCTCCTGCTCCCCACCCCCGCCCCCCACCTTCTGAGGTGGTCCGGCAATCCCTAATGGCAATTCCTATCCCCTCATGATGGTTAAGTTGTGTAGCATGTAGCACACCACAGGGAACTCAGAGAGCTGCTGAGGGGAGTATTGTAGGCAGCCTCCAGGCATCGCAAGCGTTGCTTGAGCACTCCAATTGTCTGTTCGACGATGTTGTGTGTGGCCGCATGGTTCTCATTATCGTGATGCTCAGCTTCTGTCTGAGGGATCCGGAGCGGGGTCATGAGCCAGGTGGCAAGGTCGTAACCTTTGTCCCCCAGCATCCAGCTCTGGCCTTGGCTTGATGCTGGAACAGGCCTGAGACATTGCTCTCACGCAAGGTGAAAGCATCATGGATGCTCCCTGGATATTGGGCATTTACTGCCATGATGCACTGAGTATGGTCGCAGATGATCTCTACGTTCAGGGAGTGGAATCCCTTTCAGTTTCGGAAAACCTCTGGATTCACTAAATGTGCTTGCAGGACGATGTACATACGGCAAGGGCACCCTGAACCTCGGGGAAGGCAGCAAATCATGCAGCCCTCTCATTCTGTGCCTCCCCGGCCATTGGGAAGTTTATGAAGTCTATCCTGCTTGCATACAGTGCACTAGTCGCCTGGCGAATGCAGCAATGTGTAGTGTGCTGCGAGATGGAGCATATGTCCCCTGCTAATTCCTGAAAGGAGCCGGAGGCATAGAAGGCAAGTGCCACAGTCACCTTCACCTTGACGGGCAGCGCAGTCCTGTTGCCACTGGTAGGCTGTAGGTCTGCCTGTATGAGCTGACATATCTCTGTGACTACCTCTTTTCGAAAGTGCATCCTTCTAACGCACTGTGCCTCAGAGAGCTGGAGTTATGAGCGATGTTCCCGGTAAAGTCGTGGAGTGTAAGGCCTCCTCCCCGTACGTCTGCGACCTCTTTGATTATGTTGAAAATGATCAACAATAAGACTCTTCCAGCTTGACGCTGTATGAATATAGCTAAGTTTTCGCGCTGCCACAAAACCATTGGTGAAAGTTCCGCTGGGTGTAAAATCTTGTGCCCCTTGTTTCACATGTATAAAATTATTTTTGCGCCCCAACGAGGCGCTAAATGGGGCGCAAATGAGCCGAAAAGAGAGAAAGGAACTGTGAGAGTAAACATGGGTTTTACATTTCCCTTTGTCTGACTGCCACAGTAAACTTCGACAATAAACCTTGGTTTAAATACAGCACACAACTCAGCCCCACAGAAAATAAAACGTATCCTGTGGAAAGTTGTTTCTCCCCCCCTCTATAGCATTTACACGTTGTGATTGAGGAAACAGCTGCCAGTATCCACTGTCTTTCAGTTCAGATAGGCTAAGCCTTCTTAAATTTCTGTTATGAATTTTCAATTTAGTATATAGTTTATTACATGACACAAATTGCTTGGCTATCAGAAATTGTGTGCAACGGGGAGGAATGTATCAAAATAATGAGTTTATAAACATATGAACGTGTATTTGAATGCTAAATATTGTAAAATATATATGCCGCTTACCACACTTAAATTATGGAATCATCTATAGTTCGAATATGTATTTATTAAATTGTCTCTTCAAAATGTAATTCTTTATTAATCAGTATATGACCTTGACCCTTGTCCTTCTGAGAAATGGCTTCTACTAAAGTGAGTGCCTCTTAATTAAAACTCACACGTAAATAAAACAGCCTTCCATGAGGAAGCAGGGTTAATACTAATTACAAAATGCTCACTTAAAAACAGCTGCTTTTGTTGTCGCTTGGTTTTGTGTTTATCAAGTAGCTGAGGTTATCAAATATCGGCATGTGCATAAATTGCCATCAATTTATCATCAGCACAGCTCACGTGGGCATGGTTCACCACTCAGATTAGGTGGATTGTTTGCTGAAATCTTCTAGTCTGTGGCAGCTGGTGAGATAATATCAGAGGCGATGTGGACAGCCTGGAACTGTAGACATGAAAGTCAACACCAATGCTTTGGACCGGGTGGAACAATAGATCTTACAGCTGCTTAGCACAGCCACAGCTCCCACCAATCCCAAACAGTACATACAATTAAAGAGAGAGCATCCTTTTGCTGTTATCTCCCTGGCCTGAGATTAATAGCTTTCTGGAACCAAGGAGATAGACAGTGACGGTATTGAAGTTATCTTCATATTTATCAGTTTTAATTAATTTTGTCAGCTGCAAATAAAGATGGCTGCTGCCCATATTAATTTACAGTTAGTGATGCGCAAAGTATGAACTGGGATGTCATGCATTATAACCGAACACAAAAGTGACACAGCAAAGGCAGATAATAGAAATATAGTCGAGCTCGATACGCAGTATACTGCCATCTGCCCAGTATACCTAAAAAGTACATAGAAAGTTATTTATAAACCAAATAAGGAAACATTACAAACATCAGAATGAAGCATCACTTCATGGCTTTGAATGAAAACTTATGGAGATCCACGACAAAGAATAGAGGAAACTGTGTTCTCGGATCATCTTTTGTACTGGATCACGCTTTTTTTGTGCTGTTAACCATGTTACAACTTGGCATTTAGGAGCATGAATTTAATGGCACTTTTGAGCAGTGTCATATTATGGTAATGATCCACTAGCCAGCACTGTTATTTTACCCAATAAATCAACCTCGTGCCCGGTGGGTATCGTTGCCTGGTAGAACTCTGCAATAAATATTACGTGGAATTATAAGGTAATTATGTAGGCGATAGACTTTCACAATTTCAAATAAGGTCTGACATTTATTTTACAAATATTGCTGCAGCCTGACAAGAGGGTCATCACAGGGGTGTAAGACTTTAACAAGCAGTCATTGTGACACCCACTAAAAGAAGCTGTGTCTTTAAGCATATTTTCCACCAAGCCACTCTCAATCACCTTCCCACTGCCCTCAGCAACCCGAAACTTAATGTTATCTCACCCAGAGCAAATTAATGAGGGCATCCCATGTTCCCGTGGGAAGCAATGTCCCTGTGACCTCACAGATTGCATCTGGACTACTCTGATAATGAGTTGCTTGCTCGGTGAAGCTAGGCCGCTGTAAACAATGTCAGTACTTTGTGCTGGCGAGGAATCCTGACTGACACTGCAACAGTAATGGAGTAATCACTTGTACCTAGAACACAAGTTGCTGGTGCATAAAAGAACAACACTAATGGAAGACAGAAGCTTTGAGACATGAATTCTGAATCCATTGTTGCAGGATTGCAGACAGCAAATATGTACAGCAGGAACCTTTAGGAGTATGGTCCTTGGCCAGCCCATCCATATCTGTCCCTCAAGACAAACAGCTGTAAACAATGTTTTCGTTGAAAGAGATCATTTTTTAGGGCTACATTTGGAATGCTGAGGAACTTCAACAGAATAGGCAACATGTTAATTGCATCTTCAAAACATTTTTGATCCTTTAATACATTTGAGATTCAAGGACAGGTATGGTGCCCTCTTATATGTCAGCTGGCTCAGTTACTGACACTGACTGACAAGGCCCACACCAGGATCTGAGCACATAATCCAGGTTAATATTGAAGTGCAGGACTGGGGGAGAGATGCATTATTGGAGTTGCCATCCCTCATGTGAGATATTACTCACAGCTCTGCCTGTTCCAGTCGCTCAGGGGGATAGTAAAGATCCTGTGGCACAAAGTGTAGAAAAGCTGTGTGTTCTCCTGGTGTCTTGGTTGAGAGTTCTCTGGCAACAAAAACAGAAATAGATTAATTGGTCATTCATCTCATTGGGGTTTTTGGGTTACGACTTTGTACATAATGACTGCCATCTTTGTTCTTGAATTCATCCTGTGTGAAACGCATTGAGATATTCTGGGGCACATGTGACAGATCAGAAATCTATTTTGCCTCACCTCGCAACAGACTCTTATTAATTTTTGAAAGCCGTGAGTGTGTCAGCTTGGCGACCATTATGAAATGGCTTTTTCAAACTGAATTTCTGGAGCAATCCTCTGCTGGCTTGATTTATCCACATTGCTGGCAGGTATGCAGACTGCAACTTCAAAAGCCCATGAGTGGATTCTGTCTAAACGTGCTGGCAGAGAGTGTATCACAGATGACTGCTGTTGGTGGTGCTGAGAATCCCATTGGGGATCGAGTAGGCCTCTCTGTGTCCGAGCTGGTTTGTTTCACAGGTGTTAGAGTATGTTAGGAAAATCTATCAGACATACGCCATGGGCTGGGATTTAACTCCCGGGCGGGAAAGCGGTAAAGCGAGTGGCAGGCAGTCAGGCTCTGCCAATCTTAATGGCCGGGCCTCATTGGCATACCGCTTACCGACTTCCCAACTAAAACGGCCGAGAAGTCAGCGGAAAGGGGTCACCAGTCCTTAACATCACTGCCAAGACCCCAGCACAAGCTCAGTGGATTGCTGGGTCTCGGTAAGGGAATCGCAGGAGAGGAGGGGGTGGAGCTGAGCAGGGCAGGCCTAAGACTTCCTTGTGGGACCCAAAGGAGCACTCCTCTTCCTCGCTCACAAGGAGTCAAATAAAATATTTAAAACTTACCCTGCTTTGGCCTCTTCTGGCCCTGGCTGCTGTTCTTGGCAGGTTTGGCCTGGTGGGGAAACCATCACTGCTCCCCCTGCTCAGGCCTCAGTCAAAATAACAGATTTGTGACACTATCAAAGCCCAATTGCCATATTTAACGAAGGACCCATTGGTCAGAGAGATCGAGAATGGAAGCTGTAGTGTATGTAGGCACCTTTAATAATGACTCCACGAGGCAGGGTATGATACTTAAACTGTGTAGACCTGTTGTCCTTTATTTGCAGCTCCCGAGTGAGGACACCAAGCTGTGAGCTCCTTTTTATACTGGGTTACCTGCAGTGGGTAGGTAACCCTTAGATCTCCAGCAACAGCACCCTCTGGTGTACAGGTAAGGTGTTTACAGTATAAGGGTACATTCAGTGTGGCGTGACAGTGTTACAGACACCACACAGTAAACAGGCATGTACATACAACAACACTCCCCCCTAAGCATTTTTCATATCCTTATTGTCCTGCCCAGGGGAGGTGATCAGTGGTGGGCTATGGGAGGTTGTGGTGAGGGTTGTGTGGTTGCCAGGTGTGACCCCTGAGCTTGAGGCTGGCCTCGTACGTTTCCCCTCCCCCCCTCACACACAGACCAAGTGGGTGTCACTGGTGTGGGATCCCTCGGGGAGGTAGCCACGGCAGCAGTGGGTGGTGTGTATACACTGTGATGCGGGTAGTTGTGGGGTGGTGGGCAGGGCCACAGGACTGGGTGGACTCCTTGTCGACCAATAGGGATGAGGGTCAGGTTATCCCAGGGTTTGCCAGGGAAGCTGGAGGGTATTGGCCTCATGCTCCTGGTGTTGGCCCTGGTGGCCAGGGGTTGTAGGGCTGGTCTGGTGCAGGTTGCCATTGGTGATGGCTGGGCTGCCCATTGACCACTGTCCCTGTAGTGGGTCTGCTCCCACTGGCTGTGTGTGTGTCCTGCAAGGGGCATCACATTCGTTCCAAAGATCCAGGCTACATGGTCAGGTAGCCTGCTGGACCTGGGGGTCTCCCACAGGGGGATTCCATTGGCATCAGCATGGTCCCTGAAGGATCCAATGTCCTTTGGCAGTGTCCTACCGGTATACATGACACCTTGGCTCTGATCACACATAGTCGAGCCTAACTTATAAATTACAGCAGTTGCCTCACTTTTGGGTGTCCTGGTCTCAACAGACATGGTTATATTAGGCATTTCAAACTCTCTATCTTAATTGTTGAGCACAATAAACTTGTTCTTAACCTTACTGATAGCAGCATTCTTCTCACGTCACATTAGTTAAACCAGCATCACAATTCATGGTTACATTGCGTACATTTTCATACTTGCACCCTTTAATTGCATCTTTAGCTTTAAAGTCCTTGTACTCAAACAGTTGAAACTGTCCCTTTAAATTTATTTGGTTACCGGTCTCCTTTAAGGGAGCCTCCCAATCTGATTGGCTGCTCGGTGTCATAGAAACATAGAAACATAGAAAATAGGTGCAGGAGTAGGCCATTCGGCCCTTCTAGCCTGCACCGCCATTCAATGAGTTCATGGCTGAACATTCAACTTCAGTACCCCATTCCTGCTTTCTCGCCATACCCCTTGATCCCCCTAGCAGTAAGGACCTCATCTAACTCCTTTTTGAATATATTTAGTGAATTGGCCTCAACAACTTTCTGTGGTAGAGAATTCCACAGGTTCACCACTCTCTGGGTGAAGAAGTTCCTCCGCATCTCGGTCCTAAATGGCTTACCCCTTATCCTTAGACTGTGACCCCTGGTTCTGGACTTCCCCAACATTGGGAACATTCTTCCTGCATCTAACCTGTCTAACCCCGTCAGAATTTTATATGTTTCTATGAGGTCCCCTCTCATTCTTCTGAACTCCAGTGAATACAAGCCCAGTTGATCCAGTCTTTCTTGATAGGTCAGTCCCGCCATCCCGGGAATCAGTCTGGTGAACCTTCGCTGCACTCCCTCAATAGCAAGAATGTCCTTCCTCAGGTTAGGAGACCAAAACTGTACACAATACTCCAGGTGTGGCCTCACCAATGCCCTGTACAACTGTAGCAACACCTCCCTGCCCCTGTACTCAAATCCCCTTGCTATGAAGGCCAACATGCCATTTGCTTTCTTAACCGCCTGCTGCACCTGCATGCCAACCTTCAATGACTGATGTACCATGACACCCAGGTCTCTTTGCACCTCCCCTTTTCCTAATCTGTCACCATTCAGATAATAGTCTGTCTCTCTGTTTTTACCACCAAAGTGGATAATCTCACATTTATCCACATTATACTTCATCTGCCATGCATTTGCCCACTCACCTAACCTATCCAAGTCGCTCTGCAGCCTCACAGCATCCTCCTCGCAGCTCACACTGCCACCCAACTTAGTGTCATCCGCAAATTTGGAGATACTACATTTAATCCCCTCATCTAAATCATTAATGTACAGTGTAAACAGCTGGGGCCCCAGCACAGAACCTTGCGGTACCCCACTAGTCACTGCCTGCCATTCTGAAAAGTACCCATTTACTCCTACTCTTTGCTTCCTGTCTGACAACCAGTTCTCAATCCATGTCAGTACACTACCCCCAATCCCATGTGCTCTAACTTTGCACATCAATCTCTTGTGTGGGACCTTGTCGAACGCCTTCTGAAAGTCCAAATATACCACATCAACTGGTTCTCCCTTATCCACTCTACTGGAAACATCCTCAAAAAATTCCAGAAGATTTGTCAAGCATGATTTCCCTTTCACAAATCCATGCTGACTTGGACCTATCATGTCACCTCTTTCCAAATGCACTGCTATGACATCCTTAATAATTGATTCCATCATTTTACCCACTACCGATGTCAGGCTGACCGGTCTATAATTCCCTGTTTTCTCTCTCCCTCCTTTTTTAAAAAGTGGGGTTACATTGGCTACCCTCCACTCCATAGGAACTGATCCAGAGTCAATGGAATGTTGGAAAATGACTGTCAACGCATCCACTATTTCCAAGGCCACCTCCTTAAGTACTCTGGGATGCAGTCCATCAGGCCCTGGGGATTTATCGGCCTTCAATCCCATCAATTTCCCCAACACAATTTCCCGGCTAATAAGGATTTCCCTCAGTTCCTCCTCCTTACTAGACCCCCCGACCCCTTTTATAACCGGAAGGTTGTTCGTGTCCTCCTTCGTGAATACCGAACCAAAGTACTTGTTCAATTGGTCCGCCATTTCTTTGTTCCCCGTTATGACTTCCCCTGATTCTGACTGCAGGGGACCTACGTTTGTCTTTACTAACCTTTTTCTCTTTACATATCTATAGAAACTTTTGCAATCCGTCTTAATGTTCCCTGCAAGCTTCTTCTCATACTCCATTTTCCCTGCCCTAATCAAACCCTTTGTCCTCCTCTGCTGAGTTCTAAATTTCTCCCAGTCCCCAGGTTCGCTGCTATTTCTGGCCAATTTGTATGCCACTTCCTTGGTTTTAATACTATCCCTGATTTCCCTTGATAGCCACGGTTGAGCCACCTTCCCTTTTTTATTTCTATGCCAGACAGGAATGTACAATTGTTGTAGTTCATCCATGCGGTCTCTAAATGTCTGCCATTGCCCATCCACAGTCAACCCCTTAAGTATCATTCGCCAATCCATCTCAGCCAATTCACGCCTCATACCTTCAAAGTTAGCCTTCTTTAAGTTCTGGACCATGGTCTCTGAATTAACTGTTTCATTCTCCATCCTAATGCAGAATTCCACCATATTATGGTCACTCTTCCCCAAGGGGCCTCGCACAACGAGATTGCTAATTAATCCTTTCTCATTACATAACACCCAGTCTAAGATGGCCTCCCCCCTAGTTGGTTCCTCGACATATTGGTCTAAAAAACCATCCCTTATGCACTCCAGAAAATCCTCCTCCACCGTATTGCTTCCAGTTTGGTTAGCCCAATCTATGTGCATATTAAAGTCACCCATTATAACTGCTGCACCTTTATTGCACGCACCCCTAATTTCCTGTTTGATGCCCTCCCCAACATCACTACTACTGTTTGGAGGTCTGTACACAACTCCCACTAACGTTTTTTGCCCTTTGGTGTTCTGCAGCTCTACCCATATAGATTCCACATCATCCAAGCTAATGTCCTTCCTAACTATTGCCTTAATCTCCTCCTTAACCAGCAATGCTACCCCACCTCCTTTTCCTTTTATTCTATCCTTCCTGAATGTTGAATACCCCTGGATGTTGAGTTCCCAGCCCTGCTCATCCTGGAGCCACGTCTCCGTAATCCCAATCACATCATATTTGTTAACATCTATTTGCACAGTTAATTCATCCACCTTATTGCGGATACTCCTTGCATTAAGACACAAAGCCTTTAGGCTTGTTTTTTTAACACCCTCTGTCCTTTTAGAATTTTGCTGTACAATGGCCCTTTTTGTTCTTTGCCTTGGGTTTCTCTGCCCTCCACTTTTCCTCATCTCCTTTCTGTCTTTTGTTTTTGCCTCCTTTTTGTTTCCCTCTATCTCCCTGCATTGGTTCCCATCCCCCTGCCATATTAGTTTAACTCCTCCCCAACAGCACTAGCAAACACTCCCCCGAGGACATTGGTTCCGATTCTGCCCAGGTGCAGACCGTCCGGATTGTACTGGTCCCACCTCCCCCAGAACCGGTTCCAATGCCCCAGGAATTTGAATCCCTCCCTGCTGCACCATTGCTCAAGCCACGTATTCATCTGAGCTATCCTGCGATTCCTACTCTGACTAGCACGTGGCACTGGTAGCAATCCCGAGATTACTACTTTTGAGGTCCTACTTTTTAATTTAGCTCCTAGCTCCTTAAATTCATTTCGTAGGAACTCATCCCAATGCTGCCCCTTGTGGTATGCCCGCGGCCATTTTGATTTTAGGTTTTTCTCCTCGTGATGCTGCAGCCATCTTCTGGCTCTTCCTCAGGTCGGCTGTGGTGGTCTTTTCTTCCACAGGTTCGGCCCTGGATTTCGGGAATCCATTTCTTTCATCGATGTTCACCTCTTTTGGAGTGCTGCCCCAGCCCGGAAGGTGGAGTTTGGATCCTTGGTCCTGGAGGTTTTGCCGGGGTGCTGTGGGCAGTCAAGCTGGACAGTGGAACCTCCGGATGCAGCGATGGATCCATGTTTGAGGTCGATTGCCGGAGCCCGGAGGCCTGGGAGCAGCTTCGCTTGGAAAGGATGCCGTTGTGGTTGATTGGCGGGATTCATCCAAAGTTCTTCAAAGGTCGCTTGGCTCATAGCAGACTGGCTCGCCCAGTGTCGCTCTCCTTAGAAACTGGGACCCCGTCAACGTCTACTTTCATCGCCCACGGAGAACTTTCGGTGGAGCAGTTATGAGTTCCATACTCTTCTTCTAGGGGTTGAGCAATTTCACTTTCATCTGTGTTGGAGCCCCGGTGATCAGCCAACTCATCAGAGACATGGTGAGTACAGCTTTTTTTGCACATCCTTTGAAGGTGCCCTTTCTTTTTGCATGCATAGTCTTTTTAGCGGCACTGGTGGGCCTGTGGTTTCCTCCACAGTGCCAGCATGGGGCCATCTAGTTTGCCCCATGTGGCGGACTCAGGGTTGCGGGACTCGGGGCAGCGTTTCTGCCCTTCAAAGTATCCATGCGGTGCACTGTTCTCGTCAGTTTAGAGTCCTGGGTCAGTATTCGCCTGGAGTCGCTGGCCGGCATCCTGTAGGCCTGGCTCACTTGAATTGCTCTGTGCAGGCTGACTCCGAAGATGAATGTGTCCCTTAGTGCTTCATTTAGGTGGTCGCCAAAGTCGCACGGTACAGCCAGTCTCCTTAAGTGTTCCAATCTTGCTACAAAGGTGCCCCAATCTTCCCCATCGGTAAATTGCTGACATGCTGAGCGTGTGTTTCGTGACCTCGTATTCTCGTCGCCAGTTGTAGTGTATGTAGGCACCTTTAGTAATGACTCCACGAGGCAGAGTATGATACTTAAACTGTATAGACCTTTATTCCTGTAGTCCTTAATTTACAGCTCCTCCGATGAGGACCACAAGCTGTGAGCGCCTTTATATACTGGGTTACCTGCAGTGTGCAGGTGACCCTTAGGTCTCCAGCAGCAGCACCCTCTGGTGTACAGGCAAGGTGTGTACAGTGTAAGGGTACATTCAGTGTTACATAACAGTGTTGCAGACATCACACAGTAAATAGGCATGTATATACAACAGAAGCAACATTACTTCCAGTGCATATCTCCTCAGTAAATGTTTGTGTTCACCCCGCGGCCTGCTGTCCCAGATTGCCTTGTATATGAAGTCGTGTTTTGCTTCAAGAGCTTTCCTGTGGAACTGGTGATAAGGCACGATGTAAGTGCCATTCTTTCAGTCTTTAAATGGGACTGTTACTGTATTTACTGTACATAGCCAAAGGACAACCTTGTGGCCATCACTGCTGACACGCTGTGCAAGAATTCATCTACCTGGTGTCATCACATCTATTTCAATAGCACTTGAACAAAATCATTGTCTTCTGTGTTGTATAGAAGAGACTAATGACTACCTTCAAAGGAGGGAGGCTGTTAAAAGTTAATGATACAGAATAGAGTTCTTTACATTGAATATATTCATTATAGGGAACTCCGAATTTATGCACTGACAAAAATAAATCTGAATTTCGCCTTAAAATATATATTAGGACCTGACAGGCCATAATAATCATGTATAACCTTATGCAAAAAGTGTTCTTTTTATAATTGCCCAAAATTGGATTTCCTTCCACTGTGAAGCACTTCAGGCCGGCCTCTGTTTAGTCATTGACCTTTGTGGAATCGTTTTACAAACCTTGGCAGAATCGCTCTGCCTCTTGTTGTAACGAACATGTTTGCGTTAATGGTAACAATGGAGGCAACATGGCACGAGAAATGTAAGGAGGTTTTAACGCAGTACATCATTGATTAGGCTGAATAGAGATGTGTGACCATGAAGAGGGTCATCAGACTGCCTAACGCTTGCCAAATACACCCAGATGCAATGCACTTGGATGATGATGACTGGCTGTAATTATATGCCTTGGATTAAAGGAAGCAAAGACATCAGCGTTAGTGTCAACCGGTTGGTTCAGCTGTCCTCCTGTGAGCAAACCAGCAGGGTATCCTAGTTTGAGGTAGAGTGGAGCAGACAGATGAATGAACAGAGCGAGTGGGTGAACAGAGCACTGGTTAAGCTGAGTATGAGGTGGGAATGCATTGGTGTTTGGGTCAGGAGAAGCAGCTCAGACCAGAACACGCCGAGAACAATGTGCAGGACACGCTGACACTGCTGCAATAAAGCCCATTTTGTGTGACAGAGAAGAATAAATGTGTTGGGCTTCTTCCTACCACAAGTATAGAAATGAAAGGGGCAAAGTAACGATGGTGTTTGTGTTGTATTCTGTCTGCAGGTAGAGTCTGACACATACACAATGTGCAGCATTTCAGCTGTACCTTGCCTTACCGCAGCCTTAAATTAATGTTTTTCAGTACAACTTGATTAGTTTTTTTTATCAAACCCACAGTTCAATTCCCTCGCCTGGTATTGGCCTTGTAGGCACAGCTCCAACACTTGCTATTGCAGCAGTGTTAACTTATATTGGTCTCCCTCCTAGTACAAGCTCATTCTAAACATTTAAAATTGGATTACACAGATTGCTCTGTTGAACTGGCTGTCACCCTTGAGGATGGTCCAGTCTGGCAGCTTCCTGTTGGCTGCAAGAGAGGGTGGAGTATTTTTGGTTTAGATATATACGGTCATTAATTATCTGTGACAGTAGGTGTATGGGAAAGGAGAGCACAGGGAGCATGCAGTGCTGGGATTCATATTGCGTCATAAGCATTGAAAACATTCGCCGCAGTTTGCATTTCCATTTGGAGAGATTAATGATCAAATGGAGTTGTCTAGCCCCGGTCATGCTAAGGTTGATGGCAATATTAAGAAACGACTGCTTTTAACTTGCACAATATTCAGCCGAATCTGATCAGCTTCACCTCTCTACACGATTGCTCATGTTTTATGCTGCAACTGCCTTTGATGGGACAATGAAAATTATTAAAAATAAATCCACAAGGCCAAATCATGCAGGTGACCATAGCAACAAGTGGAAAAGGTCAATAAAAAGTGGGTATATGTTCTGCCAGAAATGTATTCACTACTGCATATACTAACATAGCAACAATGCCAGTTTGGCTCAGTTGGTAATTGCCTCTGAATCAGAAGGTTAAGGCTCACGTCCCACTGTGCAATTGAGCACTTAATCTGTGCTGACCCTTCAGTGCAGTACAGGAACCCACACATGCTACTCCACAAAAAATTGCATCCAATCAACACATGAGAGAGCTGAGTCTATGATCGGATCAGCCATGATCATATTAAATGGCGGAGCAGGATCGAGGGGTCGTATGGCCAACTCCTGTTCCAATTTCTAATGTACTAATGTGCTAAACCTGTAGACACCTCCAGATTAACACAAATTATGGTCATTAGCAATTAGGACCAACATTGTGCTAAATCCAGACTTTCAAACAGGCTAGTCATCGCAGCACTGCCTTTGTTTCACACCTGTTTTCACCCTCTGGCCAAAATAACACTCAGCGACTTTCAGTGTATAAAATGAAACACCTGGATCTTTTTTAACTTTTCTTTATAAAAGAAAACTGCCTGTTCTTCTGTTCAATTGGATTGACAAAAGCAGCTAGGTATTGATCTCTCAGCAATGGTGTGACATTGAATGTAAAAGATAAGGTTATAGCTATCAGGAAAGGGTTATAGCCATCAGGGAAGGATGAACAGGTTGGGCGACTTTTCTCTTGAAAATAGAAGGCTGAGGGGTGACCTAATAGAGGTCTTTAAAATGATGAAAGGTTTTGATCGAGTGGATACAGAGAGCATGTTTCCACTTGTGGGGAAGAGTATAACTAGAGGCCATCAATATAAGATAGTCACCAAGAAATCCAATGGGGAATTCAGGAGAAACCTCTTTACCCAGAGAGTGGTGAGAATGTGGAACTCGCTGCCACAGGGAGTGGTTGAAGTGAATAGTTTCGATGCATTTAAGGGGAGGCTGGAGAAGTAGTTGTCGGAGAAGGGAATAGAGGGTTACGCTGATAGAGTTAGATAGGGAAAGACGGGAGGAGGCTCGAGTGGAGCATAAACGGCCGTACGGACTGGTTGGGCCCAATGGTCTGTTTCTGTGCTTTATATTCTATGTAATCCCATGTAACGTGAGGATCTATGGAGCGTCCTCCTCCGTTTCGGATGCCCCCAAAAGTATGTCACCATCCTCCGCCTGCTCCATGACGACATGCAGGCCGTGATCCTTACCGACGGATTCATCACAGACCCAATTCATGTCCGGACTGGGGTCAAACAGGGCTGCGTCATCGCCCCAACCCTCTTCTCAATCTTCCTCGCTGCCATGCTCCACCTCACAGTTGATAAGCTCCCCGCTGGAGTGGAACTAAACTACAGAACCAGTGGGAAGCTGTTCAACCTTCGCCGTCCCCAGGCCAGGTCCAAGACCACTCCATTCTCTTTCGTCGAGCTACAGTACGCGGACAATGCCTGCGTTTGTGCACACACAGAGGCTGAACTCCACGACATCATCGACGTATTTACCAAGGTGTATGAAAGCATGGGCCTTACACTAAACATTAGTAAGACAAAGGTCCTCGCCGCACAGCACTGTCCCCCAAACATCAAGATCCACGGCGTGGCCCTGGACAACGTGGAACACTTCCCCTATCTCACGAGCCTCCTATCAACAAGAGCAGACATTGCTGATGAGATCCAACACCGCCTCCAGTGCGCCAGTGCAGCCTTCGGCCGCCTGAGGAAAAGAGTATTTGAAGAGCAGGCCCTCAAATCTGCCACCAAGCTCATGGTCTACAGGGCTGTAGTGATACCCGCCCTCCTGCATAGCTCAGAGACATGGACCATGCACAGTAGACACCTCAAGTCACTGGAGAAATACCACCAGCGATGTCTCCGCAAGATCCTACAAATCCCCTGGGAGGACAGACACACAAACATTAGTGTCCTTGTCCAGGCCAACATCCCCAGCATTGAAGCACTGACCACACTTGATCAGCTCCGCTGGGCAGGCCACATTGTCCGCATGCCAGACACGGAACTCCCAAAGCAAGCGCTCTACTCTGAATGAGCCAAAGGCAGGTAAAGGAAATGTTACAAGGACAACCTCAAAGCCTCCCTGATAAAGTGGGACATCCCCACTGACACCTGGGAGTCCTTGGCCATAGACCACCCTAAGTGGAGGAAGTGCATTCGGGAGGGCGCTGAGCTCCTCGAGTATTGTCACCGAGAACGTGCAGAAATCAAGCGCAGGCAGCAGAAGGAGCGTGCGGCAAACCAGGCTCCCTGCCCACACTTTCCCTCAACCACTGTCTGTCCCACCTGTGACAGAGACTGTGGTTCTCGTGTTGGACTGTTCAGCCACCTAAGAACTCATGCTAGAAGTGGAAGCAAGTCTTCCTCGATTCCGAGGGACTGCCTATGATGATGATGATGATGATGTAATAAGCTGCAATTGGGTTCCGCCAGGATCTCTTGGCTCCAGACCTCATTACAGCCTTGGTCTGTTTTCGGCAAAAAGGTCCTTGAAAGGGCGGTGGGCGGCAATGAGCGACTTACGTCGCCAAACTGGGCAGCAGCGGGCGGGAGCTCCCAATCTCAGAGGCAAAGGGGCTTGCCACCCAAGTGCCGCCGAGGACAGAATTGGGCCCACGGAGGGTCGAAGAGCTCAAATAAAAAGCATTAAAAAAAAACATCGCAAGACCTTTAGGGGACCCCATCAAGGTAAGTCGCTGTAAAGAAAACATTTTAACAATGTTCGCCAACCTTTTTTTCAGGATCATCCTCCCTACCGTCAGGCACAGACCAGCCTGCAGCTAGCGGCCCACCCTCATTCTGCCGCCGACTCCCGCCCGCAACAATCTTGGAGCTCGCCGGGCGGCAGGTGAGTTGCACCATTCGGCCGTCTGCTGACGTCAGCGGGAGGTTTCCAGCGGCTCTCCTCCCCCGCCCACTACAGGCCAGATAGCAACTAGTACTGGGCGTATCCCGAGGAGGAATGTCAGCGGCAGTGGGTGGCAATGGGTGGCACTGGGGGACAGTGGGCAGTGGGTGGCAGTGAGCAGTGGGGGTCAGTGGGCAGTCGACGGCAGTGGGCAGCAGTGGGCAGTGGGCGGCAGTGGGCAGTGGGTGGCAGTGAGCAGTGGGGGTCAGTGGGCAGTGGGGGTCAGTGGGCAGTCGACGGCAGTGGGCGGCAGTGGGCAGTGGGCAGTCGACGGCAGTGGGCAGTAGTGGGCAGTGGGCGGCAGTGGGCAGTGGGTGGCAGTGAGCAGTGGGGGTCAGTGGGCAGTGGGGGTCAGTGGGCAGTCGACAGCAGTGGGCGGCAGTGGGCAGTGGGCAGTCGATGGCAGTGGGCAGTGGGGGTCAGTGGGCGGTGGGTGGCACTGGGGGGCAGTGGGCGGCAGTCGACGGCAGTGGGCAGTGGGTGGCAGTGAGCAGTGGGGGTCAGTGGGCAGTGGGGGTCAGTGGGCAGTCGACGGCAGTCGACGGCAGTGGGCAGTGGGGATCAGTGGGCGGTGGGTGGCACTGGGGGGCAGTGGGCAGCAGTGGGCAGTGGACGGTGAGTGGGCAGTGGATGGTAAGGCCATCAATTCCGGCCCCCTTTGGTTTAAACCACAACTTTTTCCCACTGTACGGTATTATTGGTTAGAAACAGAAATATTACTTCACCAAGGTCATTGCAAAATTGACCAAGCTCTGCCATAAGGGTTGTTCTGAGAACGCAAGTGATGATGAGATTTTTTATGTCATTAAATTCGATTCATTGATTGAAAATATTTAAAAGTTTGTCCCGATTCTCCATGTTACCAATGCAGTTCTGGCACTTAAACCTTTCCTCTCTCTGCTCCAGCACTTTTATAGTTTCACAAGATCAGCAAGTAGACCATGAAACTGTCCCCTCGTTACAGCATGGAGTTATTTTACAATCATTTACTGCAGCTATTAACCTACTGTCTGGCAGATTCTCTTACACGACTGCAACATCAGCAATCAAAATATCGAATTAAATTAAAAAGGAAGACATAATAGTTGAAAGAAATGAGCTTGGAAGGATCCAAAAACTTGGGGCGATGCAATTACTGTCACATTGTTCCTATATTGAAACAGTGGCTACACTTCAAAAGCACATTCGGATGGACTGAGCTCAGGAAAGGTGCTATATCAATGCAAGTTCTTCTTCTCTGAGCTGCAGGAGCTTCAGATCTGATGAGAACTTCAGAAGTCCTCAACATCATCATCATAGGCAGTCCCTCGAAGCGAGGATGACTTGCTTGCATGCCAAAAAGGGATGAGTTCACAGGTGTTCCAATGATGGATCCAATGTTCCGGATCCCGAACTACATCCTGAAGGGTGGAAGATGCCTGTGGGTGGATTGTTTTAACGTGGGGTGACCGTTGCACACCAGCCACCACACGGGCTTGACAGAGCGAGGTCTTGGTCCAGTGGCAAGGGTTAACCAGGACGACTGGAGACCTGCTCTGCTGCACGGACCCAGTGTGCTCACATATCTCAGTGTGGGCTGGGCCCGTGCTGTCCCTGGGCCCCTATACAGGAAAACACAAAACACAACCAGAGTTTGCATCGATGGGTTTTCAGCTTCATTTCAAAGTCTCTGCTGAGACAATTCAACTGGGCTAGAAACTCACAAAAGGGCTGCTGAGATCAAACCAATTTGTTTCATGGGATTGAAAGGCTCTTTTTGACATGAAGGTTGGACACACTGATGTGGTCAGCTACATGTGTAATCCCTGGTTATACTATGGGTATATTTACGTTAATCTGACACACCGGTCAAGGTTTAGAGAGGTGATTGTTGCTAATAATCATTATTTTCATTGCAACGATTAATTTTATTAAGTTCCACATTTTAAAATATCTTCCAGCAAGAACCTAATGGAAGTAGATCTGTCACACCACAATTGTTAGTATTGACCCTTGCACTCAGAGTCTGGTGCGTAGATCCATTGTGTGTTTGTTACAAATGTTGGGATGTTTGCTTTTCCATCACTCAGCAATGAAGCAAGTGGTCATTATAATCCTGGTGTCAGTATAATCCTGGTGTCAGTGTAATCCTGGTGTCAGTGTAACCCTGGTGTCAGTGTAATCCTGGTGTCAGTGTAACCCTGGTGTCAGTGTAATCCTGGTGTCAGTATAATCCTGGTGTCAGTATATTCCTGGTGTCAGTGTAATCCTGGTGTCAGTATAATCCTGGTGTCAGTGTAATCCTGGTGTCCGTGTAACCCTGGTGTCAGTGTAATCCTAGTGTCAGTATAATCCTGGTGTCAGTGTAATCCTGGTGTCAGTGTAACCCTGGTGTCAGTGTAATCCTGGTGTCAGTGTAATCCTGGTGTCAGTATAATCCTGGTGTCAGTGTAATCCTGGTGTCAGTGTAATCCTGGTGTCAGTATAATCCTGGTGTCAGTGTAATCCTGGTGTCAGTATATTCCTGGTGTCAGTGTAATCCTGGTGTCAGTATAATCCTGGTGTCAGTGTAATCCTGGTGTCCGTGTAACCCTGGTGTCAGTGTAATCCTAGTGTCAGTATAATCCTGGTGTCACTATAATCGTGGTGTCAGTGTAATCCTGGTGTCAGTATAATCCTGGTGTCAGTATAATCCTGGTGTGGGTCAGTGTAATCCTGGTGTCAGTGTAATCCTGGTGTCAGTGTAATCCTGGTGTCAGTGTAACCCTGGTGTCCGTGTAATCCTGGTGTCAGTGTAATCCTGGTGTCAGTATAATCCTGGTGTCAGTGTAACCCTGGTGTCAGTGTAATCCTGGTGTCAGTATAATCCTGGTGTCAGTATAACCCTGGTGTCAGTGTAACCCTGGTGTCAGTGTAATCCTGGTGTCAGTATAATCCTGGTGTCAGTGTAACCCTGGTGTCAGTATAATCCTGGTGTCCGCATAATCCTGGTGTCAGTATAATCCTGGTTTCCGCATAATCCTGGTGTCAGTATAATCCTGGTGTCAGTGTAATCCTGGTGTGGGTCAGTGTAATCCTGGTGTCAGTGTAATCCTGGTGTCAGTATAATCCTGGTGTCAGTGTAATCCTGGTGTCAGTATAATCCTGGTGTCAGTGTAATCCTGGTGTGGGTCAGTGCAATCCTGGTATCAGTATAATCCTGGTGTCAGTGTAATCCTGGTGTCAGTATAATCCTGGTGTCAGTGTAATCCTGGTGTCAGTGTAATCCTGGTGTGGGACAGTGTAATCCTGGTGTCAGTGTAATCCTGGTGTCAGTATAATCCTGGTGTCAGTATAATCCTGGTGTGGGACAGTGTAATCCTGGTGTCAGTGTAATCCTGGTGTCAGTATAACCCTGGTGTCAGTATAATCCTGGTGTCAGTGTAATCCTGGTGTCAGTGAAATCCTGGTGTCAGTATAATCCTGGTGTCAGTGTAATCCTGGTTTGGGACAGCTTGCTTAATAAAAACACACAATTAAATGCTGCTTCCTCTATGATTGAGTGGAGGGGCGCTGAGATTGCAAATCTAACTGAAACTGTTTATTTAAATTGGAAATGCCCTAAATATCTTTCCTCATCATAAAGTGGGAAATATTTTAACATGGGGGCCAAAATTGCCCCCCTCCACAAACTCCATTACTGCCTCTATGAGGTGGCAATGGAGCAGATAGGCCTCACCGATCGGGCCAAACGTTTGGGCCTACCCTTCCGAAATTGCCCCCGGGCCGGGAGCGATGGGAACGGGCTTCCTCTCTGCCCGCGTTCCCGCCGCGTCGGCCAAGCGCTGGCCCCTTACTGACCGGTGGTGATCTCCTTTCCGACCCCTGCACGGAATTGCCCTGCTGGACTGCCGCTGCTGGTTGGTGGCACTGGTGGCTTTCCCCGGCGCGGAGCGTTGTGTGGCTGGGCAGCACCTCCGCCTTAAAGGGGAGGTCACGCTGCCGGCAACTCCATCTTATTTTTTATTGTCGTCCGACTGCCAGGTTGGGCTGACAATTATGCCCACGGGTTCGACCGGACCTCCAACAGGCAGCTCTACACCCCCTCTTGGGTGCCAGGCCGCTGGCCCAGCCGAAGCCCTCCCTGGTGGCCCAGTCTTTGCCACTAAAGTGGCTGCAGAGTTGGCAGCAGCCCTCCCCTTTAACTGGAGAGGAGGGATGTTGTGACGTGACATTGGGGCAGACGGAACACTTAAAAATCAGTGAGTGCGCCCTGTATTTATCTCTCAAGTATAGTATTAGGCAGTCCCTCGTATAGAAGATGATTTGCTTCCACACCAAGAAGGGATGAGTTTACAGGTGTTTCAATGAGGGATCTGACATTCCAGATCCCAAACTACATCCTGAAGGGTGGAAGATGCCTGTGGGTGGATTTTTTTAACGTATGGTGACCGTTGCACACCAGCCACCACACGGGCTTGACCGAGCGAGTTCTTGGTCCAGTGGCAAGGATTAACCAGGACGCCTGGAGACCTGCTCTGCTGCACAGACCCAGTGCGCTCACATGCTCCTACTATCCATAGATCGCAGTGTGGGCTGGCACCGGTGTTGCCCCTGGGCCCCGGTCACGATACTCACTGCTCCCCCACTCCGATCAAAAATTTTTATCTCTCAACTAACATCACTAAAACAATATCTGGTCATTATCTCATTCCTGTTTGTGGGACCTTGCTCTGTGCAAATTGGCTGCCTCATTTTCCTACGTGTCAACAGTGACAACACTTCACAAAGTATTTCAATGTCTGCAAAGTGCTTGGTCATGGAAGGTCCCATATACAACAACTTGTATTTATATAGCACCTTTAACGTAGTAAAAGGCGCTTCACAGGAGTATTATCAGACAACAAATGACACCAAGCCACATAAGGAGAAATTAGGGGCAGACGACCAAAAGCTTGGTCAAAGAGGGAGGTTTTAAGGAGCTTCTTAAAGGAGGAAAGAGATGGAGAGAGGCGGAGAGGTTTCGGGAGGGAGTTCCAGAGCTTGGGGCCCAGGCAACAGAAGGCTCAGCCACCAATGGTGGAGCGATTATAATCAGGGATGCTCAGGAGGGCAGAATTAGAGAAGCGCAGATATCTCGAGGGGGTGTGGGGCTAGAGGAGATTACAGAGATAGGGAGGGTCGAGGCCATGGGAGGATTTTAAAACAAGGTTGATGTCATGTATGTAACCACAATGTAACACCACTGTATGACTGTATACACTCAACTGAGATGCACACCTTGACCACAAGGGGTGAACTTGTGGGAGACACTCCTTACCTGATCACACAGGTATAAAAATGGAGGTCCCATGTAGGGTCATCGTCTTTGGAGCCCTGTAAATAAAGAGTTAAGGTCACAGAGTGACCTTGTTCCCAGAATGTGCCTCATGTGGTTTCATGCTGTAGAGTAAGGACCTTACATTGGTGACGAGAAACGGGAATGCACGACCCACGAGAATGGCCACCGGTAGCACAGAGGAACGGTACTGTGTTGGGGAAGACTGGGACGATTTTATCGAGAGGCTTCAGCAAAGCTTCGTTACGAAAGAATGGCTGGGGGATGCAGCGGCCGACAAGCGAAGTGCTCCTCTTTTGACCAGCTGCGGACCAAAGACTTACGCGCTCATGAAGGACTTACTAGCACCTGAAAAGCCAGCAGATAAAACCTTTGAAGAACTTAGCAAGTTGATCGGGGAGCGCCTCAAACCAGCGAGTAGCATACACATGGCCCGACATAGATTCTACACCCACCGACGTCGTGAAGGACAGAGCATACCGGACTTCGTAGCGGACCTCCGGCGTTTGGCCAGCCTCTAAGTTCACAGACGCCTGCAGGAGGGAGATGCTAAGGGACTTCTTTATCGAGGGCATTGGTCATGTGGGAATTTTCCACAAATTAATTGAGACTAAGGATTTGACCTTGGAAGCGGCAGCATTGATAGCTCAAACTTTCATGGCGGGGGAGGAAGAGACGAAAATAATATACACGCGATGGATCAGGGAGTCAACATCATCAATGTGACTCAGAGCCCTGTAGGCAGGCAGGGGCAGTCCAACACCCCCCAGGCAGCAATAGAACCCAGAGTAGGACTTCAACAGAGACAATGGCAGGCTGAACGGACATTCACACCATCACAGTGGACAATGCGGCCCGGGATGGGGCCATTGACACCCACTAATAGGGTACTTAAGAGCAGTCAAAGGGACAGTCAGCGCGGAATGCCTGGCCATGGTCCCTTTGTCCCCAACAATGGAAACTTTAACTCATGCTGGAAGTGCGGGGGAAAACACTCAGCTAGATCGTGCATATTTCAACAGTTTGTCTGCAGGAGCTGCAATCTCAGTGGCCACTTAGTTCGAATGTGCAGGAAGCCTGCAACCAGACTAATATATGAGGCAGATGGACCAGAAGAGGGTTCTTTGAGGCAGGATGACTTTTGGGGCAAATCGATGGACGCCGAGGTTCAGCGGGTCCATGTGGCGAATATTCACAGTTCATACACCAGAACGCCACCAATGATGATGAGGGTTTTATTAAACGGTATCCCAGTACACATGGAGCTGGACACTGGGGCCAGCCAGTCACTCATGGGCGTTCAGCAATTTGAGAAGCTATGGCCACTTAAAGCCAATAGACCCAAATTAGCATGTATTGAGACACAATTACGGACTTACACTAAAGAAATCATTCCGGTGCTAGGCAGTGCAATGTTGGCTGTCACACACAATGGGTTAGTGAATCGACTGCCGCTCTGGATTGTCCCGGACAATGGTCCCGCACTGTTGGGGATGAGCTGGTTAGCCGAGATGAACTGGAAATGGGGAGATGTTCACACAATGTCATCTGTGGAGCGAAGTTCGTGCTCACAAGTCCTACAACAATTCGATTCACTATTTCAACCTGGCGTCAGGACTTTCAAAGGCACTAAAGTAGTGATACGCATCACCCCGGACGCCAGGCCAGTGCATCACAAAGTCAGAGCGGTGCCGTATGTGATGCGGGAAAAGATCGAGAGCGAATTGGACCGGCTGTTGAGAGAGGGCATCATCTCGCCTGTTGAATTCAACGACTGGGCGAGCCCCATCGTTCCGGTCCTAAAAGCGGATGGCTCTGTCAGGATCTGTGGGGACTACAAGGCCACCATCAATCGGATGTCCCTACAAGATCAATACCCGCTCCCGAGAGTGGAGGAACTCTTCGCCACGCTGGCAGGTGGCAAGCTGTTCACCAAGTTGGACCACACTTCAGCCTATATGACCCAGGAACTGGCCGACGAATCTAAACTACTGACCACCATCACCACGCAAAAGGGACTGTTTGTTTATAACAGGTGCACGTATGGCATTCGATCAGCGGCCGCGATCTTTCAAAGAAACATGGAAAGCCTGCTCAAATCCATTCCTGGAACGATCGTATTCCAGGACGACATCCTCATCACGGGTCGAGACACCGAGGAACACCTCCGCAACCTGGAGGAGGTGCTACGCCGACTGGACCGGGTAGGCCTGCGACTCAAGAAGTCTAAATGTGTGTTCTTAGCTCCTGAGGTTGAGTTTCTGGGCAGGGGGGTTGCTGCAGATGGGATTCGGCCCACCGAATCCAAAACAGAGGCGATTCGACGAGCACCCAGGCCCTGCAACACATCGGAGTTGCGTTCATTCCTGGGACTGTTGAACTATTTCGGGAACTTTCTGCCGAACTTGAGCACGTTGTTGGAGCCGCTACATGTGCTCCTGTGTAAGGGTTGCGATTGGTTTTGGGGGGACTGTCAGGAACGGGCTTTTGATCGGGCGCGAAACCTACTTTGTTCAAAGAAGTTGTTGACCCTGTATAACCCCTGTAAAAAACTGGTTCTGACATGTGATGCATCATCCTATGGGGTTGGGTGCGTGTTGCAGCAGGGCAATGCTGAGGGTCAACTACAATCTGTGGCTTATGCTTCCAGGTCGCTCTCTCAAGCAGAACGGGGATATGGGATGGTCGAGAAGGAAGCGCTTGCATGTGTCTATGGTGCAAAAAAAAAGAGTCGGCACCTCTTCGGTAGGAAGTTTGAATTAGAGACGGACCACAAGCCATTAACATCCCTGTTGTCAGACAGCAAGGCTGTCAATGCCAATGCATCAGCTCACATACAGCGATGGGCTCTCACGCTGGCTGCTTATGACTACTCCATCCGGCACTGGCCCGGCACTGAAAATTGCACTGACGCACTCAGCAGGCTTCCTCTGGCCACCACTGAGATGTGGAATCTATATGGGTAGAGCTGCAGAATACCAAAGGACAAAAAACGTTAGTGGGAGTTGTGTACAGACCTCCAAACAGTAGTAGTGATGTTGGGGAGGGCATCAAACATGAAATTAGGGGTGCGTGCAATAAAGGTGCAGCAGTTATAATGGGTGACTTTAATATGCACATAGATTGGGTTAACCAAACTGGAAGCAATACGGTAGAGGAGGATTTCCTGGAGTGCATAAGAGATGGTTTTTTAGACCAATATGTCGAGGAACCAACTAGGGGGGAGGCCATCTTAGACTGGGTGTTGTGTAATGAGAGAGGATTAATTAGCAATCTCGTTGTGCGAGGCCCCTTGGGGAAGAGTGACCATAATATGGTGGAATTCTGCATTAGGATGGAGAATGAAACAGTTAATTCAGAGACCATGGTCCAGAACTTAAAGAAGGCTAACTTTGAAGGTATGAGGCGTGAATTGGCTAGGATAGATTGGCGAATGATACTGAAGGGGTTGACTGTGGATGGGCAATGGCAGACATTTGGAGACCGCATGGATGAACTACAACAATTGTACATTCCTGTCTGTCGTAAAAATAAAAAAGGGAAGGTGGCTCAACCGTGGCTATCAAGGGAAATCAGGGATAGCATTAAAGCCAAGGAAGTGGCATACAAATTGGCCAGAAATAGCAGAGAACCCGGGGACTGGGAGAAATTTAGAACTCAGCAGAGGAGGACAAAGGGTTTGATTAGGGCAGGGAAAATGGAGTACGAGAAGAAGCTTGCAGGGAACATTAAGACGGATTGCAAAAGTTTCTATAGATATGTAAAGAGAAAAAGGTTAGTAAAGACAAACGTAGGTCCCCTGCAGTCAGAATCAGGGGAAGTCATAACGGGGAACAAAGAAATGGCGGACCAATTGAACAAGTACTTTGGTTCGGTATTCACTGAGGAGGACACAAACAACCTTCCGGATATAAAAGGGGTCGGAGGGTCTAGTAAGGAGGAGGAACTGAGGGAAATCCTTATTAGTCGGGAAATTGTGTTGGGGAAATTGATGGGATTGAAGGCCGATAAATCCCCAGGGCCTGATGGACTGCATCCCAGAGTACTTAAGGAGGTGGCCTTGGAAATAGTGGATGCATTGACAGTCATTTTCCAACATTCCATTGACTCTGGATCAGTTCCTATGGAGTGGAGGGTAGCCAATGTAACCCCACTTTTTAAAAAAGGAGGGAGAGAGAAAACAGGGAATTACAGACCGGTCAGCCTGACATCGGTAGTGGGTAAAATGATGGAATCAATTATTAAGGATGTCATCGCAGTGCATTTGGAAAGAGGTAATATGATAGGTCCAAGTCAGCATGGATTTGTGAAAGGGAAATCATGCTTGACAAATCTTCTGGAATTTTTTGAGGATGTTTCCAGTAGAGTGGACAAGGGGGAACCAGTCGATGTGGTATATTTGGACTTTCAGAAGGCTTTCGACAAGGTCCCACACAAGAGATTAATGTGCAAAGTTAAAGCACATGGGATTGGGGGTAGTGTGCTGACATGGATTGAGAACTGGTTGTCAGACAGGAAGCAAAGAGTAGGAGTAAATGGGGACTTTTCAGAATGGCAGGCAGTGACTAGTGGGGTACCGCAAGGTTCTGTGCTGGGGCCCCAGCTGTTTACACTGTACATTAATGATTTAGACGAGGGGATTAAATGTAGTATCTCCAAATTTGCGGATGACACTAAGTTGGGTGGCAGTGTGAGCTGCAAGGAGGATTCTATGAGGCTGCAGAGCGACTTGGATAGGTTAGGTGAGTGGGCAAATGCATGGCAGATGAAGTATAATGTGGATAAATGTGAGGTTATCCACTTTGGTGGTAAAAACAGAGAGACAGACTATTATCTGAATGGTGACAGATTAGGAAAAGGAGAGGTGCAACGAGACCTGGGTGTCATGGTACATCAGTCATTGAAGGTTGGCATGCAGGTACAGCAGGCGGTTAAGAAAGCAAATGGCATGTTGGCCTTCATAGCGAGGGGATTTGAGTACAAGGGCAGGGAGGTGTTGCTACAATTGTACATGGCCTTGGTGAGGCCACACCTGGAGTATTGTGTACAGTTTTGGTCTCCTAACCTGAGGAAGGACATTCTTGCTATTGAGGGAGTGCAGCGAAGGTTCACCAGACTGATTCCCGGGATGGCGGGACTGACCTATCAAGAAAGACTGGATCAACTGGGCTTGTATTCACTGGAGTTCAGAAGAATGAGAGGGGACCTCATAGAAACGTTTAAAATTCTGACGGGGTTAGACAGGTTAGATGCAGGAAGAATGTTCCCAATGTTGGGGAAGTCCAGAACCAGGGGACACAGTCTAAGGATAAGGGGGAAGCCACTTAGGACTGAGATGAGGAGGAATTTCTTCACCCAGAGAGTGGTGAACCTGTGGAATTCTCTACCACAGAAAGTTGTTGAGGCCAATTCACTAAATATATTCAAAAAGGAGTTAGATGAAGTCCTTACTACTGGGGGAATCAAGGGGTATGGTGAGAAAGCAGGAATGGGGTACTGAAGTTGCATGTTCAGCCATGAACTCATTGAATGGCGGTGCAGGCTAGAAGGGCCGAATGGCCTACTCCTGCACCTATTTTCTATGTTTCTATGTTTCTAAAGCGCTGAGATGGTCATGGCTGTTGATGCCTTTGACAGCGCAGGCTCCCCCATCACAGCCCGCCAGATTAAAATATGGACCAACAGAGATCCCCTCCTATCCCTGATTAAGAAATGTGTCCTGACTGGGGATTGGGCGCCCGCACACGGAGCATGCCCCGAGGAGGTCAGACTGTTCCACAGACGGATGGATGAGCTCTCCATCCAAGCCGACTGCCAACTATGGGGCAGCCGGGTAGTCATGCCCCAGAAGGGCAGGGAGGCATTCATCAGGGAACTTCACAGCGAGCACCCAGGCATTGTGCTGATGAAGGCCATTGCCCGATCACACGTTTGGTGGGCTGAAATTGATTCAGACCTGGAACACTGTGTTCACAGGTGCACGACATGTGCCCAACGGGTAATGCCCCCAGGGAGGCCCCGCTCAGCTCGTGGCCCTGGCCCACCAGGCCATGGTCACGTATTCATGATGACTACGCGGGCCCATTCATGGGAAAGATGTTTCTTATTGTGGTAGATGCGTACTCGAAATGGATCGAGTGCATCATTCTGATTTCATGCACGTCATCCACCACCGTGGAAAGCCTACGTGCGATCTTTGCAACCCATGGCTTGCCGGACATCCTGGTTAGTGATAATGGCCCATGTTTCACAAGCTACGAATTCCGAGAGTTTATGTCGGGCAATGGCATCAACCACGTCAGGACAGCGCCATTCAAGCCGGCCTCCAAGGGCCAGGCGGAACGTGCGGTCCAATTCATTAAGCAAGGGTTGCTCAGGATTCAAGGACCATCCCTACAATGCCGCCTATCGCATCTCCTGCTGGCCTATAGATCCCGATCGCACTCGCTTACGGGGGTCCCGCCCGCAGAGCTACTAATGAAACGGATACTCAAAACTTGGTTGTCCCTCATTCACCCAGTCCTGACCGACATAGTTGAGGGCAAGCGCAAGTCACAAAACGAGTACCATGACCGTAATTCGAGGGGGAGATGTATAGAAATAAATGATCCTGTGTTCGTCCTCAATCACGCCATGGGGCCCAAATGGCTTGAGGGCATTGTAATTGACAAGGAGGGGAATAGGGTCATCGTGGTAAAACTCAACAATGGTCAGACATGTCGTAAGCATCTGGACCAAGTAAAAAAAAAGGTTCAGCATCGACACGGAGGAACCTGAAGAAGACCATGAGATGGAGCTCACACTACCACCAGCGAACGTGGAACAAGAGCAATCAGACGAATGCACAGTCTCTGTGGTCAGCCCGGACAGGCCAGAATCACCACAGGTGACAGACACTCACGTCAGTTTCCAACAACCAGAGCACCAACTGCAGCGCTCCACGAGAGAGCATAGACCACCTGAAAGACTAAACCTATGATCCCAATAAGACTTTGGGGGGGAGGTGATGTCATGTATGTAACCACAATGTAACACCACTGTATTACTGTATACACACAACCTAGATGCACACCTTGACCACAAGAGGTGAACTTGTGGGAGACACTCTTTGCCTGATCACACAGGTATAAAAAGGGTTATCGTCTTTGGAGTCCTGTAAATAAAGAGTTAAGGTCACATAGTGACGTTGTCCCCAGAATGTGCCTCGTGTGGTTTCATACTGTAGAGTAAAGACTTTACAGTTGAGAATTTTGAAATCGAGACATTGCTTAACAATGTAGGTCAGCGAGGACAGAGGGTGATGGATGAGCGGGACTTGGTGCGACTTAGGACACGGGTTACCGAGTTTTGGATCATCTCTAATTTACATAAGGTAGAATGTTGGAGGCCAGCCAGGAGTGCTTTGGAATAGACAAGTCTAGAGGTAACAAAGGCATGGATGAGGGTTTCAGCAGCAGATGAGCTGAGCCAGAGGAGGAGATGGGTGATGTTACAGAGATTTTTATCTGGTTTTTGCCTCTCCCAGGAGATCACATGGCTCCGGTTGGGGTGGAGTGTAGAATGTTTCAGTGTAAGGGGTGTCGCAGTTGTTTGGGATGGACTGGTTGGGCTGGGTGCTCTTTGTCTTTCTGTCATTGTTCATAGGTTTATATGTAACCTTTAGGGCTGCTGACTGAGGGCCATACGGCTCTTTGCCGGCCGGCGTGGACACGATGGGCCGGAATGGCCTCCTTCTGCGCTGTAAATTTCTATGTTTCTAGGTGGAAATAGGCGGTCTTAGTTATGCTGCGGATATGTGGTCGATAGCTCATTTCAGGGTCAAATATGGCACCAAAGTTGCGAACAGTCTGGTTCAGTCTCAGACAGAAGTTGGGGAGAGGGATGGAGACAATGGCTAGGGAATGAGTTTCTAGCAGGATCCAAAAACAATGGCTTCAGTTTTACCAATATTTAATTGGAAAAAGTTCCTACTCATCCAGTACTGGATGTCGGACAAGCAGCCTGACAAATTAGAGACCGTGGAGGGTCGAGAGAAGTGGGGGTGAGGTAGAGCTGGGTACATGTGGAAAATGATGCTGTGTTTCCGGACGATGTCGCCAAGGGGCAACATGTAGATGAGAAATAGAAGGGGCCAAGGATAGAGCCTGGGGGGACACCAGAGGTAACGATGCCTGGCCGGGAAGAAAAGCCATTGCAGGAGATTTTCTGGCTACGATTAGATAGATAAGAATGGATCCAGGTGAGTGCAGTCCCACCCAGTTGGACAATGGTGGAGAGGCGTTGGAAGAGGGTGGAGTGGTCAACTGTGTCAAAGGTTGCAGTCAGCGAGAGGCGGGAGCAGCGTGAGTGGGGCCGACAAAGGCCCAGCGGGAGATCCTGGGGCGGCAGTCAGCGAGAGGTGGGAGCAGCGTGGGTGGGGCCTACAAAGGCCCAGCGGGAGATCCTGGGGCGGCAGTCAGCGAGAGGTGGGAGCAGCGTGGGTGGGGCCTACAAAGGCCCAGCGGGAGATCCTGGGGCGGTGGCAGTCAGCGAGAGGTGGGAGCAGCGTGGGTGGGGCCTACAAAGGCCCAGCGGGAGATCCTGGGGCGGCAGTCAGCGAGAGGTGGAAGCAGCGTGGGTGGGGCCTACAAAGGCCCAGCGGGAGATCCTGGGGCGGTGGCAGTCAGCGAGAGGTGGGAGCAGCGTGGGTGGGGCCTACAAAGGACCAGCGGGAGATCCTTGGGCGGTGGCAGTCAGCGAGAGGTGGGAGCAGCGTGAGTGGGGCCTACAAAGGACCAGCCGGTGCAGCTGCAGCAGGGAGAGAAGGCAAAAAAGAAGTAGAAAGAAATTGAAAGGTGACGTCACAGCCAAGGGAGTAAGTGATTGGCTGGTGATTAGTAAATAGCTTTGCTTTTTCTTTTCTATTTCAGTAAGTAACATTTAGCATTGTTGTTGCCAAATTAAGTTAATCTAGGGGTTAAGACATGGCAAGAGAGCTCGGACATGTGATATGCTCCTCCTGTACCATGTGGGAAGTCAGGGACACTTCCGGTGTCCCTGAAGACTATGTGTGCGGGAAGTGTATCCGCCTCCAGCTCCTGACGGACCGCATTGCAGCACTGGAGCTGAGGGTGGATTTACTCTGGAGCATCCACGATGCTGAGAATGATGTGAGTAGCACGTTTAGCGAGTCTGTCTTACCGCAGGAAAAGGGTACACAGCCAGATAGGGAATGGAAGACCAACAGGAAGAGCAGTGCAAGGAAGGTAGTGCAGAGGTCCCCTGCGGTCATCCCCCTGCAAAACAGATACACCGTTTTGAATACTGTTGAGGAGGATGACTCATCAGGGGAGGGCAGCAGCAGCCAAGTTCATGGCACCGTGGCTGGCTCTGCTGCACAGGAGGGCAGGAAAAAGAGTGGGAGAGCTATAGTGATAGGGGATTCAATTGTAAGGGGAATAGATAGATGTTTCTGAGGCCGCAACCGAGACTCCAGGATGGTATGTTGCCTCCCTGGTGCAAGGGTCAAGGTTGTCTCGGAGCAGTTGCAGGACATTCTAAAAAGGGAAGGTGAACAGCCAATTGTCGTGGTACATATAGGTCCCAATGATATAGGTAAAAAACGGGATGAGGTTCTAAGAGACGAGTTTAGGGAGCTAGGAGTTAAATTAAAAAGTAGGACCTCAGAAGTAGTAATCTCAGGATTGCGACCAGTGCCACGTGCTAGTCAGAGTAGGAATCGCAGGATAGCTCAGATGAATACGTGGCTTGAGGAGTGGTGCAGAAGGGAGGGATTCAAATTCCTGGGACATGGGAACCGGTTCTGGGGGAGATGGGACCAGTACAAACCGGACGATCTGCATCTGGGCAGGACCGGAACCAATGTCCTAGGGGGAGTGTTTGCTAGTGCTGTTGGGGAGGAGTTAAACTGATATGGCAGGGGGATGGGAACCAATGCAGGGAGTCAGAGGGGAATAAAATGGAGACCGAAGCAAAAGATAGAAAGGAGAATAGTAAAAGTGGAGGGCAGAGAAAGCCAAGGCAAAAAACAAAAAGGGCCACATTACAGCAAAATTTCAAAGGGTCAAAGAGTGTTAAAAAGACAAGCCTGAAGGCTCTGTGCCTCAATGCGAGGAGTATTCGGAATAAGGTGGACGAATTAACTGCGCAGATAGCAGTTAACGGGTATGATGTAATTGGCATCACGGAGACATGGCTCCAGGGTGACCAAGGCTGGGAACTCAACATCCAAGGATATTCAACATTTAGGAAAAATAGACAGAAAGGAAAAGGAGGCGGGGTGGCGTTGCTGGTTAAAGAGGAAATTAATGCAATTATAAGGAGGGACATTAGCTTGGATGATGTGGAATCGGTATGGGTGGAGCTACGGAATACCAAAGGGCAGAAAACGGTAGTGGGAGTTGTGTACAGGCCACCAAATAGTAGTAGTGAGGTTGGGGACAGCATCAAACAAGAAATAAGGGATGTGTGCAATAAAGGTACAGTAGTTATCATGGGTGATTTTAATCTACATATTGTTCGGGCGAATCTAACTGGTAGCAATGCAGTGGAGGAGGAATTCCTGGAGTGTATTATGGATGGTTTTCCAGACCAATATGTTGAGGAACCAAACAGAGAGCTGGCCATCCTAGACTGGGTGATGTGTAATGAGAAGGGACTAATTAGCAATCTTGTTATACGAGGCCCCTTGGGGAAGAGTGACCATAATATGGTAGAATTCTTTATTAAGATGGAGAGTGACAAAGTTAATTCAGAAACTAGGGTCCTAAACTTAAGGAAAGGTAACTTTGATGGTATGAGGTGCGAATTGGCTAGATTAGACTGGCAAATGATACTTAAGGGGTTGACGGTGGATAGGCAATGGCAAACCTTTAAAGATCGTATGGACGAACTTCAACAATTGTACATCCCTGTCTGGAGTAAAAATAAAACGGGGAAGGTGGCTCAACCGTGGCTAACAAGGGAAATTAAGGATAGTGTTAAATCCAAGGAAGAGGCATATAAATTAGCCAGAAAACGTAGCAAGCCGGAGGACTGGGTGAAATTTAGAATACAGCAGAGGAGGACAAAGGGTTTAATTAAGAGGGGGAAAATAGAGCATGAGAGGAAGCTTGCCGGAAACATAAAAAATGACTGCAAAAGCTTCTATAGATATGTGAAGAGAAAAACGTAGGTCCCTTGCAGTCAGATTCGGGTGAATTTATAATGGGGAACAAAGAAATGGCAGACCAATTGAACAAGTACTTTGGTTCTGTCTTCACAAAGGAAGACACAAATAACCTTCCGGATGTACTCGGGGACCGAAGGTCTAGTGAGAAGGAGGAACTGAAGGATATCCTTATTAGGCGAGAAATTGTGTGAGGGAAATTGACGAGATTGAAGGCCAATAAATCCCCAGGGCCTGATAGTCTACATCCCAGAGTATTTAAGGAAGTGGCCCTAGAAATAGTGGATGCATTGGTGATAATTTTCCAACAGTCTATCGACTCTGGATAAGTTCCTATGGACTGGAGGGTTGCTAATGTAACACCACTTTTTAAAAAGGGAGGGAGAGAGAAAATGGGTAATTATAGACCGGTTAGCCTGACATCAGTCGTGGGGAAAATGTTGGAATCAATCATTAATATGAAATAGCAGCGCATCTCAAAAGCAGGGATAGGATTGGTCCAAGTCAGCATGGATTTATGAAAGGGAAATCATGCTTGACAATCTTCTGGAATTTTTTGAGGATATAACGAGTAGAGTGGACAAGGGAGAACCAGTGGATGTGGTGTATTTGGACTTTCAAAAGGTCCCACACGAGAGATTGCTATGCAAAATCAATGTACATGCTATTGGGGGCAATGTACTGACGTGGATAGAGAACTGGTTGGCAGACAGGAAGCAGATAGTCGGGATTAACGGGTCCTTTTCAGAACGGCAGGCAGTGACTAGTGGAGTGCCGCAGGGCTCAGTGCTGGGACCCCAGCTCTTTACAATATATATCAATGATTTAGGTGATGGAATTGAGTATAATATCTCCAAGTTTGCAGATGACACTAAACTGGTTGGCGGTGTGAGCTGTGAGGGGGACGCTAAGAGGCTGCAGGATGTTTTGGACAGGTTAGGCGAGTGGGCAAATACATGGCAGATGCAGTATAATGTGGATACATGTGAGGTTATCCATTTTGGGGGCAAAAACACGAAGGCAGAATATTATCTGAATGGCCGCAGATTAGGCAAAGGGGAGGTGCAGCGAGACCTGGGTGTCATGGTTCATCAGTCATTGAAAGTTGACATGCAGGTATAGCAGGCGGTGAAGAAGGCAAATGGTATGTTGGCCTTCATAGCAAGGGATTTGAGTATAGGAGCAGGGAGGTCTTACTGCAGTTGTGCAGGGCCTTAGTGAGGCCCCACCTGGAATATTGTGTTCAGTTTTGGTCTCCTAATCTGAGGAAGGACGTTCTTGCTATTGAGGGAGTGCAGCAAAGGTTCACCAGACTGATTCCAGGGATGGCAGGACTGACATATGAGGAGAGACTGGATCAACTGGGCCTGTATTCACTGGAGTTTAGAAGGATGAGAGGGGATCTCATAGAAACGTATAAAATTCTGACGGGACTGGACAGGTTAGATGCAGGAAGAATGTTCCCGATGTTGGGGAAGTCCAGAACCATGGGACACAGTCTAAGAATAAGGGGTAAGCCATTTAGGACTGAGATGAGGAGGAATTTCTTCACTCAGAGATTTGTTAATCTGTGGAATTCCCTACTGCAGAGAGTTGTTGAGGCCAGTTCATTGGATAGATTCAAGAGGGAGTTAGATATGGCCCTTACGGCTAAAGGGGATCAAGGTGTATGGAGAGAAAGCAGGAACGGGGTACTGAAGGAATGATCTGCCATGATCTTATTGAATGATGGTGCAGGCTCGAAGGGCTGGATGGCCTACTCCTGCACCTATTTTCTATGTTTCTATGTTTCTGCAGACAGGTCCAGAAGGACGAGGAGGGATAGTTTGCCTTTGTCACACTCACAGAGGATGTCATTTGTGACTTTGATGAGAGCAGTTTCGGTACTGTGGCATGGGCGGAAACTGGATTGTAGGGATTCAAACATGGCATTGCGGGAAGCATGGGCACGGATTTGGGAGGCAACATGTTCAAGGACTTTGGAGAGGAAAGGGAGGTTGGCGATGTGGTGGTACCTTACAAGTACGGAGGGGTCAAGGGTTGGTTTTTGAGGAGAGGGGTGATGACGGCAGATTTGAAGGAGAGGGGGACAGTGCCTGAGGAGAGAGAACCGTTAACAATGTTGGCTAACATGGGAGTCAGAAAAAGAAGTTGGATGGTCAGCAGTTTAGTGGGAATAGGGTCAAGGGAGCAGGACGTGGGTCTCATGGACAGGATGAGCTCGGAGATATCAGGAGGGGAGATCGGAGAGAAACTGGAGAAAGATGTGAGGTCAGGGCTTTGGCAGGGGGAATCCTTTGAGGATGTTTGGTCTGGTGAGCTAGGGGAAGGAAGGGAAGAGGTATATCAGATATCACCTGAACTGATGGTCTCGATCTTAGTGACAAAGTAGTCCATGAGCTCCTCATGTCGGAGGTGAGGGTGGAGGAGACAGCGGAGAGGACAGCTAGCAGTAGAGAATCGAAGCCGGGGTTTATCTTTGCATTCCAGAATGATTGTGGAATAGTGAGCAGTATTGGCAGACAAGAGCAGGACTCAATAATGCTTTATGTGGTCCAGTCAGATCTGACGGTGAATGAGTCCCTTGGACTAAAGGGAGCGAAAATGAGGGCTGTACCAGGGGGAATGGCCAGGGTGAGAGAGGGTAATTGTTTTAATCGGGGCTAGGGTATCAAAGCTGGGGTGAGGGTGTGGTTGAGCAGATCGGTAGCTGAAGAAATGTCCTGGTGAAAGGAGGGTCAATGGCTGGACAGTTGGGCGTTCATAGTGCGGTGTAAGAGAGTCGGGAGAGAGATTTTTCCAGGGGCAGACACAGAAGGACTTAGGGTTGGGGATGTGGGTGGAGAGCGATACGAGGAAGTGGTCAAAGATGGTCTTATCTACGATTGATACAATGGGAGTAGTGAGGCCATGAGAGATGGCAAGGTCAAAGGGAGGGCTGTGAGTATGGGTTGGAACATTTACATGGAGGGAAAGATTACGGGAGGATAGGAGTCTATTGTACTCAGGAGAGAGAGCGTGATGAATTGAGATGGAGGTTGAAATCAGAAAGGACGAGCTGAGGCTGAGGGAGGAAAGCAGTGAAGGAAAATCATTCATAAAATTACCGATAAATGCAAGTTCTTTCTTTGTTGTTGAAAAAGCTTTAATGCCAAAGAACAGCTGATGAGCAACTATCCATCCAGATGTTTGACACCAAAGCTGAGCTGAGAAGTTACTTCACCTGCATTAACTCCACCCAGGACAGACCTGAATAAAGGAATGATCACTCACTCGACCTTGTGGCCTGACTTACAGCTCAACAAAACTGGGTGTACAATGTCAGGGGGTCCGAACATCGAGCATTTCCTAACCCAACGCCACAGGACACAAGAGGAAACCTCCTTCTCCATCAAACTACAAGGGTGTGCAGTTGATTAGCGATACTTTAGGTTGATAATAATGTTACTCACTTGGGCTTTGAAATGAAATATGTGAAGGATAATTTACCATTGGCTGTTACCAATGCTGGCCAATGGACAAAAGAGCTGAATTTCTCCGATAATTGCATTTATTTTAGTGATGAATACAGAAGCAGATGCTATATAAATTGAAAGCTGAAGAGGCAATTTTCAGCCGCGGCCAGTATAATCATTTTCAATGAGATAAGGTAATAAAAAGGAGTTATTAGAGAAGCCAATCTTGATGAAGAGAAAGTAAGACCAGCGTAATTATGTTTTGGCAGCAAATTCATAGCCAGCATAACTAAAAGTCATGTTGTACATCAGCACTGATTCACAAATGATGGCAATTTATTTGCATTAATGACTAATTACAATTGTAAGCATTTTGGTTTTACTGATTGTTGATTGTATATCTCAGGATACATTGTCTTTATATTTTGTAACAAATCATAAACTAGCAATAGTTTTGGAGTGGTGTGGCATTGAGCGCGTACCAACGTGGTTAAGGGTTTGAATCTCGCGGCAGTTACTTGCCACCCTGTTTGCCAGCCTGAGCTGCTCGGTGCTATCATGGAAGGAAACGGTCTTTTCCTGTCTGATAGTTTGCCATTTCTATGCACCCATCTCCACAGGTGCTGGAATCAATGGAGGATTTGCTGTTGGCCATTTTCTCGGTTTAAAGGTAGAATAAAAATGATTGTGTGTGAGAAGGCTAAAAGCGACAAGAATAAGATGAGGCCTTCAGTCAATTCCTGCACCTTTCTTGTGATCCAATATGCGAGGTCAGGTCTCGGGCTATCCTTTTACTTCACTTCGGGGCGTAGGACAAATTGGACAGCTCTTCTCTACATTACAACAGTCACCACACTCCAAAAGTACTTCACCGGCTGTAAAGCACTTTGAGACATCCGGTGGTTGTGAAAGGCGCTATATAAATCCAAGTCTTTCTTCAAAGAGCTGGCACCAGGGATGATGGGCTGAACGGCCTTCTTCTGTGCTGTATCATTCTGTGATTCTCTGTAGCATCAAGTGAAGCATATATAGGCCAAGCAAACTCAGAAAGCAGATATCTCAGGAAAAGTGAAAAGATTGATGTCGTCTATTCTCAATTTGTGACAATACTAATCCGTAGTAACCTCGTCCCATATAAGGAGAGAGAAAAGGTAAGTTCTCTTTTAAACACAAATACTGTGAAAGTTCTAGAATAGAATCATACCCGGCACTCACAAAATCTCAGGGATGAGCAGCATCTTAACAATGTCAGCTCCTTCGCAATATTGATTGAGGGAACTCCTGTCACTTCTGAAGGTCAAATTCAATTTGCTGCTACATTGGTGTCAATCAATTTCCGAGTCGATGAACCCCAGGTTAGCTGTGACTTACAAGACATACCATACTCTGCAAACACGTTCAACACGTGGCCAGGGTCTTGTGGACGCGTGTAATAGGTGTCACACGGAACTTGTCAGTTGCTTACCATTCAGTCATCATCTCATGTCATGACTCACAAAAACCAATATCGAGATCAACAGAAATGTTGCTTCACGTATCCAGGAACTTTGAGAGAGAGCCCATTTGTTATTGCAGGACAATCTAAAACTGTGCTCTGCTCCACTTTAAGTCCAAAAATATCAGTTTAAAAAAGCAAGGCCTACAAATTCCCTGTGCCTGAGTAGTGAGGCCTGAAGCAGCCCCAATATTGGGCCTCAGTCCCCTCACTTCCAGGGAGCCGGCGAGCTGCGGACAGCAAGAGGCATCTCACTAGTAAAGCGGGAGTGAAGATCGTGCAAACCAGTCTTGCAATTGTGGTCAGAAACACATGTTAGGACCCTCATTTGCATATGCAAAGGGTCTGCTGCCCGCTTCAGGCGTGGGCCCTGCTCGACGACATTTCTTGGCCTTTATCAATATGGCTGACGCGGCACTTCCAGCTTGCAGTGAGCGTGCATTTCCTGAAAAACCAGGCCACAGTGTACAGGACTTACTACAGTAGGCATTTACTGCACAGTTAGAAGGTTATGAGATCATCTGAGTACGTAATGTCGGCTGACATTTTAATGCCATGCTGACAGAATGTTATATTGTCAGAGATGTGTGCACATCAGAAATTCCATTGGTTATGAAGTGCTTTTCCACATCCTGAGGGCACAAAGGTCCTGTGTAAATGCAGCTTTATCCATTTCTCTTTTAAATAGCCAAACATAAAAGCTCCCACAAGCTGGATGAACAGGTATTGGAGTAGTTATTAAGTAATATTATGGTAGTTTCATCCTTGTTGGTCTCAGCCACTCTTGGTTGCTGAGTCAGATGTCTCATTGGGTCTTTTCAAAGTTTTAGTCCCTTGCCTGAGCTCATAATTGTACCATTCCTAAATGTTTCAGGGGGTAGCTGCACCATTGCCCTGCACACAGTCTTCAAGCAGACTTGAATGTTGTCGCAAACTCAAATCATGGCTTAAAGTGCTTTTGTTAAAGAGGTGACCGATTAGATGGTGAATCACCCATCCTAAGGACAGCATTATTCATTAGTCTCCATCATGCATAGATATCTTTTAATTATAAGGATTGCATTAAGAGCCAGCTGAATTTGGTTTAGCTGCTTTGCTGAGGGAACTGGAGGCTTCAAAAAGACTGACTTCCAGCCAATTTGAGAATACAATGCATTATCAAATTGGCAAGTAATGGTTGCCTTCTGAAAGGTAAAGATCACAGGAGCTACCACAAATACTGAATGTGAGTTCACATTACATCAAAAACATAGACCAGTAAAGACTCGGTAAATGTATTTGGATTTTCCTCCTACTATTTGAGCTGAAGAAAGTCAACATTGCACCTTCCCAGCTTCTATATAAATCGGACTCCAAAACATTTCTTCGAGGAGCAGGACTAAACCTTCAGCGCAATCCACAAAGCTATTAATGTGCAGCATTTTCTTTCTTGCCTGTGACTTGTTTGAGAGAATTTATCCAAAAAGGCAAGAACTTGCATTCGGTGGGTGATACTCTAAGAAGCAGATGTCAATGCAGAAAGTATCAAATCTCCAATAGTTATCCCTTTCTTTTAAATGTCCAGTTGTTCTTTTTGCTCAGTAATGTGGAAATGTTACCATCTTTGGACAACGTGACCTGTTTAGCATTCTGTCTGGGTCATTACCCTTTCTGCCGCTGGAATTTCCTGTACCTGGGCGGGTCGGGTGGGGGTGATCGGTGTGGCAGGTCGCGACCCCTTTGTTGCTTCCATCCCACTGCAGAAATCGACTTTGCATTAATGGGGCCTATTAAGCCCGCCTTGTGTGTTACCCGGCCCTATTAAATGGTACGAGTCTGATGATGTCATCCATGATGCGTTTTCAGCTGGGATATTTAAAAGAACCATGGCTACATTGGATTTGAAGGTTTCATCAAGGAGTGTCTCGCTGCAGAGGGCTACACCCAAGCTCTCCAATGACTCTCTTCATATGATTGTGGAGGGAGTCAGAGCACGCAGGGAGGTCCTCTTCCCTTCAAATGGGCAGAAGGGACCTTCCCAGGAAACAAAGAGAGTCTAGCTCCAAAGTGCAGAGGGGATGACCAACAGGGATGTGTTCAGGAGGACCTTTCAATGATCTCATTAGATCAGGAAATGTCAGTACAAAGCCACACTCAACCTCATCCTGCTGCGTCTCTCATCACATCCCCATCACTCTGCCTTCCCTACCCTGCTCCTGCACATCCTTACTCACACCAACATACCCTGCACCTCCACCCATCCCCCTCTCTATCTATATTATCATATCTCCATCTCACAAGCCACCCCACACACTCCCTCATCCTAATGAAATTATACCAACCAACACACAAAGAGGATACTTGGCTTTGGCACCCCACTCCAGCATAATCTCCCTAAAGATGTAACCCATTCCATTCCTTACACTCATTCCATCGCTCTCACTGAACCTTCTCTTTTTTCCCTCCTTGCAGGAGAAGACAGCCCACAATAGGAGGGGCAGGGGGAGAACTGGAGGTATGCCTCCATCATTTGCCACCCTCACAACAGCAGAGGAGGCTGCGTTGGAAGTATCGGGAGTGGTCGAGCAGCTGGAGGTGGGAGACAGAGAGAGGGGGACATCTCAGCAACCTGGTGACAGAATTACATCTCATACAGCTACATGGTGTACATCAGACACTCATCTGGTGACCAATGTCAGCAGCCACTGAATGGTCATCATGTGCAGAATGGTGTCTGTACCCAATCTACATATGACGTGTCTAACTCATCTCTTCACTCTCCCACAGCTCCATCAAGAGCACCCCACCCCCCCCCCCCCGAGTGAGGGCGCAGTGTCACCAGACATGAGTGCACCAAGTGGTTCATGGGTTCCCAGGCCGCCGGTAATTTCTGCGGTCTAGAGGAGTCCGTGTTCCATGTGTATGTCGAATGTTCCATTATTTAAAGGGGCTGCTCCTCAATTTCTGACTGCACTTCAGTCCCACACTCCTGATCTTTGGGCACCCTGTGCGGAGGGGAGCGGGTCGGTCCGAGGGCCTCCTCGTAGGACTGCTCCTGGGCACGGCCAAGGGTGCCATCAGCCGGTCCAGGCAGCGGGCGGTCGAGGGGGTCGTTCAGCCCGACTGCCTGCCTCTCTTCCGCGTGTACATCCGCGCCAGGGTGTCCTTGGAGATGGAGCACGCGGTGTCCACCGGTACGCTCGCGGCCTTCCACGAGAGGTGGGCGCCGGAGGGACTGGAGTGCATCATCACCCCCGGCAACCAAATTTTAATTTGATTTAAGTTTCTGTAAAAGTTTAATTTGAAATTTGACGGCTCTGATGCCCTCGCCAAAAGGGGGCATTTGATTTTACGTTCAACTAAAATAATTGAGTGCACCCAGCACCAGCGCAGATACGCACAGCTCGGTGGGTCCCACGCGAGATAGAGTAGTGTCATCACCGGGTCCGTCACAACTCGCCAATGAGCAAGAGCAGAGGCTGGAGACAGGGACAGCAGTGGAGAGTTCTCGCCGGGGGGCACAGGACCCTCCCAGCTCGGCTCAGCTGCATGCAGACGCTGAGACTCGGGGGCCACCCAGAGAGAGGCCGATCCTGGAGGGGCAGCAAGTGCAGGGGGCGGTGACAGGTTTTGTGACCGTGATGTCTGCAAATGTGCAGAGAATGGAGGAGACCATCTCCAACATGAGCCCCACCGTGTCGCAGGCGATGACGACTGTCGGCTCCTCCATGGAAAGGATGGCCCCCTGCCTGGAGCAGCTAATGCACCACTCACAGGAGCACATGGTCTCGATGGGGAATAGATGGCCATGTATGGGGAATAGATGGTAGAGGCTCATACACCTCCTCTCTAGGCGGGATGTCAGCGTAGACATGGGTGCTCAGGGCCCCACCGATGTTCAGCAAGATGCTCTCCAGCTCCTCACTAACAGGGCAGTGTGGGTGGCCCATGAGAGGGATGACGGTGAGAGGGGCGAGAGATGTGTGGGCTCTTCTCGAAGCACTCACACTTCTCCCCCATCGCCACCCCCTCAGTCAGAGCTCGGATACCTCCCCGGACAGCGATGGCCGAGTCTGCCCCAGCACAGTCACAGGAGGAGCAGACTTTGGCGTGGACCTCACAGGCTCCAAAACACAGAGAGCATCCGCCAAGAGTCGCAGGAGGGAAGTGAGCAGCCTGCCTCTATCTCTGCTGAAGCCACAGGGGTTGCAACACAGAAGGGAAAGATGACACACAAGTAGATTCACAAGGTTAGCGACCTGGGTGTTTCAGTCAATGAATGGCAAGTTTCCGTTAATGTATTTTCACGACTTTCCCATCTTGAACACCTTTGGAAGGGTTTTGTGAATTGCGGTGAATGGTGAGACATAACGGTATCTCCAGCAATGGTGCTGAGTGTGAAAGGAATGGCTTGGTTATTGTTGGGGTCCTTTATGGTGTTGCTGTGAGGTGGTGCTAGCCTTGTGCAGCATGTGCCAGCCATACAGGTGTACTGCATAAAGTGAAATAAAGCTGGACATGCTGAGGCCACCCCTGGCCTCTCAGGAGCAATGTGCTCGGGTGCTGGGATCTGGCCCACGGGTTCCTCCTGCTCCTGCCCCTCCTCCTCCTCCTCCTCCTGCTCCTGCCCCTCCTCCTCCTCCTCCTCCTCCGGCTGCCCCTCCTCCTCCTCCTCCTCCTGCTCCTCCTCCTCCTCCTCCTCCCCCTCCTGCCCCTCCTCCTCCTCCTCCTGCCCCTCCTCCTCCTCCTCCTCCTCCTGCCCCTCCTCCTCCGGCTGCCCCTCCTCCTCCTCCTCCTCCTGCTCCTCCTCCTCCTCCCCCTCCTGCCCCTCCTCCTCCTCCCCCTCCTGCCCCTCCTCCTCCTCCTGCTGCTCCTCCTGCCCCTCCTCCTCCTCCTCCTCCGGCTGCCCCTCCTCCTCCTCCTCCTCCTGCTCCTGCCCCTCCTCCTCCTCCTCCTGCCCCTCCTCCTCCTCCTCCTCCTCCTGCTCCTCCTCCCCCTCCTGCCCCTCCTCCTCCTCCTCCTGCTGCCCCTCCCCCTCCTCCTCCTCCTCCTCCTCCTCCTCCTCCTGCTCCTCCTCCTCCTCCTCCTGCTGCTCCTCCTCCTCCTCCTCTTCCTCCAGCTGCCACTCCTCCTCCTCCTCCTGCTGCCCTTCCTCCTCCTCCTCCTCCTCCTCCTGCTGCCCCTCCTCCTCCTGCTCCTCCTCCTCCTCCTCCTGCCCCTCCTCCTCCTCCTCCTGCCCCTCCTCCTCCTCCTCCTGCTGCCCCTCCTCCTCCTACGCCTCCTCCTCCTGCTGCCCCTCCTCCTCCTGCTCCTCCTCCTCCTCCTCCTCCTCCTACTGCTCCTCCTCCTCCTCCTCCTCCTACTGCCCCTCCTACTCCTCCGCCTCCTCGTCCTACTGCCCCTCCTCTTCTGAAGAGGCTGTGTGCTCAGTGACCTGCTCTTGATGTACCACTAACCCTCGCTGCTGCGTGATGTTGTGCAGGGTACAGAAGGCCACGACGATTCTGGTTTGACCCTGACTGGTGCGTGCTGAAGGGCTCCTCCAGGTATGTCAAGCCATCTGAAGCGCATATTCAGCATATACATCTGGTGGAAATGTGGCTTTCTTTGTATCTCTCCTGGGCCTCAGTACTTGGCCTCCTCATGGGTGTCATCAACCAAGCCTTCAGTGGATAGCCCTTGTCTCCAAACAGCAAGCCGGAAAGTCTGTTTGGAGGAGTGAAGAGCTGAGGGAGGGTGAACTGGTGAAGGATGACAGAGTCATGGCAGCTGCCAGGGAGTTTGCCACACACATGCATGATGATGTTCCTATGGCTGCAGACTAGCTGCACATTGAGGGAATGGAAGCCCTTGTGGTTGACAAACACCCTTGGGTGATGTTGGGGTGCCCTGATGGCCACACTTGCACATCAATGACAACCCTGCACCCGTGGGAAGCCAGCCAGAGTGGCAAAGCTGTGTGCCTATTTAGTAACACTGGCTTCATCAGTGGCAAAGTTGGCTGACTTGTCAAACAGGCCTTCGATGACTTGTGTGATGTATCTGTGGGCGGCCGACTGCGAGATGCTGCAAATGTCTGCTGCAGATCTCTGGAAGGAGCCTGAGGCGAAGAAGTTGAGGGCAGTGATGACTTTGACAGCCACTGGTAAGGCACATCCATCAGGTCCTCTGGGCAGCAGGTGTTACTCCAGCAATGTGCAAATGTCTGCAACAACCTGGCAGGATAGCCTGAGCCTCCTTGACACTGCTGCTCAGTCGCGTTGAGGAAGCTCATCCTCTGCCTGTATACCCTGTGTTGGGGGTATCGCCTCCAGCGCGGTGTAGACCTGAGCTGATGCCCTGTGTCCTGTGCAGCATCAGGTGATTATGGAGAAGGTTGGTGTTGTTGTTGGTACTGCTGATGTGCCTGGTGCTGCTGGTGTTAGGGCTGATCATGGTCCAATTCTGAGGACCAATGTGACAGTATAAATGGCACCCACACTGATAGAATAGACGGCAGGTCATGTAGAGATCAGAGGAGCAAGCTGTCAATGGAGTGATAGGTTGTAACAATGAGGTGAGACTCGATGGTGACATTGCTGGAAACACGTGCAGACTGTAGAAAGCTCAATGTATGCTGGGAAGGCAGAGAGCAACAGCTTCTGCCTGAGGACAGTGATCAACTGTCAGCTGGGAGGTTTTATAGTACATTTCATGCTGGAGCAATGGCCACTCATTTCCTGCCTCAGACTGACAGATGTGGCTCCCGAGCTGTGTCAATCCCATGGGCAGCCAGGGAAATTTGAAAGAGAGGCTGAAAAAGGGTCTGACAATTACCTGTCAATGATGTGAATTAGGCCGCCCGCACTGGCAAACACGCCCGCGGGAACAGAGCGTGGGGGTGCGATGCCGGTGACTTCCCAATCCGCTGCAACTCTTTTCACATTTTCCACCTGACCCGTCTCCGATCGTGCCCGCACGAACCCCACAACATTCCGGCCTGTGTGTCTGTTGTCCTAAATGATATGTACTCTGCTGTGATACTTACTATTTTATCAGGTTTATATTTTTTGAGGTGAGGAGTATGCTATATTATGGCACTCTTTCGGAGAAGAGTGGTAGAGTATCTGGTCATTATCTCTTTGCTGTTTGTGGGAGCTTGCTGTGCCGTGTTTCCTACATTACAACAGTGACTATACTTCAAAAGTACTTTATTGGCTGTAAAGCGATGTGGGACATCCTGAGGTCATGAAAGGCGCTATAGAAAGTCTGTCTGTCTGTCTTTCTTTCTATATGCATGTGACTATTTGGTCCTTAGTATAAAGGCATCTTTGGGATGCAATCATTCAATTGAACTGAAACCATATTTGCTTCTCTTTTGTGTTTTCATTTAAAGGTGAAAAATTCTCCAAGGTTCCACTTAATAATAATAGAAAGTATAGAAAATGTGTGGCACAACACATATGGGCCCAAATTTCCCCAGCCGCCTAGAGCTGCGTAGTTAGGGGTGGCACACCGACTTTGTGAGTCAAAAAAAGCGGCAAAAATTTACCTTTCAATTTGGCCTCTCTCTCGTCATCCAGATCCATCAGCGCGGCGCTGTAGAGCCTGGGGGGGCGGAGCTTCAGCCGCGCGTGCTCAGCGCAACCGGCAGGGGGCGGGGCTTGAGCCCAGCGTCTTGTGGAGTGTCGGCAGGGGGACACAGGTCTGTTTGAGCAAATGGGCGTTTCAGCGTGCGCGCATGCGCAATGGACATTTCAGCATGCGCAATGGGCGTTTCAACGTGCGCACATGCGCAGTGCAACAAGAAGCTTGGCAATCGGCCAAATAAAGGGAGAGCGTCCTCAGTATCATTGGCAATGGAGCCTATATAAAGGTATGGTTTAAATATTGATTTGTGTGGCTGAGGGAGTGGAAAGGAGTGCTGGATAGGTAGAAGAAAGGTGAGAAGTGTGATTTTTGAACATTACCTGAGTGTGAGTCCAATAGACGAATGGCGCAAGAGCGTGCAAGATGAACAAAGAATTTCCTCCATGAGTAAGTGGAGAAACTAGTGACTGTTATTGAGGAGAAATGGCTGGAGCTGGATATCAGCACGAGTGGTCCATCTAAAGTTTCACCCAAGGAAATGAGAAGAAGATGGAACCTAGTTGCAGAAGAATACTCCGCCTGGGTCAACACTGCAAGATCTGGAAGCCAGTGCAAGAAGAAATGGCAGGACATTGGTCAAGTAGTGAGTGTAAGTAATATCTTTATCTTTAAATTGAATTGCAGTGGAAAATGTGACCATCTGTATGTGTCCCACCCATCAGAAGCGCACTATGTCTGAAAATTAATATTTTCATCTTTGCAGAAGAAATTGGCCCACAACAAAAGGGAGAGACTTCGAACAGGAGGAGGGCCACCAAATCTGCACCAACGGTCACCCCTGGAACAGAGGGTCGCTGCCTTGCTGAATCGCACCGACAGAAAAAAAATCAGCTCTGCACAAGCTGGGCCCACACGCGAGGGTGAGGGTGAGTCATTAAAATGCACAGTCGCCCTTCAAATCAACCTGCTGACTGCCCTGCTACGTGTCAAACTACTCATGCCACCCATCCTGCCCCCTCCTGTGCTGTTAACCATTTGACTGTTCTGTTGTATTTTGCATAAGAAGAAGACACTCCTCAAGATCCTGAAGATCCACCAGAGGATCCAGATGCAAGCGCTCCAGACCAAGGTAGGTGAGGGGAGGAGGGGTCCATGGAAATGTGTTCACAGGAGAATGTTGACCTCGATATGGATCAGGCCATAGTACAGGGCATCACACTGCCACAACCCTCCATGAGCTCCTCGGCAACATTCCATGGGTTCACACCTTCCGAGGTCGCGGGTCCCAGTGGCGGTGGTGAAATGCATCTTGGGACACCCAGTCCCCCACTGACCCAGCCTGTGTCTCACACTGGAGGGGTGCCACTCGGCAGACCCGTGGCGAGGGGAAGGAGAAGCCGACCAGTCTCTCCTGAGAGGCAGCCCTCAGCAGAGGTTAATCAGGTTGTGTCATTGGGTGAGTAGACCAATGGCCTCACAAGATCACTCGTGGCGGCTGACAGTGGAGTGCGTGATGAGGTTGCGACACTGTCGGGTGAAATCTCTACACTGAGACGGGAAGAGAGGGTGGACATTTCAGAGGGTGTGCAAACATTGGCAGATGCCATGAGGGAGCTAGCTTCTGCAATAAGGGCACAAAGGCCGGATACTCAAATGCCACTCCCACTTCAATCCATGCAGCAGCCACCGGTGAGACCCAAACCGGGTCCCCAAACCCCCCACCACCATCACCCACCCTATGAGGATGTGCACTTTCCCCGAGATGTGGGTGAGGGATGGGTTCAGCCTTTCTTTGCTGTTGTTGTCGTCGGTTGTTGTCCGTCTGTACATCGTCCTCCACTGTAAAATATCCAATAAAAGATATTTTGCGTCAAAACTGAATCATGCTGCATTAGGACCACGCAACATTTAGGGCCAACTGTAAAAAGTAAAAATCCCTCACCCCTACAGTCAAGTGTACCTGTCGCCCCTAGCCCTGGTGGGAGAGCTAGCCAGTGCGTCCTGCAGTCGGCAAGGTAGGACTGCTCTATTTTTAGTCGCTGATTTATCTCTCATTTATTTTTGATGATGTTGTGCAGCTGTTGTGTTGAAGATGTTGTGCTGATGTTGTGAAGGTCTTTAGTGCTTTAGAATCCTCGAACTCATCTCCCCACGCCCCCCTCCCCCACCCCATCTCTGGCTGCCTGCGCTGATTTCTTAAATGTAGGTAAGGTTTTTCTGTGCCGACAAAAGTGGCCACATACACTGGCCTTTGTTAGTTTGGAGTAACTTTCAGCAGGCCAAATTTGCTTCTATGGCCAGAAGAGGTGTAAGTGGCTGGTCACGCCCCCTTTGGGAGAGAACAAACTAAACTAGAAAAAAACCTAACTGACTGACTTACACTGGAGCAAGTTAAATGGGGAAATTTGTGATTTTTAAGTTACTCCAAAAACAGCTACTTCAAAAAACAACGGGGCAACTCTTGGAGAAATTTGAGTCCATAAAGCTGTGCTTGAGGAAAGAAGGTAATGGAGAATTGCAAGCAAACTTTTTTATTTGTGTTGCAGAGCAGATAAATACCTAACACACAATTAAGCAAAAATGAAGACAGAACAGATTTTATCATTAATGTGTAACATCTTGCATTGCCAGATTTACTCCAATGGCCCAGTGGCAGAATTCTCGAAGCACTTGCTGTCTCAACACCACAACACCATCTGTTTAGTTGCTGCTTCTCTATTCAGTTCTCCCAGTTTCACCATTCTTTTAATTTTCAATTAATTTTCCATGTGTCTCTCTTCTCCATTAAACAGTATCTAAACTCTATTTCAGAGTGCTCCAGAATGGTAAGCTGCTGGATTTCAGCGGTGCAATTACTCTGCCCTCACATGGAACAGAACCCCAGGTCACCAGTTCATTATGCACTTTTGTCATATTACCAAAATCAACCCCGCTTGTATGTTTAAATTCATAAGTTGACTATTTAAGCCATTTTATGCACTCGTCCAATACATGTCAGAATCAGTAAACAGCTGCTTTTTAAAGATTTCAAAGACTTCCCCTCACCTAGTCTCTGTACACGGCGGCCTGGACTTTCCGCTAGAAGGCGCTGATATTTTCAGCACAATTCGCCCAAAATCAGCCAACCCAGCGCAAAAGATCGCGGAATTTCAAGCGCAAATTATATCCACACATATTGGATTTCCACGATCTTTTGCACTGGTTTAAAAAACATCATGCTGGAGGCTGGCCCCGCCCACAAAACTAATCACCGTGGCGAGTTTCTGCTAATTGTACCCATTGGCAGCCTTCGAGGAGGCTCTAAAAATTCAACTGTTTCTTTAGACGCAAAGGCACTAATAGGCACATTTTAATGTTTAATTTACCATGAACCTGACTACTGTACACCATTGTAATGGTTGGGTATAGTTTTTATTTTAATTGGGTTACTCACAGATGGTGAGCCTGACACACTGATTAAAGAGCCTATTTTTTGTGAAACCCATTTTTAGTGTATTAATAAAACTGCACCAGGTTGCCACTCTTAAATACATCAAAGAATATCTTTTAATGCAAATTTTTAAAAATTACATTCTAAAACACTACCTAATTGTACTGATTCATGGAAGATTTTACATTTAGTGCAATGCAAATGAGTTTGAGCAAATAATCCACTTTCCAAATCTACCACAATTTGCACCCGGATCAGTGATTATGCCCAAACTGGAAACTCTTGGCCCTTATATCTGTTGCGATATATTTTTCCTTTTCTACAGTCCATTTTTTTTACATTTTTTCATAATGTCTTCAATATCATGTCATTTTCAATCATTTTTTTCTCTCTTTCGGTTTTGTTTCAGCGTATGTATTTAAAAACAGAACCCAATTGCTTGAGAGCAGTCTCCCCTCTCCCGAGCCCAAATCCTGTTGCTCCTCCCATCTGCCCTTTCCCTGAATTCTCGCATTCGCACTTTCTCTGCTGCCAACCAATTGTCCCACAGGATGCTGGTCATGGAAAACTGTCGGACTCACATTACCCATGGGCTGGGTAAAGCCCCAGTCTTGCTAAAACTTTGCTGAGGAAAGCAGTGTTCTATTGCTCAGCAATTCACACAGTAAGATGCTGATCTCTGCAGAGTAGTACCAGGTCCCAGGTATGTTTCTGCCTGTGCTGAGTTAGCTGATCGGAAGCTAGCGGGTAATAGAAGTGCTATAAACTCAGCGCCTCCGGAAAACGCAGGGTGGGTGTTGGCCAGGTGTACTACCTTTAAACGCCAAGTGCCCCACTCGGAGAGCACATATAGACATCGGTGAAAACAGAATCTGGCTTGGCTATGATGCTCCACAGCCTCAAGGCCCATTGACGTCACCTAGGCCTGTGTTGTCCAATAGGAATTGCTGACGAGCCATAAGTGTGGCCAAGGCAACATCTTTTTAGCCACATGCACTAATTTTAGTAGAAAACGTCTTACACACATAATCCAGGTAAGTGTACTTTGTGTGTATGTTTACTTAATAACCATCTACCACCGTGGGGTAGCAAGGAAGTAAAGCATTCCCAAAGATCAAAAAACACTTACACACTCTTTTCCACTCATCATTTTTCTAACAAATGCACATAAAGAGTAAAATCCACATGCATACGCTGTGCGAATATGAACACTGAAATCACATGCCTAATGGCGGTCATTATTACTCATTGTTTAGTTACTAATCAATTAGTGCCAATTAGTCACAAGGATTGACATATTGGGCACACTGGCCTAAGCTCACACATGAGAAATGTCCACCTTAGGTGAAGTACCATGGGGTAACCAGGGTAAACAGTGTACATGGAACCATACCCCATCTTCAGTCAGCACCTTCAGGAGAGTTGGGGAGGTGAAAAATTATTGGAGAAAATTGATGAACCAAAAAAATAGGATGGCAAAAATATTTTATCATGAACTTATTTTGTGCTGCAGCCCACTAATTTGTCAGAAACTAGATATTTGTTTTATTTACGTATCATAGGCAGTCCCTCGAAACGAGGATGACTTGCTTCCACGCCAAAAAAAAGGATGGGTTCGCAGGTGTTTCAATGAAGATCCTGAACTACATCCTGAAGGGTGGAAGATGTCTGTGCGTGGATTTTTTTAACGTGGGGTGGCCGTTGCACACCAGCCACCACATGGGCTTGACAGAGCGAGGTCTTGGTCCAGTGGCAAGGGTTAACCAGGACGACTGGAGACCAGCTCTGCTGCACGGACCTAGTGCGCACACATATCGCAGTGTGGGCTGGCCCGTGCTGCCCTGGGCCCCTGGCCTCGATCACATCCCTCCAGTCTCTCACAGCTCCTTCGCCCCGACCTCGCTGCTCCTGCTGTACCTGCCCGCGCTCCAATCACCGACCTGGACCTTGCTGACGTCACTCTTCACTGCCGTTGCCCTCCTGCACCAGCTCGCGCTGTACCTTGCCGCGGTACACCGCCACACTGTTCCTGGACTGCTGCTCACCGCTCCTTTTATAGCCCCGACCTGCCGCTGATGGTCTTTCGCAGGTCGGGGTCTCCACGCTGCATATAATACAGAGGATACAAGTAAAGAACTTTCCCAGACTACACCCTATGGTTTGGCTAGGACATACCATGCCCCTTCACACAGCTAAGTGGTCTTAAGGATGTGCAGGTGAGGACAATGCTCTCCCTGATTTTCATTGAATGTATCTGAATCATAAATGATGAGCTATCGGTGGATTAAAGCCTCCATTTTCCGCTTGTTGACATTGTGCAAGGGCTATTTGCACAATTCACTATGAAGCACATTTATTTTTTTGCTTGGGTTGTGTTTAATTTTCTCCATGTGCATTTATGGATATCTAACAACAACTATAACAACAACACTTTGCATTTATATAGTGCGTTTAACGTAGTAAAACACCCCAAGGCATTTCAGAGGAGTGTTATCAGAAACATTTTGACACTGAGCCACGTAAAGAGACACTTTTCATGCTGTAAATTAAAATATCCAAGTTTCCCCAAGGTTTCTGCGCCAGTGTAACTCAGTTAGTTACGATGTTTTTAGGTTAGTATTTTTTTACATAACCTGATGTCTGTTTTTCACATTTAAGCGAGTTTGGCCAACTTACATTTCTCCCAGGATGGACCACTCCCAAAAAACCTTCTGGGCACTTAAGAAAAACCAGCGCACATTAAAACTCAGCGCAGAAAGAAGCCATTGTTTTTAGGCAAAGTTTTGGAGGGAGTCAAGAAGACAAGTAATTTGCATCATGAAGCTTAATTTTTTCAAAGTCAAAAGGGAAAAAATGGAGGTCTAATGCAATTCTTTAATTTGAGATTTTTTTTCAAAGTAGCACGCCACCAACGAACGTTTCCTCACCGGGTCAAGGGTCGGAGCGTCGGCCAGCAAAATCGCTCCCTCACCCGGACACAGGGGCTCGGGGCTCGGCTTCAAGAGAAGTCCAGGGGGGTCGGGGGGCCGGGGGTGGAAGCCGAACTGAAAGGATGAGAAGCCTTAGACAAAAAAACAGCTTCAAAAGAAGCCCGAGGGTGGGGGTCTGGGTGTTTGTCGAGCCCCTGTGTCCGGGTGAGGGAGTGATTCTGTCGGCCGACCCTCGAGTCTGGTGAGGGGATGTTCAGTCGGTGGTGAGGTGGTACGTTGAAAAAAATCTAAAATTAAAGAATGGCATTCGACTTTGTTGCCCCAAATGTCCTCATTGAATGGCGAGCTTCCCGTTCTAAGCAAGCCTATTGCGCATGCGCAGACCACAGTGTGGTCCATACTGGGCCGTCGACATTGGGGAGAGAGAGAGGAGAAAAGCTTTAATTCCTTGTCCTGCTGTTTTGAGCTTCTTGCAAAGCTACAATTTAATCATGGGGGCAATATTGACAATGCCATACCTTGTGCAAGCCTTCTGCATGATGGTGCTGTGAAGGAGACAATTGATTCGACGTCATTGCATGAGGAACCTCAGAGCACGTAGGGTAATGGGCAGGAGGCCTTACCCACCTCGGGTATATCGAGACAGGTGTTCATACCTGCACCTGAGTGACACAGACTGTGAGAAGTCTGCATTTCCACAGAGAAGTTGTAACCGAGATCTGTGAGTTAGTAAAAGCAGACCTGCGACCTAGAAGCGTCAGGAGGATGCTTTTCTCAGTTGAAGTGAAGGTTACAGCTGCACTATCATTCTATGCATCTGGATCATTCCAGTCCACAACTGAGGATGTGTGCACCATTTCTCAACATGAAACACATTTCTGCATTCGGCACGTGATTGCTGCACTATATGCCCGGAGGAATGACGATATAAAGTTTTCCATCACCGCCCAGGCAATGCGTGACAGGGCTGTGGGCTTCTCCAGGATTGCTGGCTTCCCAAAGGTACAGAGCTGCATTGATTGTACCCATATCACCTTGCGAGCACCTTTGGAGAATTCCGAGATATACAGGATCAGAAAAGGCTACCACTTCGCCAATGTGCAGCTCATTTGTGACGGCATGTATCATATCATGTTAATTGAGGCGAGATACCCTGGGAGCACCATGATTCGTTCATCCTACGCGACAGCGTTATATCTGCCTTATTTCAGTAGCAGCCAGAAGGGCAGAGCTGGCTGCTGGGAGACAAAGGGTATGGCCTCCCCACCTAGCTCATGACGTCCCTATGCATAACCCGGATGGAAGCTGACCGGGAACATGTCACACATTGTGACCCGCAGCATAATAGAGAGGACCATTGGCGTCTTGAAACAGCTTTATCTGGATCCGCGCTAGTCTGACTCTTATCCTCCACGTGGTGTGTCGCAGCACGCTTGCTCATCTGCAGACACTTGCGCTGGAGATGCCTCACTCTCTCACAGCCTTTGCAACTATATTGCTTAAATCGGCACTGCTGGTGCCGATGATTTCCCCCACAACACCAACACGGAGAAGTCAGATACATTCCCGCTGGCGGACTTTGGGCAGCCACAGGTTTCATGAATGCAGCCGGATAGGCCCTGCCATGTGCCGCTCTGCCGAACGCCGAATCAATCGCATTTACAGTACTTGCCGAGGTTCGGTTCCTCACCGATATTTGCTTTAAACTCCTGTCCGTCGTCACACATGATTGAGCGATCTGGATGGCCCTTTGTAAATCCAACTCCTCCACCGCCAGAAGTTTGTGCAGGATCACCCCGTGGTTGATACCGATAACGAAGAAGTCCCGCAGCATGTCTGCCAACACCGTCCCAAACTTACACGGTCCCGCTAAACATTTCAGGTCGGCAACGAATTCCGCCATGCTCTGGCGCTCCAATCGAACGTGTGTATAAAAGCTGTATCTCGAGATGATGATGCCGTCGTCTGGCTTGAGGTGCTCCCGTACCAGTGTACACAACTCCTCGCACGTTTTCTCTGTTGGATCACTAGGCATGAGTAGATTCTTTATCAGACCGTAAATTGTTGAACCGCACACAGTGAGGAACACGGCCCGGCACCGATCTGCATTTTGTTGGCCACGAAGTACTGGTTCAAACAACTCACAAAGTCTGCCCAGTCTGCTCCCTCCACGAGTCGGTCTAAAAATCCAATCGTGCTCCTTTTGCAAACAAAGGTTCTTGTATTCTCGTCGCCAAATGTTATGTATGCAATAAAGGTACAAACTGAGTACTGTTTAACTAAGCAAGGTACAACCTTGCTTCTGCTTTATTACCCAAAGTGCCTGACTCACAAAATGGCTGGCCTTTTATACCAGAGCATCACCATGAACATGCTGCTCAGTGGACTCCAACAATGACACCATCTGGTGGCTACAAACAGCATGTACATACATGACAACCTGCATCGCTACTTTTAGTGATTTGTGTATCTATACCCCCAGATCCCTCTGCTCCTCTCTCCCATTTAATCTCCACCAGCAGTGGGGGGCTGATTTTGAGGTTGATTGTGCAGTCAGTGCAGCTTGGCTTGCTGAAGAAAATGTAACAGCTGTTCCTGCCTTCCATGTTTCTGCCATACTTCACACCCCTGAAGGTGATATTGCAGAGCTCAGCTAATCTATTATATATCACTGTCTAAGCCAGCTGACAGATGCTTTGCTGAGAGTGACAGATCACCTTATCAAAGTAAACACCATCAAAAAGATGTAGTTTTCAGACCACATCTGCTTTACTTGAAGTCCACAGAATAGCTGACTGTTGCATTTGGAAATATACTCACGAACCCAAAGTACGATGCAATTCTGTGATAGAAAACGACTGTGTTCTGTGTACATACAAGTAGTCAGTGACCCTCAGAACATTACCACCCATGCGTTTGTTAATTTCCCAGGATCCTGGCATGATTCTTTCATTCTGTGCCAATTTCTACTTCCGAGTTGCTTCAAGACAGATGGCAGCTTGCTTGGCTGGCTAGGGGCCTTGTTTTGTGTGTTGTTATATTGCCCTTTGTGACCAGGATAGAAAAAGCTGCTCTTTAAAAAAATAATATTTAATAGGAGCTCCTTGTACTGTCCTTGTGACGTTACATATGGCTGTTGGTTCATCCCTATACTCCTACCCCCAAAAAAACAATTGTCTCAAAGATGGCGAAACAAAGGCTGTTGAGTAATCTATTAATGCAGTCCTGTCTTCTGAACACCGTGCAGTCCTCCACGGTGTACACCAATGTGCTATAGAAATCTGGCGGCCTAAATTCAGTCGTGCAAGAAAGCTGGCACACCTCCTGACTTTTTGGAGCCATTAATGCCGATCGACTTCCAGCTCAAAAATTAGAAAATGGGTTCCAGCGACAAGGAGTGCCTCCAAAGTGCAGTTTGCAGTGTGTGGTTCTATTCATTGAAGCGGGATCCCCACAGAGAAATTCAGCATGTTGGAAATGTGTTTGTAACGAGCCAGCTGCTCTCTGGTCTTCGAGAGGTTCACAACTCTCTGGGTGAAGAAGTTTCTCCTTATCTCAGTCCTAAATGGCTTACACCTTATCCTTAGACTGTGTCCCCTGGTTCTGGACTTCCCCAACATCGGAAACATTCTTCCTGCATCTAACCTGTCCAATCTCATCAGAATTTTATATGTTTCTATGATATCCCCTCTCATTCATAGAAACATAGAAACATAGAAAATAGGTGTAGGAGTAGGCCATTCGGCCCTTCTAGCCTGCACCGCCATTCAATGAGTTCATGGCTGAACATGCAACTTCAGTACCCCATTCCTGCTTTCTCGCCATACCCCTTGATCCCCCTAGTAGTAAGGACTTCATCTAACTCCTTTTTGAATATATTTAGTGAATTGAATATATTTAGTGAATTGGATATATTTAGTGAATTCTTTTAAATTCCAATGAATATAAACCTAGTCGATCCAGTCTTTCTTCATATGTCAATCCTGTCATCCCGGGAATCAGTCTGGTGAACCTTCGCTGCACTCCCTCAATAGCAAGAATGTCCTTCCTCAGATTAGGAGACCAAAACTGAACACAATATTCCAGGTGCAGTCTCACCAAGGCCCTGTACAATGCAGTAAGACCTCCCTGCTCCAAAACGCAAAGCCTCTTGCTATGCATGTACCTGCATGGCAACTTTCAATGACTGATGTACCATGACACCCAGGTCTCGTTGCACCTCCCCTTTTCCTAATCTGTCACCATTCAGATAATATTCCGCCTTCCTGTTTTTGCCACCAAAGTGGATAACCTCACATTTATCTACATTATACTGCATCTGCCATGCATTTTCCCACTCACCTAACCTGTCCAAGTCACCCTGCAGCCTCTTAGCATCCTCCTCACTGCTCAAACTGCCACCCAGTATCATCTGCAAACTTGGAGATATTACATTCAATTCCTTCGTCTAAATCATTAATGTATATTGTAAATAGCTGGGGTCCCAGCACTAAACCTTGCGGTACCCCATGAGTCAATGCCTGCCATTCTGAAAAGGACCCGTTTATTCCTACTCTCTGCTTCCTGTCTGCCAACCAGTTCTCTATCCACAGCAATACATTATCCCCAATGCACACCAATCTCTTGTGTGGGACCTTGTCAAAAGCCTTTTGAAAGTCCAATTACACCACATCCATTGGTTCTCCCTTGTCCACTCTACTAGTTACACCTGCAAAAAATTCCAGAAGATTTGTCAAGCATGATTTCTCTTTCATAAATCCATGCTGACTTGGACTGATCCTGTCACTGCTTTCCAAATGCGCTGCTATTACATCTTTAATAATTGATTCCAACATTTTCCCCACCACCGATATCAGGCTAACCGGTCTATAATTCCCTGTTTTCTCTTTCCCTCCCTTTTTAAAAAGTGGGGTTACATTAGCTACCCTCTAATCCATAGGAACTGATCCAGAGTCTATAGAATGTTGGAAAATGATCCACTATATGTAGGGCCACTTCCTTAAGTACTCTGGGATGCAGACTATCAGGCCCTGGGGATTTATCGGCCTTCAATCCCTTCAATTTCCCTAACACAATTTCCTGACTAATAAGGATTTCCTTCAGTTCCTCCTTCTCACTAGACCCTCGGTCTCCTAGTATTTCCGGAAGATTATTTGTGTCTTCCTTCGTGAAGGCAGAACCAAAGTATTTGTTCAATTGGTCTGCCATTACCTTGTTCCCCATTATAAATTCACCTGATTCTGACTGCAAGGGACCTACATTTGTCTTCACTAATCTTTTTCTCTTCACCTATCTATAGAAGCTTTTGCAGTCAGTTTTTATGTTCCCTGCAAGCTTCCTCTCATACTCTATTTTTCCCCTCCTAATTAAACCCTTTGTTCTCCTCTGCTGAATTCTAAATTTCTCCCAGTCCTCAGGTTTACTGAATTTTCTGACCAATTTATATGCCTTTTCCTTCGATTTAACACTATCCCTAATTTCCCTTGTTAGCCACGGTTGAGCCACCTTCCCCATTTTATTTTTACGCCAGACAGGGATGTACAATTGTTGAAGTTCATCCATGTGATCTTTAAATGTCTGCCATTGCCTATCCACCATCAATGCTTTAAGTATCATTCGCCAGTCTATCCTAGCCAATTCACGTCTCATACCATCGAAGTTACCTTTCCTTAAGTTCAGGACCCTGGTCTCTGAATTAACTGTGTCACTCTCCAACTTAATGAAGAATTCTACCATATTATGGTCACTCTTCCCCAAGGGGTCTCGCACAAAAAGATTGCTATTAATCCTTTCTCATTACACATCACCCAGTCTAGGATGGCCAGCTCTCTAGTTGGTTCCTCAACATATTGGTCTGGAAAACCATTCCTTAGACTCCAGGAAATCCTCCTCCACCGTATTGCTACCAGTTTGGTTAGCCCAATCATTATGTCGATTAAAGTCGCCCATGATAACTGCTGTACCTTTATTGCACACATCCCTCATTTCCTGTTTGATGTTGTCCCCAAACTCACTACTACTGTTTGGTGGTCTGTACACAACTCCCGCTAGCGTTTTCTGCCCTTTGGTGTTCCACAGCTCTACCCATACAGATTCCGCATCATCCAGGCTAATGTCCTTCCTTACTATTACATTAATTTCCTCTTTAACCAGCAACGCTACCCCACCTCCTTTTCCTTTCTGTCTATCCTTCCTGAATATCCTCCTCCTTCTTCTCCTCCTCCTCCTCCTCCTCCTCCTGCACCTCCTCCTCCTCCTCCTCAGGTGGTGCTGCTGGCTCAACCTCCAGCGACTATCCCCTCAGGATAGCCAGGTTGTGCAGCAGGCAGCAGACCACGACGATTATGGAGACCCGTTGAGGAGAGTACTGCAAGGCAGCACCAGAGGGGTCCGGGCACTAGAACCCCTGCTTGAGGGTGTGTATGCACTGCTCGATGATGCACCTTGTGGCACAATGAGCGTCATTGTATCCGTGCTTTGCCGCTGCCCTGGGGTTCCGCAGTGGAGTGAGCAGAATGAACGAATCATGGCAGCTGCCTGGGTACCTCACATAAACTGCTCGGGTCCGACGCTGGTGGTCACACACCAGCTGGTACAGTCAGCGACTGGAACATTTTGCGGTTGACAAAGATCTCAGGGTGTTGCAACCTCAGCCCAACGTGTGTGCAGTCGATCGCACCCTGCACCCTCGGGAACCTTGCAATGTGGGCAAATCCGGCCTGCCGCTTCACCCACTTGTCACTCGTCATCGGGAATGAGATGCCGTCCACTCTTCTCCCGTTCACTGCATCAGTAACCTGCCGGATGGAGCAAAGTGCAGATCATTGAGAAATGTTGCCAGTGTCTGCAGTCATAGACTGGAAAGACCCCGTCACATAGAAGTTCACAGCTATAATGACCTTGGGCGCCCCTTAATGGGGAGGCTATTTCTTTGTCTGCCGACTTTTCCGTCGGCCCGACAATGGAAACCCTCATCTCGACCGGGCTGCCATCATGCAGCCCAGCACTCCCCTTTGTGTGCCAGGCTGCTGGCCCGGTTGTGATTTTCCCTGGTTGTCCCGTGATGGCCACCAAATGTCCATGTGGAGTCTGCAGCGGCCTGCCCCTTTAAATGAAGGGGAGCGGCATTGTCTTCCTAATGCTTAATGGGAAGAAATTGAGGTTGATCCAGGAGAGTATGTTGGATAAGCCGGCTGACAGGACAGAGTCAGTAAAGGGTTCAAGGGAGGTGGTGGAGAGGTACAGCTGGTGTCTACAGCGTACTTGTGGATTCTACTGGCTGGATAATGTTGCTGAGGGGGAGCAGGTAGATGAGGAAGAGGAGAGCACCAAGGATAGATCCTTGGAGGACTCAAGGGCTAACTGTGTGAGTGAGGTCACTGATGGAGATGCTCTGGAAGTAAAAAGCCTCTAACGTTATGAAAGTTTAAATTCCTAAAGGTAGGTTCATTATGGAAATGGACTGGTATTGTGCTGTATTTATATTACAAGAGGTGTGGTGGCCATTGTATATGTCAGCAAATGTTGCACAGTGATCTTTCACAAGACATCATTCCGTACGCCAGTTATACACAATCTGTTTGCAGGCTAGGATTCCACTAATGCTTTCCTGACCCACATTGGCATGTTGAAGAAGCCTCACAGTGTATGTGGACAACTATTAACAGCTGGTGGACAACATGGCATGAGCAATAATGGAGCAATGTATTCTACATCCATCAAGCAGCCATCCCAATAGTTAAGGTCAAGAGACTAGAACCCCTGTAAAGGCCCTCCTATCAGATTTGCATGTCCAACAGATGTGTGTGGAGAAAGATAAAACATCAAATGCTAACCATCTGAGGTAAATATGGAAAAGATGGAATTTATAGAGCATGCTGGGAGTACGCAGAACTGGCCTGGAGACTAACTCCAACATTTGCTGGTTCCATCTGCCTGTGTGGGATCGGTCAGTTAATGTAGGGCACAATTTCCTCTGTTCAGCCCTCAGCCGTGGTTGATTGAGACCTCCTTCAGTCAGCCACACTGCTTTACAGATATCTTGATATTCAGATCCTTGTCCCAGATCAGCTGCAGATCATTCATAATTAGGATCATGCACCAGCAGGTATTTACATAAACGGAGCACTTGTCTCTTCTGATTGGCTTGCTCTTTGGGAGTTAACTGAACTGGACACGCATAATCTGGAGGTATTTATAGATTTTTCATGAAAGGATATTGGGGAAAAAAAATATTTGACTATAAAGGTACTCCAACTAACCCGTCCCTTGAAATATGCAGGCTCCTGGCCAGTCTTAATGTGCGGATTATGCCATAGTGAGACCCTAGCACATTGAGAAGGAACTTTCGCTCAGGAGGATTCAAATTTACATAAATATGTCCCAGCATGCCTTGAGGACTGGCTTACCCTTGACCCCCAAGGTCATTGCTCTAGCATGGAGCACATGAAGTGCGCAGGGGTAACTTCATTTTCATCAGAGATCATTTATTTTTATCTCCAATAATTGTTTCTAACAATCTTTTATTGATCTTTCATCATCGCAGTAGTTAGTACTCTTGGGCCTCAAGTTTCCACATGATTTGCTCCTGATTTTTCGGAGCAACTGGTGTAGAACGGAGTATCTTAGAAATCGGAATTCTCCACATTTTGTTTGCTCCAGTTCTAGTCAGGTAGAACAGTTTCACTTTGGAACAAAATTCTTTTTTCAAAAGGGGGCGTGTCCGGCCACTTACGCCTGATTTCAAAGTTTCGTGAGTGAAAACTTACTCCAAACTAACTTAGAATGGAGTAAGTGAAGATTTTTGTACGCTCGAAAAAACCTTGTCTACACTTTAGAAAATCAGGCGTAGGTTACAAATTAGGTGTCGGGAACGAGGTGGGGGGGAAGGGAAGTCATTAAATTCTACAATCAATCCTTAGTTATACTTATACAAATATTATACAAATAAATCCAACCTGAATAAAAATTTATAAGCAAAGAAAAGATTAAATAAACCATGTTCCTACCTGTGTGAAAGTGCTTCAGGCAGGCCTTTCATGTTGGAGACAGGCAGCGGTGTGGCGTCAGTGTCTCGACGGCAGCGGCAGCAAGCAGCCTTCGAGCTGAGCTGCAGTGCTTGAGGCAGGCCTTCACTCTCTTCGTGGCTGGCCGCGAAGAAGCAGCACCCGGAAGGACTTGAGGCCATTCGGCCATGAGATATCAGCGGCGTCAGTGGCTGGCCGGCAGCCGAAGAATCAACGCAGGACACACGCAGCTCATTAAGGTTCTTGAGGCCATTCGGCCACGCTTTAGGGGCGGCGTCAGTGGCTGGCCGGCAGCCGAAGATACAGCAGCAGCCTTCGAGCTGTGAGGGGGACTGAGGCCATTTGAACAGGGAGAGGCAGCCACATCGACAGTTTTATATTTAAATTTGCAGAATGGGTGCTGCATTGTCAACACCACGTATTATTGCAAAGTTGAATTGGCACTCTTATTTCTCCAAACACACAGTCCTTAATTTGCATGCACCAATGCAGCACCGGTTCTGCAAGTTTAGCAGTGAAAAGCTGAACTCACTGATTTCAGCAGGTGATTTATTCAGCAGTGCTGCTAAAAGCACTCCCTCACACACAGAAATATCAAAAAAAATTAAATTACAAGCCTTTGCTGGGGTCCAAGAAACAAATCTTCACTTTTTCTGCAGTATTTTTTAAAATGGCCGAGTGCCAATGTTTGTGTGAGACTGCGCGTGCGCGCACGCTCCAATGCGCGTGCGCAGGGTTGCTGGCACCACGAAGGCTAATTTAAATTGTACCCGCCCCCTGCTGCTTAGAAAATCGGCGCGAGTGTTCGGCTCCGCCCCCTGCTGCGAAGAGCGCGCCGCGCCAAGCAGACATCGAGCTCCAAGGAGTTCGAGAATATCGGATTTTTTTTTAGGCGCAGTTTTCAGCGCGGAAAACAGGCGCCCAGCTCGGAGGTGCGCCGTTTTCACCGCGGCACGAAACTTGGGGCCTTGTTTCTGAGTCAGAAGGTTGTCGGTTCAAATCACATTCCAGAGTCGGGTTAGCAATTCTGCTTTGGCGTACTCCTGGAGAATTGACCATGTGACATTTGATCACATGACTTTCAATCACGTGACAGTGTTCATGTGCCACTTAATCACATGACATTTGATCACGTGACATTTTGCAAATGTTACTGCAGAGTCTCAGTATCACCAAGTCCCGGACAAAATATTTGACTTTTTGTTTTATAGTAAGATGAATAGCGTAATTTATAAATCAAAGGAAAAATAATAGAATGATTAAGGATAAGTAATGTTTAAATAAAATCTACTTCTGTGATGCTTCTACAGTATGGATCGCACTTTAATCGTGAGTTATGGACGGCGCTGGCCAGCACTTATTGCCTATCCCTAATTGGCCTGAGAAGGTGGTGGTGATAACTGAATGTCTCACTGGGCCAGTCCAGGGGGCAGTTAGAGCCAACCCATCGCTGTGGGTCTGGAGTCACATATCGGCCAGACCGGGTAAGGGCGGCAGACCCCGATGGGTTTTATATCTGTCCAGGACCATATCCCGGTAATGTCCACAAACAGTGTCGATATAAATAACTTCAAACTAAAGTTTTGCTACAATTTGAGAACTCTTTTCAAAACACAGAAAATTATAAAAATAATGAATAAAATGAAAACCAAACCTCATTCAATTTGCTGACTCCCATACCACATCACAGAGGCCCATCTTCAGGGATATGAGGCTCAGTCCTCAGGGACTAGCATCAAAGCTGCCTGACTCCAGTAATAACGCACATGACACAACCACGCACATCACAGAACAACAGCAACTCTCCCTCCCTACACTCCATGTTTCTCCTTCTCTCCCAGTGTGTGTGTATCTCTCTCTCTCTCTCTCTCTCCCAGTGTGTGTTACTCTCTCTCTCTCTCTCCCAGTGTGTGTTTCTCTCTCTCTCCCAGTGTGTGTTTCTCTCTCTCTCTCCCAGTGTGTGTTACTCTCTCTCATTCTCTCTCCCAGTGTGTGTTACTCTCTCTCTCTCTCTCTCCCAGTGTGTGTTACTCTCTCTCTCTCTCTCTCTCCCAGTGTGTGTTTCTCTCTCTCTCTCAGTGTGTGTTACTCTCTCTCATTCTCTCTCCCAGTGTGTGTTACTCTCTCTCTCTCCCAGTGTGTGTTACTCTCTCTCTCTCTCTCTCCCAGTGTGTGTTTCTCTCTCTCTCCCAGTGTGTGTTTCTCTCTCTCTCTCTGTGTGTTACTCTCTCTCATTCTCTCTCCCAGTGTGTGTTACTCTCTCTCTCTCTCTCTCCCAGTGTGTGTTACTCTCTCTCTCTCAGTGTGTGTTACTCTCTCTCATTCTCTCTCCCAGTGTGTGTTACTCTCTCTCTCTCTCTCTCCCAGTGTGTGTTTCTCTCTCTCTCTCAGTGTGTGTTACTCTCTCTCATTCTCTCTCCCAGTGTGTGTTACTCTCTCTCTCTCCCAGTGTGTGTTACTCTCTCTCTCTCTCTCTCCCAGTGTGTGTTTCTCTCTCTCTCTCTCTCCCAGTGTGTGCTACTCTCTCTCACTCTCTCTCCCAGTGTGTGTTTCTCTCTCTCTCTCAGTGTGTGTTACTCTCTCTCTCTCTCTCTCCCAGTGTGTGTTACTCTCTCTCTCTCTCTCTCAGTGTGTGTTACTCTCTCTCACTCTCTCTCCCAGTGTGTGTTTCTCTCTCTCTCTCTCCCAGTGTGTGTTACTCTCTCTCACTCTCTCTCCCAGTGTGTGTTTCTCTCTCTCTCTCTCCCAGTGTGTGTTACTCTCTCTCTCTCTCCCAGTGTGTGTTACTCTCTCTCATTCTCTCTCCCAGTGTGTGCTACTCTCTCTCTCTCTCTCCCAGTGTGTGTTACTCTCTCTCTCTCTCTCTCCCAGTGTGTGTTACTCTCTCTCTCTCTCTCAGTGTGTGTTACTCTCTCTCTCTCTCTCTCTCTCAGTGTGTGTTACTCTCTCTCTCATTCTCTCTCCCAATGTGTGTTACTCTCTCTCTCTCTCTCTCTCAGTGTGTGTTACTCTCTCTCTCTCTCTCTCTCCCAGTGTGTGTTACTCTCTCTCTCTCTCTCAGTGTGTGTTACTCTCTCTCTCTCTCTCTCCCAGTGTGTGTTACTCTCTCTCTCTCCCAGTGTGTGTTACTCTCTCTCTCTCTCTCCCAGTGTGTGTTTCTCTCTCTCTCTCTCTCCCAGTGTGTGTTACTCTCTCTCATTCTCTCTCCTAGTGTGTGTTACTCTCTCTCATTCTCTCTCCCAGTGTGTGTTACTCTCTCTCTCTCTCTCCCAGTGTGTGTTACTCTCTCTCTCTCTCTCAGTGTGTGTTACTCTCTCTCTCTCTCTCTCCCAGTGTGTGTTACTCTCTCTCTCTCCCAGTGTGTGTTACTCTCTCTCTCTCTCTCCCAGTGTGTGTTTCTCTCTCTCTCTCTCTCCCAGTGTGTGTTACTCTCTCTCATTCTCTCTCCCAGTGTGTGTTACTCTCTCTCATTCTCTCTCCCAGTGTGTGTTACTCTCTCTCTCTCTCTCCCAGTGTGTGTTTCTCTCTCTCTCTCCCCCAGTGTGTGTTTCTCTCTCTCTCTTTCTCTCCCACTGTGTGTTTCTCTCTCTCTCTCTCTCCCAGTGTGTGTTGCTCTCTCTCTCTTTCTCTCTCTCTCACTCTCTGTGTGTGTGTGTGTGTCTCTCTCTCCTAGTGTGTGTTCCTCTCTCTCTCTTTGTCTCTCTCTCTCTCCCAGTGTGTGTTGCTCTCTCTCTCTCTCTCTCTCCCCCAGTGTGTGTTGCTCTCTCTCTCTTTCTCTCTCTCTCTCTCTGTGTGTGTCTCTCTCTCTCCCAGTGTGTGTTCCTCTCTCTCTCTCTCTCCCAGTTTGTGTTTCTCTCTCTCCCTCTCCCAATTTGAGTTGCTCTCTCCGTCCTCCAGTTGCTCTTTCAGGATTGGTGGAGTTTCCAGGCGATGTTTGTTGGCCCCAATGCCATCATCCTCAGGAGTGGCTGTGAAGTGTTGCATTTGAAGTGTTGGGAGACTGGCAGGGCTCACACAAAGCAGTTTGGTGGCAAGCCATGACAGCCAGGGTGCTGCACATGTGCAAACTGCACGTACACGGACCCTTTCTCCCGAATCACCAGCAACAGCACTCGGAATACCCATCACCCAATCCCGTCTGAAGCGTGAGGGTGGGGAACCCTTTTCCATGACTTGGGCCTATTCATCATCATAGGCGGTCCCTTGAATAAGAATGACTTGCTTCCACATGAGTTCACAGGTGTTTTGATGAAGGACCCTAACCCTAACCCTGAACTCCAGTTGAGGGGGTGGAAGATATCTGTGCACAGATTGTTTTAACGTGGGGTGACCGTTGTACACCAGCGACCACACGGGCTTGACAGAGCTCGGTCTTAGTCCAGTGGCAAGGGTTAACCAGGACGACTGGAGACCTGCTCTGCTGCACAGACCTAGTGCACACACATATCGCAGTGTGGGCTGGCCCGTGCTGCCCCTGGGCCCTCGGCTCTTTTGAGCCCCGTACCCTCATCTGTCACACCTCCGCCCAGACCTTCCCACTCCTCTGTACCTGGGCCCTGCTGATGTTCCTGCCCACGCTCCAGGGTTTTGATGATGTCACCCAGTCACCCATCTCAAAATCCTTGGAGCAGCTCGTGCTGGAGGTTGAAGTGGTCCGTCGTTCCAGCTCTTTTATAGCCCGACCTGCGGAGCTGTTGTCTCGCGGGTCGGGGGGCCTATTATCTAGGCTGACACTCGAGTGCAGTACAGAAGGAGTCCTGCACTGTTGAAGGTGCTGTCTTTTGGATGAGATCCCATCTGCCCTCTCAGGAGGAATTAAAGGATCCCACGCTCTTTTTTGAAGAGTTCTCCCCGGTGTCCTGGCAAATATTTATCACTCAACCAACATCATTAAAACAGATTATTTGGTCATTGTCACACTGTTGCTTGTAGGATCTTGCTGTGTGCAAATTGGCCACAAATTCTGGTCAATGCTTCCAACATTACAACAGTGACCACTTCAAAAGTACTTCATTGGCTGTGAGGTACTTTAGAATGCCTTGAGGTGATGAAATGGGCTATATAAATACAGATTTTTTTATTTTCTCTCACTTGCTCACCTGACAGCAGAATTGCAGACCTGTATGATGCAGTAGTTTCCTGGAACCTGCGCTCTTATCCACTATTTTTTAAAATTATTTGTTCATGAGACGTGGGCATCACTGGCAAGGCCAGCATTTATTGCCCATCCCTAATTGCCCCTTGAGAAGGTGGTGAGCCGCTGCAGTCCGTGTGGTGAAGGTGCTCCCACAGTGCTGTTAGGGAGGGAGTTCCAGGATTGTGACCCAGCGACGATGAAGGAACGGCCGATATATTTCCAAGTCAGGATGGTGTGTGACTGGGAGGGGAACGTGGAGGTGGTGGTGTTCTCATGTGCCTGCTGCCCTTGTCCTTCTAGGTGGTAGAGGTCACGAGTTTGGGAGGTGCTGCTGAAGAAGCCTTGGCGAGTTGCTGCAGTGCATCTTGTAGATGGTGCACACTGCAGCCACAGTGCGCCGGTGGTGGAGGGAGTGAGTGTTGAAGGTGGTGGATGGGGTGCATAATATAAAAGGTGGGAAGTCCTGCTACAACTGTACAGGGTATTGGTGAGGCCACACCTGGAGTACTGCGTGCAGTTTTGGTCTCTGTATTTAAGGAAGGGTATACTTGCATTGGAGGCTGTTCAGAGAAGGTTCACTAGGTTGATTCCGGAGATGAGGGGGCTGACGTATGAAGATGGGTTGAGTAGGTTGGGCCTCTACTCATTGAAATTCAGAAGAATGAGAGGTGATCTTATCGAAACATATACGATAATGAGGGGGCTCGACAAGGTGGATGCAGAGAGGATGTTTCCACTCATAGGGGAAACTAAAACTAGGGGGCATAGTCTCAGAATAAGGGGCCGCCCATTTATAACTGAGATGAGGAGGAATTTCTTCTCTCAGAGGGTTGTAAATCTGTGGAATTCACTTCCACTAGAGAGCTGTGGAGGCTGGGTCATTGAATAAATTTAAGGCGGAGACACAGATTTTTGGGTGATAAGGGAATAAAGCATGATTGGGAGCGGGCAAGGAAGTGGAGCTGAGTCCATGATCAGATCAGCCATGATGGTATTAAATGGCGGAGCAGGCTCAAGGAGTCAAATGGTCTACTCCTGCTCCTATTTCTTATGTTCTTATGTTCTTATGTTCTTATGCCAATCAAGCGGGCTGCTTTGTCCTGGATAGTGTCGAGCTTTTTGAGTGTTCTTGGAGCTGCACTCATCCAGAAGGTTTCCTTGCCCGTGCTTGACCTGAAGTCAGGAGACTTCATGGGATCTGGAGTTATTCTTGAGGCTGTTGGGCCAGGATATACCCAGGGATGGTGCTGGAGGAGTCTGAGACATTGGCTAAAAGGTAATTCTGTGAGTATGACTATGTCAGATTGTTGCTTGACTATGTCAGATTGTGGGACAGCTCTCACAATATTGGCATAATCCCCAGATGTTGGTGAGGAGGACTTTGCCGGGTAGACTAGGCTGTGTGTGCCGTTGTTGTGTCCGTAGCCGATGCCGAGGGGGTCCATCGAGTTTTATTCTTCTTATTGGCCCAGAAATTCCCATGGCGGAGGCTTCCCACGGGCAATTGGCTCCAGCCTGAATTATTTCGACAAAAGTACCCAGTGGTCCGGGAGGAGCGTGGGATTCTGGTGGGGGTCCTTCTCTTCCCGCGCTGAAGAGACTGCGCCCGTCCTCCAGGTTCCCACGGAGACGGTGCAGTCACGTGTGGCTGCTCAGCCAGTCAGGTACAGTATTCCACAGCTTTCTCATTAATAGCAATGGGCACTCCGTATCCACCAGTTCTCATTGCTATTAATGAGAAAAACAAACAGACGAAACACCATAATAACAAATAAAAAAACACACCTCACATAATTAAAATTAATTGAAATTAAGGCTATGTGCCTGCTTTTATCAGGCGCAAGAATTTTGAGGACATTTGCTGAGCAAAATATGGGTAAATCCCACAATCTTGCCCTTGCAAATGTCCTTGCTCCCATGATGCATTGGATCTGTCAAGTTCCAGCTTGACAGATCGGAAAAGCCGGTTTTCAGGATATGCACATTGTGCGCTGAAAAACGGCTTTTGGGAAGGCACACACCATACACACACCGTACACACCCCGTACACACTCCGTACACACCCCGTACATACCCCGTACACACCCCGTACACACTCCGTACACACCCTGTACACACTCCGTACACACTCGGTACACACCCCGTACACACCCCGTACACACCCAGTACACACTCCGCACACACTCCGCACACACTCCGCACACACTCCGCACACACTCCGTACACACCCCGTACACACTCCGTACACACTCGGTACACACCCCGCACATACCCCGTACATACCCCGTACACACTCCGTACACACTCCGTACACACCCCGTACATACCCCATACATACCCCGTACACACCCTGTACACACTCCGTACACACACCGTACACGCCCTGTACATACCCCGTACACACTCCGTACACACCCCGTACACACTCCGTACACACTCCGTGCACACTCCGTATGGACACGGGAGGCCGGAATTTCCAGGCCAATGTTTTTCGTAGTGGTTGTGTATGACTGAGTGTCTCGCTGGGCCATTTCAGAGGGCAGTTAAGAGTCAACCACATTGCTGTGGGTCTGGAATCACATATAGGCCAGACTGGGTAAGGATGGAAAATTTCCTTCCCTCAAGAACATTAGTGAAGTGGGTGGGTTATCACAACACGCTTTTTAAAATTCCAGATTTTTATTTAATTAACTTAATTTAAATGCCCCAGCTGCCATCATGAGATTTGAACACACATCTCTGGATTACTAGTGACGGTAGCACAATGCGACCATTCCCACTATGACGTGCAGTTGGCTGCACTCCTATCGCCAAGGCCACTGATCTATGGTAACTGAATACGTTAAACAATGTTTTCATTGCATGAGATCTGCAGTATTTAGGGAATCATGTTCAACAATTCTGCCTGTTTATAATTAGAGTTGCTGGTATATAGTGTCAAATTTCATCTGATTCCAGGATTTTCGTGGTGTTTGGAGAATCATGTTCTGCTTTCTCATCTGTTTTTACCTATTGTAAGAGTGCCTTCTGTTGCTTTCAGACCGAATGTGAATGAATCAAACCCAGAGTGTGAAGGTATAAAACACAACAACCTGTGTGCAGTTAACAATTCTCAGCACATTCCAGTTACTCTAAAATATTTATTGCCGGTGAATTTTAAATATTGTTGTCGATTTTCCGAATTGCATTGTACTATTATCAGTGTCAATAAATGTAGCATGATCCCAACTGGAGCAGTACGGAAATGAATCAGAAAAAATGTTTAACATTGCACTTTTTCCAGGAAGCGGAATTAAAGTATCAAAGAGAAAGACAACTAATCCACATTTCAGATCCAAAAACAAAACCCTTTCAACATTAATGTGAGTACCCACTGCATTTAATCCATGGGTACATTAATAGCCTTGATTTTTGGCTTAATCCTTTAAAACCAATGTAGAAATGTGTATATAAATACCAATGGTGGCTACATAGAGTGATCAACTGAAGAGGAACAAATAGAATAACAGACTGTGTTACAGTCAGATTTCATTTGAATTGAGTAGCCCCAGGCAGACAATATCTGAGTCCAATTACGAATGTCTGAGGGCCAGTTGCCTAATTACTGCAGCTATGGGACAAGTTGATGAAGGATCAAATGTGCTCAAATCAATCCCTGCTTTTAACAAATAACTTTTGAAGAACAGTACAATGAAGAACAAAGGAATGAATGAGCTTATATTATGCTCTGACTCAGACTACAACTATTTTTGATAGATAGCTAGCGAATTAAATGTAAAGATTCACAACCACCTGTTAGCATAAAAATTTGTACTTCCTACTCTATTTGTTAATCATCTGTTAACATTGCTATGATCTTCCCTCCTTTTCACCACTTTTGTTTACATTCATGCGATGTGGGCGTCGTTGGCAAGGCCGGCATTTATTGCCCATCCCTAATTGCCCCTTGAGAAGGTGGTGGTGAGCCGCCTTCTTGAACCGCTGCAGTCCGTGTGGTGAAGTGCTCCCACAGTGCTGTTAGGGAGGGAGTTCCAGGATTTTGTCGATGAAGGAACGGCCGATATATTTCCAAGTCGGGATGGTGTGTGACTCGGAGGGGAACATGGAGACGATGATGTTCCCATGTGCCTGCTGCCCTTGTCCTTCGAGGTGGTAGAGGTCATGGGTTTGGGAGAGGCTGCTGAAGAAGCCTTGGCGAGTTGCTGCAGTGCATCTTGTAGATGGTACACACTGCAGCCACGGTGCGCCGGTGGTGGAGGGAGTGAATGTTGAAGGTGATGGATGGGGAGCAGATCAAGCGGCTGCTTTGTCCTGGATGGTGTCGAGCTTCTTGAGTGTTGTTGGAGCTGCACTCATCCAGGCAAGTGGAGAGTATTCCATCATTCCATCACACACCTGACTTGTCCCTTGTAGATGATGGAAAGGCTTTGGGGAGTCAGGAGGTGAGACACTCACCGCAGAATACCCAGCCTCTGACCTGCTCTTGTAGCCACAGTATTTATGAGGCTGGTCCAGTTAAGTTTCTGGTCAATGGTGACCCCCAGGATGTTAATGATGGGGGTTTGACAATGGTAATGGCATTGGATGTCATGGGGAGGTGGTTAGATTGTCGCTTATTCATTGCCTGGCACTTGTGTGGTGTGAATGTTACTTGCCCAAGCCTGAATGTTGTCCAGGTCTTGCTGCATGCGGGCACGGACTGCTTCATTATCTGAGGAGTTGTGAATGGAATTGAACACTGTGCAATCATCAGCGAACATCCCCACTTCTGACCTTATGATGGAGGGAAGGTCATTGATGAAGCAGCTGAAGATGGTTGGGCCGAGGATAGTGCCCTGAGGAACTCCTGCAGCAACCATCTTCCTTTGTGCTGGGTATGACTCCAGCCAGTGGAGAGTTTCCCCCGATTCCCATTGACTTCAGTTTTACTGGGGCTCCTTGATGCCACACTCGGTCAAATGCTGCCTTGATGTCGAGGGCAGTCACTCTGACCTTACCTCTGGAATTCTGCTCTTTTGTCCATGTTTGGACCAATGTGTAATGAGGTCTGGAGTCGAGTGGTCCTGGTGGAACCCAAACTGAGCATCGGTGAGCAGGTTATTGGTGAGTAAGTGCCGCCTGATAGCACTGTCGATGACACCTTCCATCACTTTGCTGATGATTGAGAGTAGACTGATGGGGCGGTAATTGGCCGGATTGGATTTGTCCTGCTTTTTGTGTACAGGACATACCTGGGCAGTTTTCCACATTGTCGGGTCGATGCCAGTGTTGTAGCTGGACTGGAACAGCTTGACTAGAGGTGCGGCTAGTTCTGGAGCACAAGTCTTCAGCACGACAGCCGGGTTGTTGTCGGGGCCCATAGCCCTTTGCTGTATCCAGTGAGCTCAGCCATTTCTTGATATCACGTGGAGTGAATCGATTTCGCTGAAGACTGGTTTCTGTGATAGTGGGGACCTCAAGAGGAGGCCTTCATTTTACCTGCTGAAATATATCTCTCTGTTTCTCACTTTCTTTCTTTATTTTTTATTTTATTGCATTATCAGTTCTGTTTCTATCCATGATTTATTTAATGAAATCTCACCCAATTGCATTGTTTTATTAATATAACTTCAATTGTAATTTTGGTGTTCATATTTAACGAGTTTCTCAGCTTCTTTGCAAAGTCAACAGAGGTCCATTCATGGGGGCCAAGTTTCGGCCTGAGTTGCTCCTGTTTTTTTGGAGCAACTGGTTTAGAATGGAGTATCTTAGAAATTGCAATTCTCGGCATTTAGTTTGCTCCAGTTCTAGTCAGTTAGAACAGTTTCCCTTTGGAACAGATTTTTTTTTTCAAAAGGGGGCGTGTCCGGCCACTTACGCCCGTTTTGAAAGTTTAAGCAGTGAAAACTTACTCCAAACTAACTTAGAATGGAGTAAGTTCAGAAAAACCTTGTCTACACTTAGAAAATCAGGTGTAGGTTACAAATCAGGCGTAGGGAATGGGGGGGTTTAAAGAGAAGTTTACAAACATTAAACACTTCAGTTTTACAAATAAAGAGCCATCATCAATAATAAATGTTAAATACATCAATAAATCAACCAATAAACCAATCAAAAAAAATTAATAAAAAATTAAAAAAATTAAAAAATCAATAAACAAAACATTTTCTACTTACCGACTGCAGCACCGTGAGCCCTCCAACAGCGTGTTGGGACACCCCCCCCCCCCCCCCACAGTGTGTCTCTATCTCTCTGTCTGTCAGTGTCTGTGTTTCTGACAGCGATGGGAGGGGGAGTGGGGGTGGAGAGGAGGGAGGGAAGGAGAGAGGAGGGAAGGAGAGAGGAGGGAAGGAGGGAGGGAAGGAGAGAGGGAAGGAGAGAGGAGGGAGGGAGGGAGGGAAGGAGAGAGGAGGGATGGAGGGAGGGAAGGAGAGAGGAGGGAGGGAAGGAGAGAGGAGGGAGGGAAGGAGAGAGGAGAGAGGGAGGGAGGGAAGGAGAGAGGAGGGAGGGAGGGAAGGAGAGAGGAGGGAGGGAAGGAGAGAGGAGGGAAGGAGGGAGGTAAGGAGGGAGGGAAGGAGAGAGGAGGGATGGAGGGAGGGAAGTAAAGGGGAGGGAGGGAGGGAAGGAGAGAGGAGGTAGGGAGGGAAGGAGAGAGGAGGGAGGGAAGGAGAGGGGAGGGGAGGGAGGGAGAGAAGGAGGCTGAACAGCCAGGCCCAAGACTTCGGGCTGGATTTACAGGTAGGTGGCGTCGGGTCTCGGGTCCCGGGTCCGGGGGTGGGGGTCGCAGAGGTCGGGTGGGGGTCACGGGGGTCGGGGGGGAGAGTCGCGGAGGTCGGGGGAGGGGGGGGAGAGTCGCGGAGGTCGGGGAAGGGGGGGAGAGTCGCGGAGGTCGGGGGAGGGGGGAGAGTTGCGGAGGTTGGGAGGGGAGCGGAGGTCGGGTCGCCGGGGGGGATGGGGGAGCAGAGGTCGGGTCTCGGGTCCGGGGGTGGGGGTCGCGGAGGTCGGGGGGGTCACGGGGGTCGGGGGGGGAGAGTTGCGGAGGTCGGCGGAGGGGGGGAGAGTCGCAGAGGTTGGGAGGGGAGCGGAGGTAGGGTCGCCGGGGGGGGGTGGGGGAGCAAGGTCGGGTCTCGGGTCCCGGGTCCGGGGGTGGGGGTCGCGGAGGTCGGGGGGGGTCACGGGGGTCAGGGGGGGAGAGTCGCGGAGGTCGGGGGAGGGGGGGAGAGTCGCGGAGGTTGGGAGGGGAGCGGAGGTGGGGTCGCTGGGGGGAGCAGAGGTCAGGTCCCCGGGGCGGGGCGTGGGGAGAGCGGGGGTCGGGTCGGGTCCGGTCGGGTGGGAGGTGAGCCTGATCCACACTAGCCCCATTGGACCAGGGCTAGGGGCTGCGTGCTTCGGGCCCCTCCCACAGTTTCGGGCGCCTGGAGCTACTGCACATGTGCGCCCACTGTAGCGTGCATGTGCAGAGGTCCCGGCACTGTTTTCAGCGCAGGGACCTAGCTCCGCCCCCCCCACAGCTCGTGCTGCGCCGTGCCCAGCTCCAGAGGACCTGCAGGGAGCCGGAGAATTATTTTTTTTTAGGCGCACTTTGTGGCGTGAAAAACGGGCGTCCAGATCCGGGCTGCGCCATTTTAGGCGCGACCCGAAACTTAGGCCCATGATTGCAGTACGAGGAGTGAGGGTGGCTGAAAATTCCGTTTGTTCCAATCCAAACTCCAGAAACACTGTCAATATTCACAAGCCCACAACAGCGAAAGCATCGTGAGGCTCCCAGAACATGAGAGACACAGTCAGATTGGATAAAGTGCAGCACGTGAGTCAACAAGTCAATGTTGGAACTCTGCAGATTATGGAGGGAGTTGTTGAGGAACCAACTAGGGGGGAGGCCATCTTAGACTGGGTGTTGTGTAATGAGAGAGGATTAATTAGCAATCTCATTGTGCGAGGCCCCTTGGGGAAGAGTGACCATAATATGGTGGAATTCTGCATTAGGATGGAGAATGAAACAGTAATTTCAGAGACCATGGTCCAGAACTTAAAGAAGGGTAACTTTGAAGGTATGAGGCGTGAATTGGCTAGGATAGATTGGCGAATGATACTTAGGGGGTTGACTGTGGATGGGCAATGGCAGACATTTAGAGACCGCATGGATGAAGTACAACAATTGTACATTCCTGTCTGGCGTAAAAATAAAAAGGGGAAGGTGGCTCAACCGTGGCTATCTAGGGAAATCAGGGATAGTATTAAAGCCAAGGAAGTGGCATACAAATTGGCCAGAAATAGCAGCGAACCTGGGGACTGGGAGAAATTTAGAACTCAGCAGAGGAGGACAAAGGGTTTGATTAGGACAGGGAAAATGGAGTACGAGAAGAAGCTTGCAGGGAACATTAAGGCGGATTGCAAAAGTTTCTATAGGTATGTAAAGAGAAAAAGGTTGGTGAAGACAAACGTAGGTCCCCTGCAGTCAGAATCAGGGGAAGTCATAACGGGGAACAAAGAAATGGCGGATCAATTGAACAAGTACTTTGGTTCGGTATTCACTAAGGAGGATACAAACAACCTTCCGGATATAAAAGGGGTCAGAGGGTCTAGTAAGGAAGAGGAACTGAGGGAAATCTTTATTAGTCGGGAAATTGTGTTGGGGAAATTGATGGGATTGAAGGCCGATAAATCCCCAGGGCCTGATGGCCTGCATCCTAGAGTACTTAAGGAGGTGGCCTTGGAAATAGCGGATGCATTGACAGTCATTTTCCAACATTCCATTGACTCTGGATCAGTTCCTATGGAGTGGAGGGTAGCCAATGTAACCCCACTTTTTAAAAAAGGAGGGAGAGAGAAAACAGGGAATTATAGACCGGTCAGCCTGACCTCAGTAGTGGGTAAAATGATGGAATCAATTATTAAGGATGTCATAGCAGTGCATCTGGAAAATGGTGACATGATAGGTCGAAGTCAGCATGGATTTGTGAAAGGGAAATCATGCTTGACAAATCTTCTGGAATTTTTTGAGGATGTTTCCAGTAAAGTGGACAAAGGAGAACCAGTTGATGTGGTATATTTGGACTTTCAGAAGGCTTTCGACAAGGTCCCACACAAGAGATTAATGTGCAAAGTTAAAGCACATGGGATTGGGGGTAGTGTGCTGACGTGGATTGAGAACTGGTTGTCAGACAGGAAGCAAAGAGTAGGAGTAAACGGGTACTTTTCAGAATGGCAGGCAGTGACTAGTGGAGTGCCGCAAGGTTCTGTGCTGGGGCCCCAGCTGTTTACATTGTACATTAATGATTTAGACGAGGGGATTAAATGCAGTATCTCCAAATTTGCGGATGATACTAAGTTGGGTGGCAGTGTGAGCTGCGAGGAGGATGCTATTAGGCTGCAGAGTGACTTGGATAGGTTAGGTGAGTGGGCAAATGCATGGCAGATGAAGTATAATGTGGATAAATGTGAGGTTATCCACTTTGGTGGTAAAAACAGAGAGACAGACTATTATCTGAATGGTGACAGATTAGGAAAAGGGAAGGTGCAACGAGACCTGGGTGTCATGGTACATCAGTCATTGAAGGTTGGCATGCAGGTACAGCAGGCGGTTAAGAAAGCAAATGGCATGTTGGCCTTCATAGCGAGGGGATTTGAATACAGGGGCAGGGAGGTGTTGCTACAGTTGTACAGGGCCTTGGTGAGGCCACACCTGGAGTATTGTGTACAGTTTTGGTCTCCTAACTTGAGGAAGGACATTCTTGCTATTGAGGGAGTGCAGCGAAGGTTCACCAGACTGATTCCCGGGATGGCCGGACTGACCTATCAAGAAAGATTGGATCAATTGGGCTTGTATTCACTGGAGTTCAGAAGAATGAGAGGGGACCTCATAGAAACGTTTAAAATTCTGACGGGTTTAGACAGGTTAGATGCAGAAAGAATGTTCCCAATGTTGGGGAGGTCCAGAACCAGGGGTCACAGTCTGAGGATAAGGGGTAAGCCATTTAGGACCGAGATGAGGAGAAACTTCTTCACCCAGAGAGTGGTGAACCTGTGGAATTCTCTACCACAGAAAGTAGTTGAGGCCAATTCACTAAATATATTCAAAAGGGAGTTAGATGAAGTCCTTACTACTCGGGGGATCAAGGGTTATGGCGAGAAAGCAGGAAGGGGGTACTGAAGTTTCATGTTCAGCCATGAACTCATTGAATGGCGGTGCAGGCTAGAAGGGCTGAATGGCCTGCTCCTGCACCTATTTTCTATGTTTCTATGTTTCTATGTTTGAGGAGTGAGCGCTCTCGGCCATCCCCTGAGGCCGGGCGCGTCTGATAGCCGTGACAGGCAGCATGTAGCTGGGAAGGAGAGACATTGGGAGCAGCGTATGTGGCTGAGGGTATGAGAAAAACTACATGTTGATGCAGGCAATGGGCAGAAGAGAATAAAAGGGTGAAAGGGCAGTTTACAAGAAAAGAAAGCAAAAGAAAGAGCAGCAGATGTGTCAGTCAGGGCCAGCGGGAGATGGAGAGATAGATTAATAAAATCAGAATTGGAAATAAAAATTCAAAACAAAAAGTGTATAAAGAAAAATAAACAGGGAGAGCGCGGACTGAGAGCACATTAGGTTGACTATTTGAATTAGCTCGGACTGATGGGATGGCAGAATCCTCATGGATGAATGACTCCTAAGTTTAAATAAGTTTAAGCACTTCTAACCCTACCTTGTGAATGCAAGGTATGCAGCACTAAACAACACAACATTCTTGGACTAATTGGCACTGGATTGACAATGTCACTGTGCACACGGTTTGCTGGTTTGGCTTGTACAGAGAAGGTCCTTTTCTGAATTTGCAGTAGAGGCATTCGGCAGTTCACTGGGAACTGTTCCTTCATCAACCCCAAATCACAGCTGATCTGAAAGTACGCAATTGCTGCTGATAATGGGAAAATGATGACATCCCTTTGTCCTGAAGAGGAAACAAAACCTCACCATAAATGAAATAGATGGAGGTAGCTGGAAAGAGACTGAGACGGTGAGTGGGAAAAGCCCCTGAGAAGAAACAGTGACGAGAACAGGGAAGGAACAGCAGTTGAGATCCAACAAATAAGGAGCTTACAGTAGTCAGGAAATTCAGTCATTTAGAAATGAGCAAGGCAACACGGAAGGATTGTTTAAAATGGTTGATGTTAACAGCGTGAGAGGTGGAAGAGTTAATGAGAGCGCACAAGAGGGAGGGAGGAGCAGTATCAGGCTCGAAGCACAAGCTGAGGAGTTGTTCACAGTCAGATAAGCAGAGACTCAGATTACTTTTTGTTATCTTTTGTCGATAATCCTATGAGTTCTGTATTCTGATTGCAAGTGTGTGTCTAATCCTCCCAGTATCTGTATATTATTAAAGTGATAGCATCAGATAATTCATCGCTAAATAAGTTGCACACCGAAAAACAAATGAAAACAAGCTATTATTGAAATTGCAAAATACAGCGGCTCTGAAACACAATCAGAAAATGCCGGAAACACTCAGCGGGTCAGGCAGCCCCTGTGGAGAGAGAAACAGAGTTAGTGTTTCAGGTCGATGACCCTTCGTCAGGATTAGTGAAGATGATGTTTACTTCGGTGACAATAGCAGAACCGTTTGTTGTGTTCAAACCATGTATGTACAGGGTTCCCAGGTTCAGGGGTTCATTTTAGGGAGGTTGCTTGGTGAGGTCGACCAAACACCAACATCCTCTTCTCCACCCATCCCACAAAACGTTGAGCTTTATGCTCCTAGATTTCCATACATTTGTGGGATGACTATTACAGTGAAAATGACTGAATGTTATATATTCTTAGCAAATATATGAAATTGTAATATAAGGCTCGATGTTCAAGTACAAAATAATGTATACTTATAGGAAATAACAATATCTATGTACCTTGAACAACCTTCAGTAAGGTTGAGAGGAAATCCTAAATAGTCTCCATCCCTTCACCCTCGGAGTGTGTCTCAAGGGTGAAGTTTCTGTCCAACACCTGGAGCTTAGCAATAATTCTTCATCATTCCTCCCAATTTATCAAACCAACTGCTGGGTTTTGAGCGCTGGATCTGAGTTTGTAAGCGCTGGTATTCCATTTTTGTGCTTATGAAAAAAAGAAAGACTTGCATTTGTATAGCACCTTTCATGACCTCAGGATGTCTCAAAGTGCTTTACAACCAATGAAGTTTAAAATGTAGTCACTGTTGTAATGTCGGAAATGTGGCAGCTGATTTGTGCACAGCAAGGTCCCACAAACAAATAAATGAACAGATTATCAGTTTTAGGAGTTGGTTGTGGGATAAATATTGGCCAGGACCCTGCTCTTCTTTAAATAGTGTCGTGGGATTGTTTGTGTCCACCAGAGATGGCAGACAGGGCGTCGGTTTACCATCTCATCTGAAAGACGGCACCTTCAACGGGAGGGGTGAAGGAGCGGCAAGAGTCCGTGGAGGGAAGTGACTGGGGCCCAGGAGAGGCGAGGGCCCAGGGGCAGCAAGGGCCAGTCCACACTGTGATATGTGTGTGTGCTCGGTCTGTGCAGCAGAGATGGTCTCCAGTTAGAAACTTTGGGGTCAAGTTTCGGGCTGCGCCTAGAACGGCGCAGCCCCGCGAGCCATGCCTGATTTCCACGCTCAAAACCGCGTTGAAAATTTACCTCGGTATTCTCCACTTTCTCAGGTCGATCCAGGCCCTCGGCGCGGCGCAGCATGAGCTATGGGGGGCGGAGCCAGGTGCCTGCGCTGAAAACAGTGCCGGGACCTCTGCACATGCACACTACAGTGGTCGCGCATGTGCAGTTGCTCCAGGCTCCCAAAACTGTGTGGGAGGGGCCCAAAGCACGCCGCCCCTAGCCCTGGCCCAATGGCCTCACTGGGGCGGCGAAGATCGGACCTCCCTCCTCCAGCTCCTGCTCTGGCTGTGGCTCTGGCTCGTCCCCATTCAGCTCACACTCCCTCTGGCTCTCTCATGCCCCCCCCCCCCCCGGCCCACCAGCTCCCGCTCCGCTGCCATCTGCTCCCCACACCCCCAGCTCCCGCTCCGCTTCCTCTTCCTTCGGCAGGGCCCGCCCACCCGGCATCTTGCTGGGGGCAAGCCCCGCCCGAAGTCTTCAGCCCGGCTTCTTCTCATCGACCGGGCCCCTTCAGTCTCCCCCCTCCCCCTCCCTCTCCTCTCCCTCTCCCCTCCCTCTCCTCCTCCCCTCCCTCCTGCTCCTCGCCCCCCTCCTTCCCTCTCCCCTCCCTCTCCCCCCTCCCCCCTCTCTTCTCCCTCTCCCCCCCTCCCTCCCATCCCTCCCTCTCCTCCTCCCCTCCCTCCCTCTCCTCGCCCCCCTCCTTCCTTCTCCCCTCCCTCTCCTCTCCCTCTCCCCTCCCTCTCCTCTTCCCCCCCTCTCTTCTCCCTCTCCCCCCCTCCCTCCCATCCCTCCCTCTCCTCTCCCACCATCCCTCTCCTCGCCCCCTCCCTCTCCTCTCCCTCTCCCCTCCCTCTCCTCTCCCCCCCTCCCTTTCCTCTCCCTCTCCCCTCCCTCTTCTCCTCCCCTCCCTCCCTCTCCTCGCCCTCTCCCCTCCCTCTCCTCCTCCCCTCGCTCCGTCTCCCTCTCCCCCCTCTCCTCTCCCTCTCCCTCCCTCCCTCTCCTCTCCCCCCACTCCCTCCCTCTCCTCTCCCCCTCTCCTCCTCCCCCACTCCTCTGCTCCCCCCCCCCTTCACTGTCAGAAACACATAGACACTGACAGACAGAGACAGAGAGAGGCACACTGTGCGGGGGCTGTCCCAGCATGCTGTTGGAGGGCTCCCAGTGCTGCAGTCGGTGAGTAGAAACTTAATTTTTTATTTATTGATTTTTAAATGTTTTTAATTTTTAATTTTGTTAATTTTTTTGATTGATTTATTGGTTGGTTGATTGATGTATTTATCATTTATTATTGATGATGGCTCTTTATTTGTAAAAGTGATGTGTTTCATGTTTGTAAACTTCCATTCCCCCCCCCCATTCCCCCCACCCACCATTTCTCTTCCCTACGCCTGATTTATAAGTGGAGGCAAGGTTTTTCTGAGCGTACAAAAATCTACACTTACTCCATTCTAAGTTAGTTTGGAGTAAGTTTTCACTGCCTAAACTTTCAAAATGGGCGCAAGTGGCCAGACATGTCCCCTTTTGAAAAAAAAATCTGTTCCAAAATGAAACTGTTCTAACTGACTAGAACTGGAACAAACTAAATGCCGAGAATTGCAATTTCTAAGATACTCCATTCTAAACGAGTTGCTCAAAAAAAATAGGAGCAACTCAGGCCGAAACTTGACCCCATAGAAACGTATAAATTTACAGCCCAGAAGGAGGTATTTCCGGCCCATCGTGTCCCACCGGCCGACAAAGAGCCGCACGGCCCTCGGTCAGCAGCCCTGAAGGTTACATATAAACCTATGAACAATGATGGAAAGGCAAAGAGCACCCAGCCCAAACAGTCCACCCCACACAACTGCGACACCCCTTACACTGAAAACATTCTACACTCCACCCCAACCGGAGCCATGTGATCTCCTGGGAGAGGCAAAAACCAGATAAAAACCCAGGCCAATTTAGGGAGAAAAAATCTGGGAAAATTCCTCTTTGACCCATCCAGACGATCGAAACTAGTCCAGGAGATCACACAGAAAGGGAAATCATGCTTGACGAATCTTCTGGAATTTTTTGAGGATGTAACTAGCAGAGTGGACAAGTGAGAACCAGTGGATGTGGTGTATTTGGACTTTCAAAAGGCTTTTGACAAGGTCCCACACAAGAGATTGGTGTGCAAAATAAAGCACATAGTATTGGGGGTATTGTATTGACGCAGATAGAGAACTGGTTGGCAGACAGGAAGCAGAGAGTCGGGATAAACGGGTCCTTTTCAGAATGGCAGGCAGTGACTAGTGGAGTGCCGCAGGGCTCAGTGCTGGGACACAGCTCTTTACAATATACATCAATGATTTAGATGAAGGAATTGAGTGTAATATCTCCAAGTTTGCAGATGACACTAAACTGGGTGGTGGTGTGAGCTGTGAGGAGGATGCTAAGAGGCTGCAGGGTGACTTGGACAGGTTAGGTGAGTGGGCAAATGCATGGCAGATGCAGTATAATGTGGATAAGTGTGAGGTTATCCATTTTTGGGGCAAAAACAAGAAGGCAGAATATTATCTGAATGGCGGCAGATTAGGAAAAGTGGAGGTGCAACGAGACCTGGGTGTCATGGTACATCAGTCATTGAAAGTTGGCATGCAGGTACAGCAGGCAGTGAAGAAGGCAAATGGTATGTTGGCCTTCATAGCTAGGGGATTTGAGTATAGGAGCAGGGAGGTCTTACTGCAGTTGTACAGGGCCTTAGTGGGGCCTCACCTGGAATATTGTGTTCAGTTTTGGTCCCCTAATCTGAGGAAGGACGTTCTTACTATTGAGGGAGTGCAGCGAAGGTTCACCAGACTGATTCCAGGGATGGCTGGACTGTCATATGAGGAGAGAGTGGATCAACTGGGCCTTTATTCACTGGAGTTTAGAAGGATGAGAGGGGATCTCATAGAAATGTATAAGATTCTGACAGGACTGGACAGGTTAGATGCGGAAAGAATGTTCCTAATGTTGGGGAAGTCCAGAACCAGGGGGACATAGTCTTAGGATAAGGGGTAGGCCATTTAGGACTGAGATGAGGAGAAACTTCTTCATTCAGAGAGTTGTTAACCTATGAAATTCCCTGCCGCAGAGAGTTGTTGATGCCAGTTCATTGGATATATTCAAGAGGGAGTTAGATATGGCCCTTACGGCTAAGGAGATCATGGGGTATTGAGTGAAAGCAGGAAAGGAGTACTGAGGGAATGATCAGCCATGAACTCATTGAATGGCAGTGCAGGCTCGAAGGGCTGAATGGCCTACTCCTGCACCTATTTTCTATGTTTCTATGTTTCTGGCCGTTTTCTATTCCCTGCAGTACTTACCATTATATCTGCGCCGACCAACAAAGGGTCATCTTGTGTAATCCCAATTACCAGTCTTGGGTAATCCTTGCCACTGGAACAAGACCTAACCCTGTCAAGCCCGTGTGGTTAGGTTTAGGGTTAGGGTTAGGGTATGCAACATCATCACACGTTAAAAAAATCCATGCACGGGCAACTTCCACCCTTCAGGATGTCGTTCGGGATCTGGAATATTAGGTCCTTCATTGAAACAGCTGTGAACTCATCCCTTTTTGGCGTGGAAACAAGTCATCCTCGCTCCGAGAGACTGCCTATGATGATGATGACTCCCTCAGCCTAAAGTGCTGAAATCTCTGGAGTGGGACTTGAACCCACGACCTCTGACTCGGCAGGAGTGCTACCAGCCAAGCCATGACTGACACAAAAACATCTCGCACACTGCAGATTTCTGGCTTTCATTTTACCCGGCACATAACATGTTTGTTTTGAGTGGCGATTGCTGTACCCAGTCGCTTTGATATATTTTAATGCTGCAATAACTGTGACACAAGATGAATGATAAACCAGCTGCAACCACTGCATTAGCTCTTTGATTTAATGATGTAAATACCATTTCTTAATGAGCAAACTCTGCTGGTAACTTTTAGTGATTATGAGTCAAAACACAAGCTCCTTTTATTATCGGAGAAATGCTGTCACGGGGAAGGATTTAAGATTTCTGGCTCATTATCAGCGTTACTGTTTTTATGGTGTGTAACTGCTGGTTAGAGCCTCAGTCTGCACTTTGTGAGGTTTTATGTTCACAGAGCAGATAACAAATGCCCTTATGGACAAAATATATGATTCAATGGATGCATCGTCTGTCTTAGCAACTCTCCGAATAAAATCATTCATTATCAGAAATCAAGCAGAACGTGTACGCTCCTGGCGACAGTTTTGGAGTTTGGGGAAACCCTTATGTTCTGTTGTAGTCAGACATACAATGTGATGTAGATAGTTGTTGGAGATCTGAAATATGGCAATTCCTGATGTCTGTAAACATCTGTCACTTTTGCAGAGATTCCCAACTTTGTATTCAGCTTAGCCCCATTTACTTAAGACTTTTTCCTCAAGGGTGATTGTCGTACTGACTGAATAATGATTAATTTTCTTCCACAAGCTCTCAATTAACAGCTACACTGTCAATACTCTGCATTTAATCCAGAGTTACGTTTGCTGCACATTGACTTAAATGTAATCAGCAGCTTGGCCCTTGCGAACAGAACAGGGACCCAGCCTTGGATCACACAGGAATCCCCATTCAACTGTTTCCAAGCAACAGAGGCTCTGATGCGTTAGTGATTGATGCCAGTGCCAAGTGCGGGAGTGAGACATAAATCGGAATTCTGATATTGTTTAACCCAACTCCTTCCCTGCCACCCACTCCATCAACTGCAGCCACGCGCATGGAGTGGGTCCGCAACCAAAGTGAAGGGCAGTGCTCTCCTCACACCTTCAGATGCAAGACCCATCAGTAGCCATTGGCCAAACTTGGAATGGTTCGGGCTCACACTCCAGTGAGGTACTGAGGGAATGCTGCAATGTCTTGGTGCCCCATCTGCCCTCTCAGCTGGAAAGAAAAGAACCCACGGCACTATTTGAAGAAGAGCAGGGGAGTTCTTCTGGTAAATATTATCCCTAAACCAATATTACTAAAAAATGTATTAACTGGTCATTATCACATTGCTGTTTGTGGGACCTTGCAGTTGCCAAATTGGCTGCCGTGTTTCTTACATTACAACAGTACTACACTCCAAAAGTACTTCATTGGCTGTATAGCACTTTGGGACATGCTCAGGTTCTGAAAGGCGCTATTTAAATGCAAGTCTTTCTTTGGCCTTTCTACCTTTTATCAGACTGTTCTCCAGTAGCAGAGGGTCTAAACAGGCTGAGATCCAGCACGGCAAAAAGACAGAGAACTATGCCTCACCACATGCATCACCTTGTACACCACAGAGAGTGCAACAATATCACCTTGTACACCACAGAGTGTGCAACAATATCACCTTGTACACCACAGAGTGTGCAACAATATCACCTTGTACACCACAGAGTGTGCAACAATATCACCTTGTACACCACAGAGTGTGCAACAATATCACCTTGTACACCACAGAGTGTGCAACAATATCACCTTGTACACCACAGAGTGTGCAACAATATCACCTTGTACACCACAGAGTGTGCAACAATATCACCTTGTACACCACAGAGTGTGCAACAATATCACCTTGTACACCACAGAGTGTGCAACAATATCACCTTGTACACCACAGAGTGTGCAACAATATCACCTTGTACACCACAGAGTGTGCAACAATATCACCTTGTACACCACAGAGTGTGCAACAATGGCACCAACTTCACCTGTAGGCTGACTGAGCTGAGTCTGATGGTAGACACGTGGAGCATAATTCGATGTGTACAACTTGCACCGTATCACAGGTAAATAAATCTGTCACAGTAATACAGTAACTTACCTGCCTGAGTATGCAAGACATCAACATGCCACCAGCAGGCTACAGTGTACAGAATTCATGGAATCATAGAATCATACAAATTTATAGCACAGAAGGAAGGCATTTCGGCCCATCGTATCCGCACCGGCCAAACAAGAACTATTCAGCCTAATCTCACTTCCCAGCTCTTGGTCCGTAGCCCTGCAGGTTACATCACTTTAATTGCACATCCAAGTAATGTTTATATGTGGTGAGGGTTTTTGCCTCTACCACCCTTTCAGGCAGTGAATAAATTACACTCCTTGGTTGCTTCTGCAGAAAGCAGAGCACATTGGCCCAGAAATCCAGGCCTCCCCGGGTCCATACAGAGTGTGTGCGGGGTGTGTGCAGGGTGTGTATGGAGTGTGTGCGGAGTGTGTATGGGGTTTGTACGGAGTGTGTACGGAGTGTGTGCGGGGTGTGTGCGGAGTGTGTACGGAGTGTGTGCGGGGTGTGTGCGGAGTGTGTACAGAGTGTGTACGGGGTGTGTACGGAATGCGTACAGGGTGTGTACGAAGTTTGTACGGGGTGCGTACGGGGTGCGTACGGGGTGTGTACGGAGTGTGTACGGAATGTGTACGGGGTGCGTACGAAGTTTGTACGGAGTGTGTACGGAGTGTGTACGGAGTGTGTACGGAATGTGTACGGGGTGCGTACGGAGTGTGTACGGAGTGTGTACAGAGTGTGTACGGAGTGTGTACGGAGTGTGTACGGGGTGTGTACGGGGTGTGTACAGAGTGTGTACGGGGTGTGTACGGGGTGTGTACGGAGTGTGTACGGAGTGTGTACGGGGTGTGTACGGGGCTTGTATGGTGTGTGTACGGTGTGTGTACGGAGTGTGTACGGAGTGTGTACGGGGTGTGTACGGACCCGGGCAGGCATCGCAAAAGCCGGTTTTCAGCGCACAATGTGCATATCCTGAAAACCGGCTTTTCCAATCTGTCATGCTGGAGCTGGACAGATCCTCCTTATCTCGGGAACCAGAACATTTGCCAGGGCGAGATTGCAGGATTTACCCACCTCTTGCCCAGCGGATGTCCTGAAAACTCTTGCGCCTGATAAAAGCAGGTACATAGCCTACTTTTACAGGCGTAAGAATTTTAAAACAAACTTAAAACATAAAAATAAAATTTTTAATATGCATTTCATTTTAAAAACTCTGCTCCTATGTTAAATTTATTTTAAAGCATAATTTTAAAAACTTTTTAAAAATTCAGAAAAATATATATTTTTTGATAATATAAAAATAATTTTAATTTAAATTAATGTTAAATATGTGGTGTCATTTTTATATTTTCTATTAATGTTTTTTGGGGGGGTTTCATTCATTATAATGGAAAGTCCAACTTACGGAGTTCCCATTATTATGAATGAGAACATACTTTACCTGATTGGCTGCCCAGAGCCATGTGACTGCAGCTCCTGCCCTGCACATGTCCCGACGTGCACGCGCTGCGACGCGCAGTCAGTGGCCTCAGGACCGGGAACTCACGTGAGCGCAGCAGGAACAGGTAGGTGCGCATCTTTTTTCTCGAATCCAGTCGAACGCCCGCAGGAAGGGGGAACCGGGATTTCTGGGCCAGTATGTTAAATGTTGCTGCGGCTGTAATTTAGATTCAGCTAGCGCAAAAGAGAGCCGCAAATACATAATTTAAATATGTTCTGCTATCCGATTCATTGAGAAATAGTCAATTGTTGCACTCTAGATAAACAAGGCTGGGTCCCAAATATCCGAAGGCTGCTCTTGGAACTGATCCCTTGAGGGTGAAGTCCATTAATAAACTTTCATGCGTTTGCTATCCAGAAGTCACGTCACGTTTGTAATCTGTAGCCAAACAAATACATCAGAGTGATTATTCTTTATCGTGCAAAAGCTGCTTATCGACAGAGACTGGCTGTAGTGCTGAACCTACGTGACTCAGTCCGCATCTGCTCTTACAGGACCAGTGTCCCCCACCTGCATGGGAACATAGGGACAGCAGCAGGCCATTCAGCCCCTCAAGCCTGTTCCACATTTAGATGGCTTACGCTCCTGCAACCTACTTTTTATCTGAACACAGACCCTGATGGCACAGGGACAATCAGGACAGATACTGGCCCGGATTTTGCGGAGGTCAGCTTTTGCCGTTGTTGCCCCTCTGAAACTGACCATAACTTCAGGATTTAGCACATGCGCAGATAAACACGGAAATCCTGACGTTGCGGCCAACCATTGACTGCTCTGCCACAGGTTGCGCTGTGGAACGTCCCAGAGCCGACAATCAGTTGAAATCACATATAAAGATGAAGATGTCCTCTTTTACGATGGAATATCGTAGTAATAAAAATGTAAAAGTTGAAAGAGGTGTAACTGAGTTGTTAACAGCGCACTGACTGTCGGACAACATCTCTGGCCCCGAGAAACTTACTGTATATTTGTGGAATGTCAAATCTTTTCATTAATATGATTAAAAAATTACAAGTTTTTAAGATAATGAGCCTGAAATCGCGCCCCTCACGGATGTGTATGAAGTGCGCACGTGCCCATGGGCAAAGTGTATGCGCCTAAACCCACCGCTTGCAATCTGACAGATCACACGCCTGCGAAGGAAAAGGGTCTTCGCGGGCGGAGATTTGGGTTATTTCCCCAACTCCTGCCCAGTGAATGTCCTTCAAATTCTTACATTGGAAAAAGAAAACGTAAGGCCAGCTTTTAGCAGCATAAGAGTTTTGAAAAATAGAAAAATAAAATGTTATCACTCATTTATATATTAAAAACCCTATCCATTGAAGTAAGTTTACATTTAGCCCTGTTAAAACATATTTTAAAAAATCAACATTGTGTTTTTGTATAAAATATTTAATTAAATTGCATTTTAATTAATTTAAAATATGTAAAGTGTTTCTTACATTTATTTGCAGTGTTTCTGTGTTTTTGGGGATATTCCCATTCATGCTTATGGCAGCTCCATATATAAGTATGAATGGGGATCCCAACTCTGATAGGTTGGGCTGACCCACGTGATCCCAAATATCCGTACGAAATCCTTACGATCCTGGGATACGTGGGTCCCTACGCTGGCCTTCCTGCAGAGACCCTGGATCTCAAGTCTCTGAACCTCCGGGACCATCAGGTACTTGTATTGCGTTTGGAGACATCTGCCTGTGGGAAGCCTTCAACCACAATTACTGGGCCAATATATATATATTTCAGCTTATACCTTAATCCTATGTCTATGTCCCCATTTTTATTTTGCTCTCTGTAAAATTTAGAAAAAGTAAATTAGAATATGTCTATTTTACTTCCCGGTTTGTTATCTGTGAGAAACTTTCACTGTGATTGGCTGTTTAGCCAGCTTGATGACATCACTGTTGCTGGACGTTTAGGATTCGCTTGATTCGGTGCTAGAATCGAACAAAGGTCAGGAGAGCTGAATTTCACGCCACAAAGATCAGATCTTTGTGGGCAGCTTTCTTCGAGGTCAGCGATGAGCACCGTCACCACTCACTGCAAATTCTGACCCATTCTTCTGAGCCCACACACCCCGTCAAGTCTATCTTGATGCACACACTACACACTCATGCTCCCCTTTAATCCCCTTTTATTATTTACTCTTTTTAATTTGAATTTCTCTCGAACAAATGAAAGAATCATAGGATTTAAATTACAATCCAGATGACATCTCAACCTTGAAAACCAAGAAGATGTGTCATTCACCCCAGTGCTCACCACTTTGAAGAAGCCCTTGATCTCTGTGGGATGTAATGAGACCAATAGGTTTTTACCGTGTGTGAGTTCACATTAAGCGTTCAGAAAGGCCTTCAAACTGATTGATGACAGCCATGTGAAAAACATCTGCAGGTCCTCATTCTTTCTTCAAAATGAAAATAAAATATAAAAAGCTACTTTGTACTTTAATGCATAATTAATGTTTCATGGAATTATTTAAGCTCTGGGAGATGCAGAATACTGAGAGCAAAAAACCCAACTATTTTCGCTTAGTTTTCAAATATTATATATGTAGGTCCAACTAATAAGACATTGTCAAAGAATGTTCATCGTAAAATTGCACCAAATCACATCTTCCACTAATCAAAATAATCAGGCTCAATAGTTTGCCAAAAGGAATTTTCTTACCGGACAGAGAAAAATCCTTTATGACTCGATTTCCATTTGAATTCATTAGACTGTCAATAAATGTAAATTGCATTGATTAAATTTAATTTTGTTAGTTATTGGGATACCAAAGTAGATCGTCCCACAGAAATCTGCTCTAAATTATTATTATGAAAATATTAATATTGTATTTGAGGGCTGTGCTTGCCAACCAGCAGTAGACCAAAAGATAACAGCGAAGACTAGGCTTATCAATCTGGCAAACTCTAAATTTTGCTGATATGACCTGAGGGTTCATCAAATATAGTTTAAAATTCAAATCATTGGTCGGGAATGTCCTGGGACCTGCTCTTGCTCCCCCGGTGTTATTTACTGGAAGTGCGGCCATAAATGAGATTTCTGCAGTAGGGTTGGCGGAATGGAACCAGGTCTGACCAGCTTCCTGGCCATTGTATTATTTTTATCCCTTTAACCAATTAAATAAATAAAGGCTGTTTCATCCATTTCAAGTGGCCAGGTGGGGATGGGGGGTTTGGGGGGGGGGGGGGGGAGGGGAGATTGGAGGGGTTTAATAATGTGTGTATGTTGCACTATGTGGAAAAAGATAGGATAGAAATCAAACCAGTTGATTTCTTTTCCTGTTCTTTCTTACATGCTTGTATGTTATATCTGACCTTGGAGTGCGGTCAGTTTAGGCTAACAATGTGGGTGTGCCCCGGTTGGGGGCAGTAACACTCACAAGGGGCGAAACTTTGCGCCGGGCAGAGAAGTCTTGCCTCTCGGGAGAAATTGGGGTTGACAATCTGAAATGGCAGGTTTTCATCGGGTTGAAAAAGAATAGAAATTAAGGACATTGGCCGAGAAATTCGACTTGCGCCCAAAACAGGTGCAAGTGTGGTGGAATGGCAGCTCCGTGCACAGAGCGGCTCAGCAGCATCACGACTTCCTGAAACCAATATAAGTTTCCTCTTGCATGATCAGCGTCCCTATCCAGTGTTGATTGGACATTCATACACTAATTGACTCATTGCAGAAACTGGTCTTTCCAGTTTGGCTGGGTCTGGCCTTTCGGCTCATGCCAAGCACCAATTGGAGAGAAGAAGAAATCTACATGTCGGCCGACCATTGGGCAGACCAGGATGTCTGCCAAGGTGCCGGACTGGCACCACGAAAGTTTGAAGGCTTCGGCCAAAACACAAGCCGAAAGGAGGAATCTGCAACCCGGATGGCGGCAACCGAGCGGCGAACCAGGGCGTCCGAAACACCATCCGAGTAAAGAAAGTGGAAGGACAGACAATGATCAACCGCGACCTCTTCATGAAGAAAATCCTGCTTGAAACCTGAGGCATGAAAGTCGCGGATGTCATCACTTTGCAGGACATCCCGAAGAAAGGTGACTTTGATGTAACCTTGAGAAATGTCACCCTATGCCTGAAGTTCCTGAAGGGATTGAAGGAGGCGAGTGAACCATTGCGGTCAGTGCTGACTTGGGAGCCACTGTTCACCCTCCCGTCGCAGAGAAGACGCACTATCACAGTGAAGATGTACAACCCCCACATCCCAGTCATTGATGTGCTGACTTTCCTCGCCAGGTATGTCGATGAGGCAGGAAACAGCATCGACCTGAAAGACTTGCACGGGATTTGGATCAGCAAGTGCCAGATCCAGGTCACCATGAGAGTGGACGCCAGCGGAACCATCCTGCAACCCCCCTTCAGCTTCGCCATCGGAGGAAGTCGGGGCTACATGGTGTACGCTGGCCAACCCAACGTGTGCCGCACCTGCGGAAAGGCAGGCCATGTGGCGGCAAGCTGCAAAACTCTCATCTGCCGAAACTGCAAGAACCAAGGCCACCAGACAAAGGACTGTAAGGAGACCAAGTGCTGCAACCTCTGTGGTCTACAAGAATTGCCCCAAACGCAACTTCAGCTATGCGCAGGCGGCAAAGAACATTGCACCAGAGGAGGAGGAAGCTGAGGAACACAACACTCCAGAGGAGACCTACACCCTCCCCCCGAACAACACGCTGGGCAAAGAAGCAACCGCCCCCGTGGACTCAGTGCGCTGGGGGAGAGCTTCACTGCTGGGTGTTGGTGTCTTGCAGCTCGTCAGGGAGGAAGAGAAGCCTGCTACGGCGAGCTGCGAGACAGCAGCACCCAGCAGTGAAGCTCTCCCCCAGCGCACTGAGTCCATGAACGAGGAGGCAGCAGATGATGAAGCGGGATGGGAGACCGTCAAGAAAAAGGCTGCAAGTGAAAAGAAAAGAGGCGAGCAAGGGCCCCTGCTGAAACGAAAGGGAAGAGGCGGCTAACGGCAATGACAGACAGCAGTGACAGCAGCTCGTCTGATGACAAAAGGTGAGACAAAGCCCCTCACTACCACCACCAGAACAAGAGGCAATATGCCAACCCACAGCCCCAGGCGACCGGGAGCAGTGAAGCGACCAGTGCAGCCCCGCTCTGGGAACCCGGGAGCAGCGAGGTGCCCAGCGCACCCTACCTCCGGAATACCGGGAGCAACACAGCGACCGAAGCACACCAGCTCGAGAACATTGTGAGTGATGGAAAGAGGGAATCACCAACACCAGGCGAGGACAGCACAGAGGACATATCGGACTATCTGACAACACGACACCAGTCCCCTGGTCGAATTACCCCCACGGCAGAAGATGACCCATATCCCAGCCGAGGTGAAGTAGACTTTTATAGTGTTAATCTATGTATGCAGGAACTGGCCACTAGGCAGGTCTCCGACTTAAAGGACGGTTTATTTGTAACGTAATATTTTGAACTGTAACCAGTAACTTTAAAATGGATTTAAAAATTAAATCTATTAACGTGTGTAGCGTGAAATCCACTACGCAATGTGTTTCCACCTTGGGGTACCTCGCCAAGGTCAAAGCAGACCTGCTGTTCTTGCAGGTCTACCGCACTCCAGCAGTTACCGGCAGTGGGCACGATGGTGGGCCCATGGACCATCCATCTGGTCCGGAGGCAACGATTGCCGGTCCTCAGGCCTGGGCATTCTGCTGCGGGGAGGCCACTTCACCATCACCGAAGTTAAGGAGGTGGTGGGCGGCCGCCTCCTCGTAGCAGACGTAATGTACAAAAATTCCCCTCTTAGGTTAATAAATGTTTTTGCCCCAGCTCTCAAGAACGAGCGGCTGGCCCTCTTCCAGCAACTCCCACTGCTACTGGCAACGTCCAGGCCGGTCATTCTGGGCGGTGACTTCAACTGCAGCATCGATGTGGCTGGACGATCCAGCAGAGCCGACGGCAAACTGGACACCACGTCCAGACTCCTGATGGATCCGGTAAAAGATGCCAAGCTGTGCGACGTCTTCAGCAACCCTGCAGACGGAGCACCGCTCAGATACACCTGGTCGAGACCAGACGGGTCCGTCCATTCCAGAATAGACTTCCTGTTTGTGTCCCACACGCTCAAGGTCAGATCCACCGACGTCACGCCGGTGTTCTTCTCTGACCACTGCCTCCTACTGGCCAACTGTCGCCCACAGGAAAACCAGAAAGTTGGCAGAGGGATATGGAAGCTGAACGTGAAACTGTTGACTCCGGAAAACGTTGAGGAACTCAGGAGGGATTACAAAGGTTGGAGAACTGTAAAACCCCTCTGCGATTCCCCCATGCACTGGTGGGAAACAATCAAGACAAACATCAAGAGGTTCTTCATCCTTAAAGTGTTCAGCAGGCGAGAGGGAGACAGAGGGAATTGTCCCAACTCCAGACGAATATGCAAAACCTGCTCCTGCTGCAGTCGATGGGGGTCGACGTCGCGGAGGAACTCGAAGAGGTGAAGGGCCAGCAAGCCTCGCTCTTTGCCTCAGAGTCCTCCCAGATCATCTTCCGCTCCAGAGTCCGCTCCGTCGAGCAGGATGAGACGTGTTCGCGCTTCTTCTTCCAAAAGATACACAGGGGGAACTCTGTGACCACCAGCCGAAAGGAAGAAGACGGTTGGTTCTGTGACGTCTTCGCAGCCTGACATGCTGAGGATCAGCAAATCCTTCTATGCCGGGCTGTACGACGTCAAGCCCACAGACCGCGCAGCCTCCCAGTCTTTCCTGTCGTCTATGTCGGAGGTCTTAGACGACAGCGAGCGGGAGAGTCTGGTCCACCCGCTAACTCTGGACGAGCTGACAAAGGCCGTCCGGTCCTTCGAGACGAATAAAACTCCCGGAAGCGACGGCTTACCAGTCGAGTTGTACTCGGCTCTGTGGGACTGGATAGGCCCAGACCTGCTGGAAGTGTACGGGGGTATGCTTCTGGCCGGCAGCATGTCAGAATCGGTGAGGAAAGGCATCATCACCCTCATCTACAAGCAGAAGGGGGAGAGGGAGGAAATCAAAAACTGGCAGCCCATTTCGCTGCTCAATGTGGACTACAAGATCCTGTCAAAGGTCATCGCCAACAGGGTCAAGCCTGCTCTTGAGCTGGTGATTCACCCGGACCAGACCTGCGCTGTCCCCGGCAGGAAGATCTCTGATAGCCTCGCGCTACTCAGGGATACGATCGCCTACGTACGGGACAGGAGGGTGGACACCTGCTTAATCAGCTTAGACCAGGAGAAGGCCTTTGACAGGATATCGCACACATACCTGATGGACGTGCTCTCCAAGATGGGGTTTGGGGAGGGTATCCGCAATTGGATCCAACTGCTCTACACAGACATCAGTAGTGCAGTTCTAATCAACGGGTGGGAAACTGAAAGCTTTCCGATCAGATCTGGAGTCAGGCAAGGCTGTCCTCTCTCGTCTCTCTGGTTTGTGTGTTGTATCGAGCCCTTTGCCGAGTCCATCAGGAGGGATGCGGGCATTAGAGGGGTGACGATCCCAGGCAGCGGAGGCGCTCAGGTCAAGACCTCCCTGTACATGGACGACGTCGCCGTCTTTTGCTCGGATCCGCAGTCGGTCCGCAGATTGCTCGCAATCTGCGACCAGTTTGAACTGGCCTCGGGAGCAAAGGTCAATCGCAGCAAGAGCGAGGCCATGCTCTTCGGCAACTGGGCCGACCGATCCTTTATTCCCTTCACCGTTAAACCAGATTACCTGAAGGTGTTGGGAATATAGTTCGGAACGGACGGGGCGTGCGCCAAAAACTGGGAAGAGCGTATCGCTAAAGTGAAGCAAAAACTGGGATGTGGAAGCTGCGCTTCCTCTCCATGGCAGGAAAGAACCTGGTCATCAGGAGTGAGGTGCTCTCGGGGTTGCTGCACGTGGCACAGGTCTGGCCCATCCCTCGCTCCTGCACCGTGACAGTCACCCGAGCCGTCTTCCACTTTGTCTGGAGATCCAAAATGGACCGTGTCCGCAGAGACACGATGTACAAACCTCTGGACAGTGGAGGAAAGGACGTTCTGAACGTGGCCCTCATCCTGATGGCCACCTTTGTGTGCGGCTGCATCAAGCTATGCACAGACCCCCGGTACACAAACACCAAGTGTCACTATGTGCTGAGGTTCTACCTGTCCCCGGTGTTGAGAAGGATGGGTCTGGCCACGCTGCCGTGAAATGCCCCCACCAGTTGGACCATGCCTGCCCACCTGTCCTTCGTGGAAAAGTTGTTCACAAAAAACCCCTTTGACCACAAGGCCATAAAGCAGTGGTCAGCACGTAAGGTCCTGAACGCCCTACGAAAGAAGGAGAGGGTGGACCCTGTTGGGTGGTTCCCCGAGCAGATTGTTGAACTCGTTTGGCAGAACGTCTCATCGCCAGAGCTTTCACACAAGCACCAAGATGTAGCTTGGTTGGCGGTGAGGAGGGCCTTACCCGTCAGATCCTTCATGCACAGCCGGGGTTTCAGAGACACGGCACGGTGCCCCCGGGTCGGCTGCGGGGCGGACGAGACTGTCACCCATCTCCTTCAGGATTGCGCCTTCGCAAGACAGGTCTGGAAGGAGATGCAGTGGTTGCTGTCGAGGTTCATCCCAAGCAGCTCCATAACACAGGACTCTGTGCTCTACGGGCTGTTCCCAGGGACACACACTGAGACAGACATCACCTGCTGCTGGAGGGCCATCAACTCGGTCAAAGACGCTCTTTGGTCTTGCCGAAACTTGCTGGTCTTCCAGAACAAGGAGATGCCCACGTCTGTGTGTTGCAGACTGGCGCAATCCAAGATCCAGGATTACGTGCTGAGGGACGCACTGAAAATTGGTGCAGCCGCCGCAAAGGCACGGTGGGGAAGGGCCACAGTTTAAAGCCCTTCTGCCACGGTAAACCCAGGGGCTGGAATCAGTACAAAACCCCCCTCGGGCCGTACTTGTAAACTTTTTGTATACATAGAGCACCATGATCTGTAAACACCTGTGTAGTGCCATGTATAATGCAAGTTCTGTTTAGTAATGTATGTTGCAAAGAAATGTAACTGTACCGCTCCTGTGAAGCACGTTGGGAAATGTTACTACAATAAAGGCGCTATATAAATGCAGACTATTGTTGTTGATTTGGGTTTTGTAGATGGTGGAGAGGCTTTGAGGGTTCAGGAGGTGAGCGACTGATCATCGAGAACTCAGCCTCTGTCCGATATTTGTCGGCAAGACACGATGTTGATATGACAGTTACGTGTTTGGTTAATGATGGGGAACTTGGCAACGGTGTTGTTCAGGACTCTGGGCACACAATGCAACTGAGTTGCTAACTTATTTTATTTCCCGACATTCTTATTTTATTCCCACCCTGGCATTTGCTCTTGATGCCTGACGAAAGTGTCTGGGGCCGACTCTGACCTTGGAGGATACAAGTGTACAGCGTTCTGCTTATTTAGAGACAGCCCATTGCCCATCTGCTCCTGCTACTGGGCTCTGCCTGAACATGCCACTTGATTTATAGGAGAGCAGAGTAAAAAAGGTGTATTAATCTAACTGAAGCCCAGTTCATACAATTTCCAGGCATGTCCAAGATACAGAGATACTGGAGCCTAGGACGTGCATGAATGTAATATGAGCATCCCTGAGAGAGGTTATAACTGGTATTACTGGCTGTCATGGGGACCCCGCTTCGGATGGTTCTAGAGTGAGCTTGCACTCCAAATTACATTGCAGAGTATTGATGCTATGCATTAAACCCCACACACACAGGTTGTGGAATGTTGTGGATGTGCTGAAAGCTCTTGGTCAGACAGCCCGATGTTTCCAGCAGTCTCGCGTACTCAGAAACCATTCTTCTTTTAAAAGCTTGATTCCTGAGCTCCATATCCCTGTCCTCTTCAGTAGGGACAGCCTGTATTCTGAATAGCTCATTCCCTTTTCTCTTTTGCTACTTCCACCTGCTCGAGCTCAATTATGGTCTCTGGATCGCCCAGTGTACTCCCCTCAACGTTGTCCGGGATGCACATTCCTCAGCTGGTACGTGAATAGGTAAGATTGAGAGATGGTGCATCTTCAGGAAAGTTTTCCTCATTCCTCTGAGTCTGAGTCCAACCTAAGGGAAGTGGACAAGGGTTATGATAGAAACATAGAAACATAGAAAAATAGGTGCAGGAGTAGGCCATTCGGCCCTTCGAGCCTGCACTGCCATTCAATAAGATCATGGCTGATCATTCCCTCAGTACCCCTTTCCTGCTTTCTCTCCATACCCCTTGATCCACTTAACCGTAAGAGCCATATCTAACTCCCTCTTGAACATATCCAATGAACTGGCATCAACAACTCTCTGCGGCAGGGAATTCCACAGGTTAACAACTCTCTGATTGAAGAAGTTTCTCTTCATCTCAGTCCTAGGTGGCCTACCCCTTATCCTAAGACAATGTCCCCTGGTTCTGGACTTCCCCAACATCGGGAACATTCTTCCCGCATCTAACCTGTCCAGTTCCGTCAGAATCTTATACGTTTCTATGAGATCCCCTCTCATCCTTCTAAACTCCAATGTATAAAGGCCCAGTTGATCCAGTCTCTCCTCATATGACAGCCCAGCCATCCCTGGAATCAGTCTGGTGAACTTTTGCTGCACTCCCTCAATAGCAAGAACATCCTTCCTCAGACTAGGAGACCAAAACTGAACACAATATTCCAGGTGAGGCCTCACTAAGGCCCTGTACAACTGCAGTAAGACCTCCCTGCTTCTATATTCAAATCCCCTAGCTATGAAGGCCAACATACCATTTGCCTTCTTTACCGCCTGCTGTACCTGCGTGCCCATTTTCAGTGACTGATAAACCATGACACCCAGGTCTCGTTGCACCTCCCCTTTTCCTAATCTGTCACCATTCAGATAATATTCTGCCTTCATGTTTTAGCCACCAAAGTGGATAACCTCACATTTATCCACATTATACTGCATCTGCCATGCATTTGCCCACTCACCTAACCTGTCCAAGTCACCCTGCAGCCTCTTACTGTCCCCCTCACAGCTCACACCGCCACCAAGTTTAGTGGCATCTGCAAACTTGGAGATATTACACTCGATTCCTTCATCCAAATCGTTAATGTATATTATAAAGAGCTGGGGTCCCAGCACTGAGCCCTGTGGCACTCCACTAGTCACTGTCTGCCATTCTGAAAAGGACCCGTTTATCCCGACTCTCTGCTTCCTGTCTGCCAACCAGTTCCCTATCTACGTCAGTACATTGCCCCCATGATGTGACTTGCATAGCCAGAACCTGTCTGATTTCTTTCAGCAACAGGCCAAATTTGCCGTGTTCATTTGTGAATGTGGATGCTGTGAGTGAACTATTTAGGTCTGACAAAAGGAGATGGAAGTTGTCTCATGGAGGACCAGTTAGGGAATATTCCTTGATCTTTGTGTTACTTTCATTTCACTTGGTGTGATGGGCCTGGTGAAAATATAATTTCCCATTATTGTTCGGTGTTGAAAATACCTTGTCTGTTATGCAGGTATTATAATCCATTCTTCTGTTTATTAAGAGGTTAACATTTTGGTTGCCTGATTTATTCCAAATAACCATTAAACTTCAAAATAGAAGATATGGTTAGCATCCGAGAGTCGTCAAGTGTGTCTCGGTGCGGTTCTATGTGTGGAAGGTGGCTAGAGCTTCAGAAACAATGTTTATATCTCCAGAGACCTGGGACATTAAATGCAACTTCAGTGGGGACGCAAAATGGCAGGAGTGGATCAGCCGCCCATTATACACCCCGCCCAATTTCCGTTCCACTGACCTCAATAGTAATCATCCAACCCTCTGCTGTTTATCTCAGGCAATACGCTCTGTTTGTGACATCAACAATCCCATTTGATATCAAGACTCCGTCCTCTGGGGAACGAGGTCCATGGATTGAAGTTGTAGAAATGGAGCTCTTGCTGACAGGTGGCACCAAGTGATGACACAACTCAATCCCTTTCTCCCAATCCAGCCTGCCCAATCCCTAGTTTTCGGCTTCAATCTCCCACTTGCTGACAGGCACATGGGGTTGCCCATGAGGGTCCTAACGTTCCAGGTCCCGAACGTCATGTTAGAGGAGTGAAAGATGCCCGTGCGTGAGTTCTTTTAACGTGGGGTAGTCGTTGCACACCAGCTAACACACGGGCTTAGCTGAGCAAGGTCTTGGTCCAGTTGCAAGGGGGTCCAAGATGACTGAAGACCAGGCACTGCTGTATGGGTCTAGTTACCTACGGTGAGATGTTGGCCACAGGCTCGGCGCTGAGTAGCGCCATTGATGGTCGGTGGCCCGAGGCTTGGCTGGGGGCAGGCGTTGGGAGGGTCAGTGGCCCACCGGGGTTCAGAGTGGAAGGTCAATGGGGTCACAGCCATGATGCTCACCATGTGCTGGAGGAGGAGAAGGTCACCAGTGGGGAAGGAGAGCTCCAGTCGTCGCTGAAGGAGGAGGGGAGGCCCGATCGCCGTTGGAGGGGTGAAGGCCCAAACGCTGCTAGAGGCACATGGTGCCCTCTGCTCTCACCCATGACCACAGGCAAGAATCTGGCACTGATCCTGACCTGTTCTGAAAGATCTTCATCTGGAACATTATCGGGGGAATTTTGCATGAATTTCTCAGCTCCCACCAATAGCTTTGTGAGCTGCCTTCATGATGCGTTTCAGGAGACGATTAGTCTAATATGAGATCTTTATGAGAGGCAGGGGCCCAAGGAAGAGATTATGCACCAAAATTGAGTCAATCTCAGGCTTTTTAATTGCCTGAGTGCAGAAGATGACGTTATAATGAGCTTGCTGAATTTGACTCTGAAGTGAGGTTTGTTTTGCGTATAATTTTATTTCGATGATTATTATTAATTGCAATAAATAAAAAGATGAAGAACAAGAATGCAACAAAAACTGACAGTATAAAGAAGTGAAATTAAACTGAAAGATTTAGGGGAAATAAATGTAAAATGTAATTAAGAATTCAGTGGCAGGCTCTGCATACTCTTTATGGTTGAATGTTTTAAACATATTCCTGCAGTGAAAAGGGAGGAGGTGGAAAACAGAACATAAATGTCTTTTAATGAAAAAATAATCTTAAAGTCTCTGCATGGAAAGCGGGTGGCTTTTAAACCAGGAGTATCTCCATAGGAAGCACAGAGCAACTCTGCATCAAACCTGCTCTGAACCATATGGGAGCTGCATATGTTTCTGTTTCCCTCCTGGCTCATGCCCCAAGTGGTTCTGTGGTGTTGGAACAGTTTTTGAAAATAAATTTTGAAAATGAGCCTAATGCCCAAGAGAAATGTCATCAACCCATACCTGGGGAGAGACATCATCATTCTTGTGGATATCAGAGAATTGGAGAACGGCATCTGGATTTAGGACTTCAAGGTAGCCAAAAGGCAAAAGAGACAAACAGACACACACGCACACGGACACACCACACACACACACACACACGCACACGCTCACAGATACACCACACACACACACACACACACACACACGCGCGCTCACGGACACACCACACACACACACACACACGCTCACGGACACACCACACACACACACACACACACACACGCTCACGGACACACAACACACACGCACACGCTCACGGACACACCGCGCACACACCACACATGCACACAAATACACCACACACACACACACATGGACACACTACACACACACACACCACACACATAGACACACTACACACACACACACCACACACAGAAATACACCACACACACACACACAGACACACCACACATACAGACAACATACACACAAATACACCACGCACACATGCACAGAAATACACACACACACACACACACACATGGACACACTACACACAGACACATCACACATACAGACACACACACACAAATACACCACGCACACATGCACGGACACAGAAACAGACACACACCACACACGCACACAGACACACACCATGCATACAGACACACGGGGACAAACACACCACGCATGATCAGCCACGCATAACCCTAACCATTCAATATGGCCTATTCCTGCACCTATTATCTATGTTTCTATTTTTCTACATACGTATACACATCGCACACGCACACAGACATCATCATCATAGTTAGTCCCTCGGAATCGAGGAAGACTTGCTTCCACTCCTGAAGTGAGTTCTTTGGTGGCTGAACAGTCCAATATGAGAGCCACAGACTCTGTCACAGGTGGGACAGATAGTCGTTGAGGGAGAGGGAGGGTGGGACTGGTTTGCCACACGTTCTTTCCGCTGCCTGCGCTTGTTTTCTGCATGCTCTTGGTAATGAGACTCGAGGTGCTCAGTGCCCTCCCGGATGCACTTCCTCCACAGGGCCGTCTTGGGCCAGGGACTCCCAGGTGTCAGTGGGGATGTTGCACTTTATCAGGAAGGCTTTGAGGGTGTTCTTGTAACGTTTCCGCTGCCCACCTTTGGCTTGTTTGCTGTGAAGGAGTTCCGAGTGGAGCACTTGCTTTGGGAATCTCGTGTCTGGCATGCGGACAATGTGGCCTGCCCAGCGAAGCTGATCAAGTGTGGTCAGTGCTTCAATGCTGGGGATGTTGGCCTGGTCGAGGACGCTAACGTTGGTGCATCTGTCCTCCCAGGGGATTTGTAGGATCTTGTGGAGACATCGTTGGTGATATTTCTCCAGCGACTTGAGGTGTCTACTGTACATGGTCCATGTCTCTGAGCCATACAGGAGGGCAGGTATTACTACAGCCCTGTAGACCATGAGCTTGGTGGTGGATTTGAGGGCCTGGTCTTCGAACACTCTTTTCCTCAGGCGACCGAAGGCTGCACTGGCGCACTGGAGGTGGTATTGGATCTCGTCATCGATGCCTGCTCTTGTTGATAGGAGGCTCCTGAGATTTTAGGAAGTAGTCTACAGTATCCAGGGCCGTGCCATGGATCTTGATGACAGGGGAGCAGTGCTGTGCCGTGAGGACAGGCTGGTGGAGGACCTTTATCTTACGGATGTTTAGCGTAAGGTCCATGCTTTCGTATGCCTCAGTAAATACGTTGACTATGTCCTGGAGTTCAGCCTCTTTATGTGCGCAGACGCAGGCGTCATCCGCCTACTGTAGCTCGACGACAGAGATTGGGGTGGACCTGGCCTGGAGATGGCGAAGGTTGAACAGGTTCCCACTGGTTCTGTAGTTTAGTTCCACTCCAGTGGGGAGCTTGTTGACTGTGAGGTGGAGCATGGTGGTGAGTTTGGGGCGATGACGCAGCCCTGTTTGACCCCGGTCCGGACGTGGATTGGGTCTATGATGGATCCGTTGGTAAGGATCACGGCCTGCATGTCGTCGTGGAGCAGGCGGAGTATGGTGACGAACTTTTGGGGGCATCCGAAACGGAGAGGACGCTCCATAGACCCTCACGGTTGACAGTGTCAAAGGCCTTTGTAAGGTCGAAGAAGGCCATGTATAAGGGCTGGTGCTGCTCCCTGCATTTTAACTGTAGCTGTCGCGCTGCAAAAATCATGTAAGAAACGAAATCCGCACTGTGACTCCGGGAGGAGTTCCTCGGCCACGGGAAGAAGACGGTTGAGGAGGACTCTAGCGACGACTTTCCCAGTGGCTGATAACAGGGAGATTCCTCTGTAGTTGCCGCAGTCGGACTTGTTCCCTTTTTAAAAGATGGTCACGATTACAGCATATCTGAGATCTCCCGGCATGCTCTCCTCCCTCCAGATGAGAGAGATGAGGTCATGTATCTGCGCTAGCAGTGCCTCTCCGCTGTACTTCAATGCCTGAGCAGGGATTCCATCCGCTCCCGTAGCCTTGTTGTTTTTAAGCTGTTTTATGGCTTTTTCTACCTCGTGCAGTGTTGGGGTCTCACTGAGGTGGTGGTGGGTAGCATGCCGCGGGATGGAAACATAGAATCATAGAAAATAGGTGCAGGAGTAGGCCATTCGACCCTTTGAGCCTGCATCATCATTCAATAAGATCATGGCTGATCATGCAACTTCAGTACCCCATTCCTGCTTTCTTCCATACCCCTTGATCCCTTTAGCCGTAAGGGCCACATCTAACTCCTTTTTGAATATATCTAACAAATTGGCCTCAACAACTTTCTGTGGTAGAGAACTCCACAGGTTCACAATTCTCTGAGTGAAAAAGTTTCTCCTCATCTCGGTCCTAAATGGTTTGCCCCTTATCCTTAGACTGTGACCCCTGGTTCTGGACTTCCCCAACATCGGGAACATTTTTCCTGCATCTAACTTGTCCAATCCCGTCAGAATTTTATATGTTTCTATGAGATCCCCTCTCAATCTTCTAAATTCCAGTGAATATAAGCCTAGTCGATCCAGTCTTTCTTCATATATCAGTCCTGCCATCCTGGGAACCAGTCTGGTGAACCTTCGCTGTACTCCCTCAATAGCAAGAATGCCCTTCCTCAGATTAGGAGACCAAAACTGTGCACAATATTCCAGGTGTGGCCTCACCAAGGCCCTGTACAACTGCAGTAAGATCTCCCTGCTCCTATACTCAACTCCTCCAGCTCTGAAGGCCAACATGCTATTTGCCTTCTTCACCGCCTGCTGTACCTGCATCCCAATTTTAAACGACTGATGTACCATGACACCCAGGTCTCGTTGCACCTCCCCTTTTCCTAATCTGCCGCCATTCAGATAATCTTCTGCCTTCCTGTTTTTGCCGCCAAAGTGGATAACCTCACATTTATCCACATTATACTGCATCTGCCATGCATTTGCCCACTCACCTAACCTGTCCAAGTCACCCTGCAGCCTCTTAGTATCCTCCTCAAAGCTCACACTGCCACCCAGTTTAGTGTCATCTGCAAACGTGGAGATATTACATTCAATTAATTCATCTAAATCATTAATGTATATTGTAAATAGCTGGGGTCCCAGCACTGAACCTTGCAGTACCCCAGTAGTCACTGCCTGCCATTCTGAAAAGGACCCGTTTATTCCTACTCTTGAGGCAAGAACACTCGAGTCAAAGGCAGAGTCTCCATTGAGGAGATCTTCGAAGTGCTCTTTCCAGCGGGCCCTGACTGCTTCGGTGTCTTTGATGAGTGTTTCCCCGTTCTTGGCCAGCAGTGGGGTGGGGCCTTGGGTGTTTGGCCCCTAGGTGGCCTTGACTGCGATGAAGAATCCTCGCACATCATGGCTGTGGGCCAGCTGCTGTATCTCCTGTGCTTTCTCCATCCACCACCTGTTCTTTAGGTCCCAGGTTTTTTGTTGGACCTCAGCCACACATTGCGCACCACGCACACAGACACACCACGCACACAGACACGCAGGCACACACGCACACAAATACACCACACGCACTCGCACAGACACAGAAACAGACACACACCACACACACAGACACATACCACACACATATGCACACACACTCGCACACGCACAGAGACATACAGACTCACAGACACACAAAGCACTCGCACACAGACACATACACACAGACGCACACAGCCACGCACACGCGCACACAGACAGACACACACACACACAAAACGCACACAGACACGCACACATACACACAACACATGCACACAGACGCACACACACACAGGCACTAAAATACTAAAAGTAAAATTTCAAAAATGCATATGTATATTTTGTTAAGTCAATCAAGCCCTGCTTGACCTTTATAATATTCATGGATGCAGTGGGCTGGATCTGAGACTAGTGTCATGAATCACCACTCACATGAATAATAGCGTTGGTCGCCATGTGTGGAAATGGAAAGAAAATGGAGGGGTAGAAAGTAATTAGAGGAACCAGAGATTTGGTTGGTTTCCACGTTCAGTGACAAACCCAGCTTGGTTTGATGATTACTGTCGTGCTGCTCTAGTCTTACAAAGACCATTAAAACAGGCATAGATCTTTTAGCTTAAGCAATATTTATCTGTAACCTCAGCATAAGAATTGTTTGTGGCTATTTTAAATTCTGCAGAACAGGGGTACAAATATCTTTTCTCACTCATGTTGCGATTAAAAAAAAAACATCCGAGGGATGAAAAAGACAAATCAGATATAAATGACACATTGTTAAAGAGGTCAGACTTGACGTGTGTTTGCTGGATTAGCTTTTGTTTGTTACATGCACTATTTTTTGCACAAAGCTTTCACACAGAAATTGTCATTTTAATAATTGAATCCAGCATCATTGAAACGTGGATTCTGACCCTCATTTCTCCTTTCAGACTGGGAACGACTTTCGGCCAAAGGACTACAGAAGAATTTCTGCACTGCAGTGCAAGAATCTGAGGTTAGCATTTTATTCCCCTGCAGTCTGTAAAAGAAACTGGGGCGGCTGTTTAAACCAGTTACCTCGCTCCCTCCCAATAACCTCTGGATGTCAGCAGTCCAACATTTAGGAGTTTGAACAGAAAGAGGAGAGGGAGACCTCAGACAGAACTCAATAGATCTGAGCTGTAGCATTCCGTTGTACCACCACGTTGCCTGGAAATCATCACCCAACACTTCGAGGCACCACTCTCCCCCAAACCACCCCCTGTGTTCTCACGCCAACTGCTCCCCATTCAGACCCCTCGCTTTTGTATCCACAGCGAGCTTTGCAGATGGGTTTCTGCTTGTCTGAGTGTGCTTTGATAGGCAGCTAGCATCCACCAACCAAGCGCTGGCAGTCAGCTGATTGCTGTGTTATAATCCCAGCTACTAACCCCAGCATAAGCAGTGGAAGGAGCCTGTGCTGGGGGGGAGAGAGAGCGAGAGAGACAGAGAGCGAGAGCATCTTCGGAGCTGGGAGAAACCTCGTGTGCTCTTTGCAGCCAGCAGAGATTTCTGCAGGCAACAGAAATGCCATTCAACAATTTGAATCTTTAGATTATTTATTTTTTGGCGCAGAAGCTGATGGAAGAAATCCTGCTGAAAGCCTGAAAGGAGAGAGAGAGAGAGAGAGAGAAACACACACACAGAGTGGGAGAAGGGAGAGAGAAAGACTGCTGGTTTGCAATTAACTAAATGAGTCCTTCACAGTGACTGCACAAACCACTCTGCTGTGGAACAATTCACCGTGCAAGCACAGTTTGCACTCAGTATATAACCTGCAGTGGATACAACACTTCACTTTACTTGGGTAAGGCTCTGCTATTGTTTTCTCTCTCTTGAATGCTGTTGTGTTAGACGTGTAATTCCTCGAGCAGTTATTAATTTGAGCACAGTTTTTAGCTGAAATGATTGTTTGCTAAGCAGAGGTATGTGCGTCCCCTAATCTCTGATTTGCATTCTGGAAGGAGCTTTCCTTCCTCTATTCACACGCAGGAATCTAGAGAGAGACAATGGGCCTGAAAGGAGGAGAGTGTAAAGCTCAGCATGGGCCCTGTGTTTCTCGGATCGGATAGTCCACTGTCACCTTAAAGCTCTAGAAGGGGCTGGCTAGAGTCCTTCACCTTCACTGCTGTCTGTCGTCTGCCCCACTCTAGAAAGGCAGCACCCTCTGCACCTCATCCCAGCATCATACAAGGGCTCCCAGACAAAAGGCTGCTGGCAAGTTTGTGTGTGTGTTTGTGAGTGAGAGAGAGAGAGCGTGTGTGAATCTAGCCATTAACTAGCTGTCAGTCTTTGCTTCAGGCTGTGACCGGGTCTCAGACCTGGTATAAAGCCCATGAATAGACCATTGACGTGAAGGGCCTAATCCTCCCTCCCTCACTTTCCTTGGAAGGCATTATTCAGGGGGAATGCAAACATTCTCGTGGTTTGAAAGGAGTCTGAGCTGCCAAATGCGATGGTCTAAAGGTATGCAAACCAGACGAGCGGCAGCTGTCGTGCTCTGTATTTCGAGTATACAAATGCTGCTGTGCCTCACTTTGTGCTCGCTTGCCCCCATCCCCTCGGCAGCTGGTTCTTTTTGGGAACGAAAGTGGGGGAGGAGAAGAAAAATAAATTGCTGCTTCTACAGACCATTTGCCATTCTCTTTTGGGACATATCCTTCTCTCTCTCCTTCCACCTCAAGTTTCAGTATCCCTTTCACTGAACGCCACTCCCTGAAGTTCTGATTTATTTGTCCACATGTTTGGATCCTGTGATTCTTTTTCAAACACATTTATTTTGTTATAAAGCGTTTCTCCTCTAACATGACAATGTTAAGCAGGTGGTAGAAACGTGTTGTACTGTATGATGATGCCTGTAACTTTCTGCAGGGCAATAGTATCAGGGGGTTTTACTGAAAGATTTCAAACAATGTATCAAGCTGAGAATGCACTACTTGCTCTTTTGAGCTTCCTGGAAAATGTACATTATAATTTGTTTTAATGTGGATGTTTCAATGAGAGCGCACATGCTCTAGTGCACTTTCCTTCATGTAATAATTGTTGTGACCTCAATTTGAAACTAAAAGATTGGAAGAGCGTGTGGAATTATTCCTTGCGTTTGCCTGATTTAATTTCACAAGTCACTGTATGTTGGCAGTGCTGCTAAAAGTGCTTAACAGTCAGGCAAGGAATGACACGGGTCATCTCATCGACAGTGCCAACAATCATTCAGAATGGTTTCTGAAAGCATTTACCACAACAATAGCATCGTAACAGTGGACGGATGAGCCAATAAACAGTTTTTGGGGGTAGCATGGGCTTCTATTCTAGCAGAGGAATTCATCCCCAGTGTTTGTATGGATGAGGGTGACACCACTGCTAATGATATTTAATTAGCACAATTTATTGTATATTTTAGCATTTATGAATATGTAAATGTATTAAAAACTATGCAGAACTTGGGCCTGCAGTTTTTTTGCAATGGAAGCAGGTACTTGCATGTTAATCGTGTTCCTGAGAGGAAGTGGCGTGCGTTGCTTCATTGCATTTTTTGTGTAAATTGTGACGATTTTAAGAAAGGTGTTTCTCCCTATTGATAGTGGCGAGTTTTAAGAAGCGCATTGAGTTTCAGTGAGCGCTTAACTGTCAGTTAATATTGATAAGGTATGCAAATGAATGTTTACATTGTCAAATCCTAGTCTATGGAAGCTTAAATATATTTTGATTTGAGTGCTTTGTTTAATTTTTTTTATCGGTCGACTGAATCATCTTCAGCGCTCAAAGCAAATCACTGGAATTTAACCAGATTCCACTTCCAAATAATAACCCCACTAAAAATTCCTTGTGCACGCCACTCTTTGCCAGTCTGTGGGTTTTAAGAACTTGCATTTTAGATTTCCCGCCCCCCCCCTATGAATAAATTTGCAGTGTGTGCACTTGTCATGTTGCTGTCCATGGGGCAGGAATTTCAGATGATTGGTACTAGACTCTGTCTCTGTTGCCATCAGTTACTTACAGACCCGCGTCTTGTGTCTGGAGAATAGGTTTGGGACATCAATTTGCACAAGCTTGAGAGCATGGATGCACAATGATGATGTACTTGGTGACACGGTGCCAGCTAGCTCAGTATTGTATCCACTGCAGCATGCACTGCTCAATTCTTTATCAATAATTCTTCTATCCAACACAGAGGTAAAACCCTGCCAAGTCAACATGGCTTGTACATTAGTATTCTGATATGTTACTGCTGGTGATACCAAAGTCGCTTGCCCCATGCCAACAAAGTGGTTCAAAAAAGCAACACGAGATAAAAGTTCTTGCTTTGGGGCTCCAGTGTATCCCAAGGCTATAATGCCTTTTCCAGTGACTACGTTGATGGCATGCTGAGCCACTGCACTATTTGGGTGCTACAGGACACCAATTCACTTTGACTTGCCGTTCTGCAACGCTCTTTCATGGTACTGAATAAATATTAATGAGGCCATTTGAATTGCTTCTGGCCGGCTTTCCGCATTAGTGCGGTGAAGTTTCAGCAGGGGGTAGGTAGGGGGAGGAGGAGGCCTCCATTACTTGAACGAAGTGTACGTAGCCATTTCCACCCAGGATGGAGGTGTATGATTAACATATTAATAATATTAGGCTCTGAGGCTGTTGGCTTTTCCATGAAGTACTTTGCAATGTTATGGTTACCCCTGATGCTCAATAAAATACGAACTGTAGCGCCAAATTAATTTTGCCTCTGACTCTCTCTCTCACTCCAGCGATTTGCCACAACTGAGCACAAATCTACCGCACTGCATGAAGCATTTGCTTTGGGAAGTTGCAGAGTGAGCTCATTTTCCCACTGAGCATATTAAATAGAATTTAACCCCATCCAGGGGTCATGTGCTGTGAACACAAAGCTTGAGTGGATTATATAGTCACAAGACAGATCGGATTGAAGGAGGTCATTTGACCAAACAGAAAAATGCATAGTCCCCTCTCCGTCCCCACCCACCCCCTCATACATCCAGCAATTCCAGAGTTTCAGCCTCCAATGCCCTACCCAGCAGTCTATTCAGTGTGAATTTCGAGGAATTGGTACTAAATGTGCCTTCCACCATTTTGAACCTGTGTACCCTTGTCTAACTGTCAGTTTAGTGAGTTACTCTTGCAGTCTGTTAAAAGATTAATATAGTGGGTAATCACTGTACCATGGAGTGTGCCATAAGGGCCTTTTGAAGTACAAGCCAGTTATTACATTGTATAATAGACTACAAAAATGTGATGAGTCTTAACTATAGTCATACTATGACCATAACCGAGGCAAGTATTTGGATGCGTGATGTTAAAAAAATTAACATACACTCCATATCTGGCAGTGATAGCTGTCTCCAGTCATCCTGGTTAACCCTTGTCACTGGACCAAGACCTAGCTCTGTCAAGTCCATGTGGTGGCTGGTTTGCAACGGCCACCACACGTTAAAAAAAATCCACGCATAGGCATCTTCCACCCCTGGATTGGAGTTCAGGACTGGAACATCAGGTCCTTCATTAAAACATCTGTGAACTGGTGGCTGCAAGTGATCCTCGCTCGAGGGACCGCCCGTGATGATGGTGGTGATGGAAGCAGATTGAACTGCCAATGGAAGTTACCATCGGTCAACCATCTCCACCCCCAATTCTGCCAAGTTCTAATCCCAATGACCCTACTAAGGAATACCAGCCACCTTTTCATAGGGGGAAGGACAATCCTGAGTGTTCTTGGAACATTCTCCAGCACTGGCTGAAAGCAATGCTAATGGGAATCCAAGGGTGTGTCACCACCCAGTCTCCTGCTCACAGACAGTCTCCTGCTTAGATCAGGGCGACCTGGTCTATGATCTGGTTAGACTATGGAGGCATGGTTTTATTTTTTGTAAACTAACTGATGGGCAAAAGCCCCTAGCTCCGGATACTAACCAGTATAAAAAGAACAAAACTTCATTATAGTTGGATGACCACAAACTTCTGCTTTAAAAGCCTGTAGATTGTGGGAGAAAAGGAAGTTGGTGGAAAATAGGGTTATTTCTCTTTACAGACCACCAAAAAAACTCTTATTTTATGCTACTAAACAAGCTTCACTGCAAATGACTAGTTTTGAATTTCCGTGAACAGACTACACAATCTGGCAGTTGCTAGATTTTTGCTTTGATTTAATGCTCAGTAATATTGCACTGTTTTAGAATTGCCTGTTCAGTTGAATGAGGGGATTGAATTCTCCTTGCTCTTGCACCTTGGCTTCAAACCCTCTTCTCGCAGGGTCTGAACGCTTTCAGTTCTCATTCAGTTTTTTTGTTACATTGTTTTTGCAACTGACTTTTTAATCTGAAATACCGTGCAGTTCATTTCATTAATTGAGCGCTTTAATTAGCCAGAGAGAAGCTGTTTCAGTGTCTGCACTGAATGTGAGTGTGAACAAAGCCTCCCAGTCCTGTGTCTGCTTGTCCTGGCAGACATGTGCACTGTGCAGATGTCTCCTCTGTTGTTCCCGAGCCGGACAGTGGTGGCATTTATAGGGCTCCATGGTGACACAGTAAAATGCAGACGCTTGATCCCATTGAAAGTTGCACTGCGCTAATCCGTGGCGTACACATGCCCTGGCAGAAAATGGGCTTCCTTATCTTTTTAATAATTTACCTTTTTTTTTAATTACCAATAAAAGCCTGTCTATCAGGAACCGATTACGAAGATTCACTTGCTTTGCTATTAATACTTATTGGAACTCTTTCCAGCTCGAGTTTCAGTAATCCTCTTTGCAATAATCTACCTGTCCAATTCCGGAATACACAATGAATCTGAATAAACGATCTGTCTGCCTGGGCTGATCTCGGGAGCATTTTGTAAACAACTGTTCACTGGTGTAAAATAAAATGTGATTTTAAATCTTGGGGATACAGCGCTGTTCCTTTTTGTTTTGTTGTAAAATGAGGGTCAGGAATAGCACATGCCGCTAGTGGATTGCATCCGACCATTGTCTGAGCAGATCAACTTTCTTTGAATTTCCTGATCTTAAAAGCTCATTTCTAGGAACCAAGGGATGACACTCCGGACCAGGACTGGCACAAGTCACACCCACTAATCATTCCCATGAATCCGTTACTGAGGCTGGGTTACACACCCTGACTGCCATACGCTCTCCACCGTCCAGTGTTGGTGCATGTTGAGTTGGGGTCTGACCTCCGTGTACCTCAGACACAGTGTGGCAACTGGGCCTCAGCTGGTGGGGTACACGGCCCTGCGTTGGACATCTAGAGTAAATCCAACATGGGCTTCACCCTGACCAATGTAGCAGTAGCACTGTTGGACTGGTACGGACCAATCATTCTCCCCAGTAGTATGATGCCATTGGGTGGGGCGGAGAGGACTTTTGTTCATGCCTTATGATGTCCCTCAAATGTCTCCAAGCACTTCGCGTGCAATGAATGATTTTAAACTGCAGTTGCTGTTGTTAAAATTGGCAAAACGAGCCAGTCGGTTTTCACACCAAAATCCCACAAACCATCCCAGAGATGAATCACCAGCTAATCTGGTTCGGATGGTGGCCAGTGCTTCCTGCCCTTTCGAAAAGTGCTGTGGTATCTTTTAAATCCACTTGGAGCTGCCGTGCACAGCGATAGACCCCAGATCCATGCCATTCCCCCATGCAGCACCTCTGACCGTGCAGCATTCCTGCTGTGCTGAGCTGGACTGGATTAGGACCAGTCCTGGAGCAGGGTATGAACCCACAACTTTCCGACTCGAGGTGATTGCGTTGCCAGCGTAAGCCCAGCCCAGCTCAGGTGTTTGGTGATAAACTGCACGGAAGCAGAAGGTTGGTGTATTGTGATATCCCCTGCTGATTATCTGGCAGTCCCTGGAGCTTACATTGCACAACAACCGCTGACACAATGCCCATGGGCACCCCATGCAGCTCATCCACACCTGCTCTCGGTGCGTACCTGGATCTACCCCAGGCCCACTGCCATTTAACAATGTAACTGCACCAGTGTCCATCCGGAGATCCTTCAGGTTGCAGGCCCCTCAATCCTCGAACATTATATTGGCTTAAAATGTCGAACATTCTGTCCTTCCCCACCTGGTGATCCCGTGCCAGCTGTGGGTTCAATCTGCTTTCTGCCTCACCGTCACAATGCATCATCCGATACATATATTTCAAATGTGTTTAAAATGCTGGAAACTGTACATCTCATTAAATTATTGGAGGCCACATTTAAAAATTGTGGCTAGCTTTTAGCTCCACACACACACACACACACACAGGATAGTCTGCAATTTCTGGTTGGTCCAGTAAGACTTTTTCCCTTTTCATAAACTCCAGCAGAACTAAAGCCCGAATCTCCCTGTAGCGGGATATATATATTCTTTCCCTCACTGCTTGAATTTGGTGTGCCAGTAGCCCAATTGCTGTCTCGGCTGCCCTTATTCTCTGCCTGATTTAACCTTTTCACCCTTTTGTGTCTCAATCAATGACCAGCCCTTCTGTCCCCACATTCTGCAACTGCACGCCTTAATCTTGTAACGCTACCGGCCGTGGCTACTCATTCTGCTCTGGAACGATTATAGATTGTCGGCGGATAAACATTAAAAGCTGATATTTTCATAAATCAGATTGGCAGAGATTTGGCAGGGCAGAGAGCAGAATCAGGATTGCATTATCCCTTCAGAGTTATAGCAAAACTGTTATCAACTCATTCTCTAGTATTTCATGGTCCGCTGACTCGGGGCCCCTGAACAGTGGAGGTTTTATTGGGATTGTGGCGAATAGTGGAGGTGGTTTTATTGGGATTGTGGGTTTGTGGTGCTGCTAATTGCTATTGCAGCGTCCTCCGCTTCAGTCAATGCAGCAACTTTGCCAGGGCCGTGTCTGTCGTTGGATTTTATGGTTAATTGAGAATAAAACGCACAATTGAGCCATCAGTTTCAGTTCGGGGCAGTAGCCGTGCAAGATCCAGTAACGCAATGTTCCGCTCTCTGTTGCTGTGGTCAGTATAACCCACTATCCTCTAACACCCCTTCCCACGGTGGGTCACAGAACTGAGTGTGGCACAGGTCGGGTAAATCCAGCTCCAGGTCCGAGCTAGGAGTCTGAGCAATTACACCACTCCAGCAAACTCCATCCTCATTCTTTAACATGAAGCTGATGATATAAATGGCTCGCGTCCTATCCTTGCGGATTCCGGCCTCTGCACCGCCTAGACTTCACGTTCCACTTTCTGATCGGCGATTCCTGCCTAAAGTTAACTGCTTGGTAAGAAGACCTTCGATTGACATTGAGTTTTCTTATTGTTCAGCAGTTAAATACTTTAGCACTGGAAAATAGCCTGCAGCAGAAACCCTGGCGCTTTTGTGCTGGTGATGGGCATAAAATCTGATCTGAAAATCCCCCCCCTCCCCCAGTACAATGGAACTGTACAGCACGGAAGGGTACCATTCGGTCCATGTCTGTACTGGCTCTGTACTACAGCAATCTAAAACAAATACCAATACCCTGCTGGCTCACCGGAGCAATGTACCCTCCTCTACTTCAATTAGTTATCTAATTTTCCCTTAACAGATGCAGTCCTTTCTGCCTCGATTCCTACTCCCTGTGGCAAAGGGTTTGATGCTCTGACAATCGGCTGCCATAAAGACATTTATCCCAATCTCTCTCATCTCTTTAAATTGATGATTTTGAATTGAAGCTTTCTCATCACTGACTCCCTAATCATTGTCTATTCATTCTATTAAAACCACACCACTTTTTAAAGCTATTAAATTTCCTCTTTGCCTTCTCTGCTTAAGTAGAAATAGTCTTAATAGCTCAAGACTCTGGTTTCTAAATTCTGGTATCTTCCTGATAAATCTATGCTGCATGTGTTTCTGGCTTTAATGTCCTGTCTCTGACCGTCCCGCAATATTGCACACAGACTCTGTCACCTAACAAATGTGTTGTGCAAATTTATCATCCCTTCTACTCTGCCTTTATTTATAAAACCTAAAATCCGGTTAGCCTTTATAGCTTTATCCACGTGCATTCACATTTTCAGCAACTTATGCATATGAACCCCACTATCACTTTCTTCACCCTTCAACATCATCCCACTGAGTGTACATTGCTATTCCTTCTCCTCCCAAAACCGATTATCTTCCACACCAGGTTGTCTTACCATCCTGCTAACCTATCTATCTTCCTGACGTCCTCCTCACTGTTTGCCAAACCCACTACTATAGTATCATCAGCAGACTGAGATTGTGTTCTCTATCGCCAAATCCAAATCATATGTATAACTGGAGAATCAGTGGACCCAGAACTGACCTGAGGTACACCACTTCAATGCTTCTCCAATACCAGCAACATCCATTTACTCCATTTTGTTTCTTGTCAGTTTCTAACTGTTCGATAGCTACCCACTTTACCTTCTCTCTCTTCTTCAACAAAGGTTTTACACATGGCTACTCCCATTCACGTGGCACAATCCTCTTGTGCCCACCTCACAACAAACATTTTTTTACTTGCTTTTGCTGCCCCTCCAATATTTCTTCGGTTCTCATGAAGCATCTGAGCCATGCTGGGGTATGTCTTCCACAAGTGCTGCCATACAATACCTCCCCAAAGTAGCCCCCTTCATGTGTCGGTGAGTGACAGCAGACTATTCAACTGTGGGAGGCAATGGGTGAGAATAGGTTCACTCGAAACTAACCTATCCACATCCAATATACATGTACGCCGATTCCAGAAGGAGCTCATTGGATGTCGGTCGTGAATCAGCACCTGCAGGTTGCTGAGGCCAACTGCCCATCACCACCTTAGCTGTAATTGGCTAACTCCACACAGGATGTATTGTTAACTACCTTTCCTTTGGGTGGTGAGGGGTAATGAAGGGACCAATTGTCAGCATCTATCCATTCACCTCTGGCATACAGGAGGACACGAGCAGTGATGTTCACTTCATATAACTGCATAGTGCGCACAATCTACAAAAGAAGGCCATGATTGGATTATAATTAACATGCCTATTCCATGCCGGGCCAATGCTGTAACCGATTAGAATATCAGAAATGCAAGATAATAGCGCCATACTGAAAGATCACTTTGTGAGCCGAAATTCCCTATTGCCCCGGTTGGGGGCGGTAACCTCTCTGGAGCCGGACAGTCTGTGCCCGGTGCAGAAGTCCCGCCCCAGAAGCAAAGTTCAGGTTACTGCAATGCCGCGCGCTCCACTTCATCTTGGGGCGGGATCGGGGGCGCTACGCAGCCTCTCCACGTAGTGCTGATGCGTTTCAAAGCACCTTCCCTTCCGTTACTTGGGCAGGACGCTGCGAGCTCTGCAGGCCCTTTGATGGCCTCCGCTGGGCCCCCAGGGCTGAGGGGTGCCCGAGGCTGCAGCCCGACCCCGAGACGGTGTGTGGCGGGCTGCACGATCGCTGCCTGGACCCCGCCATGTCGCTGCACCTCCCCCTTTAACGTTCGCCCTGCGATGGATGTGCGACCCGGTTTGTGACCCGCGAGGCTGGCACCAGCATTTCCGCCACGGAGGACAAAGGGGCTGCCACACATAGTGATATCATCACCAGCGCAGTGGCCTGGGGCACGGCTACATCACTCCTCTGGCCACCTCCCACGCAAATTCGTGGGAGCCGGTAGTGACCCCGTCCCATCCCCCCACCGAGGCACACGACAGGGGAATTCTGGCCCCTTTGTGTCCCTGTGCCCATCTCCATGCATCAGACTAAAATATTACCGGCAGTGGCTTCAGTTGGTGAAAAAACCGCAGCCTAGTCAGTCGCTTGTGCCCTAAACTGGGGAAATGGGTGGGGTATGGTAGAAAGATAGAAACATAGAATTCCAGAGGTTCACCACTCTCTGAGTGAAGAAGTTTCTCCTCATCTCGGTCCTAAATGGCCTACCCCTTATCCTTCGATTGTGACCCCTGGTTCTCAACTTCCCCAACATCGGGAACATTCTTCCTACATCGGACCTGTCCAATCCTGTCAGAATTTTACATGTTTCTATGAAATCCCCTCATTCTTCTAAATTCCAGTGAATATAAGCCTAGTCGATCCAGTCTTTCTTAATGTCAGTCCTGCCATCTCAGAAATCAGTCTGGTGAACCTTCGCTGCTCTCCCTCAATAGCAAGAATGTCCTTCCTCAGATTAGGAGACCAAAACTGAACACAATATTCAAGGTGTGGCCTCACAAGGCCCTGTACAACTGTAGTAAGACCTCCCTGCTCCTATACTAAATTCCTCTCGCTACAAAGGCCAACATGCCATTTGCCGCCTTCACCATCTGCTGTACCTGCATGCCAACAGTCAATGACTGGTGTACCAGGTATCGTTGCACCTCCCCTTTTCCTAATCTCTCATCATTCAGATAATATTCTGCCTTTCTGTTTTTGCCACCAAAGTGGATAACCTCACATTTATCGACATTATACTGCATTTGCCATGCAGTTGCCCACTCACCTAACCTGTGCAAGTCACCCTGCAGCCTCTTAGCATCCTCCTCACAGCTCACACGACCACCCAGCTTAGTGTCATCTGCAAACTTGGAGATATTACATTCAATTCATTCATCTAAATCATTGGTGTATATTGTAAATAGCTGGGGTCCCAGCACTGAACCTTGCGGCACCCCACTAGTGACTGCCTGCCATTCTGAAAAGGACCCATTTATCCTGACTCTCTGCTTCCTGTCTGCCAACCAGTTCTCTATCCACGTCAATACATTACCTCCAATACCATGTGCTTTAATTTTGCACACTAATCTTTTGTGTGGGACCTTGTCAAAGGCCTCCTTGAAAGTCCAAATATACCACATCCACTGGTTCTCCCTTGTCCACTCTACTAGTTACATCCTCCAAAAAATTCTAGAAGATTTGTCAAGCATGATTTCCCTTTCATAAATCCATGTTGACTTGGACCAATCCTGTCACTGCTTTCCAAATGGTGGGGTGGTCGTTTAAAAGCATTGCACTGTTTGCCATCAAGGGATCAAATAACATTTAATTCATCCTCATGACGCTATCCATGCGTCCAAACAAGTCATTTGTTTGAAAGGGGATGAGCGTGGCTTTTAAAGTGCAGCAGGTGGTAGCATTATCGATTTTTGTATTTAAAAAAAATCTATCTGAATGCTATCTATATTTATATAAATATTTTGAGTGTCAGAGTTTGATCAATTATGATTTAGGTTTTATTACAATCAAAAGCATACAAAAAACATAAAACCGTTATTTCCTGTTTGTTTGTTAACCTTGAACTAATCTCGGGAGGTTACTGAGGTGACTAGGAGAGGGAGCAATCAGCTGCCAACTTGCAGGTACTTCCAATAATAACAATAATTAGCTTCAATAAGCCCCAGACTTATTTAGACCACTGCCCCACAGGAAGTACAGATACCTAAGCAATGGACTTGGAGGGACTGGCAAGCTTAGCAATTAAATATTACAACTGTCGTCCAGGCTACCAATGAGCAACACCACAGGAGGTCAGCTTGTCTGGTTCACTGAAATAACTAGCAAAGCTACAAATCAGGTGAGGTGAAAAAACTGTTGGTGTCCAGCTCACATCAACAAATAGCTCGGCTGCTATATTCCCAGCAAGAACTGCTGCCTCGATATTAAAACATCCTATTCTCTGAGGCAGCCGAATATTGGACCGGAATGTTGTGTATTCTCTCTCCACCCGCCTCCGGTATTTGTAGCACTTCAGGCTATCTCTGACAGGTAGCTCCATTATTGGGATAGTATAGATACAACAATTTACATGGGTCATCACCTTTTGATTACAGGCCTCAAAGTCAATGTACACCAGGGAACTGCAAGCATGCAGCGTTTTGTCCACTCAGCTTGCTGCAATGATGAACACACAACTTAATGAAGGACGTTCTCTTGTGTTGCGACGGTACATTAAGCTCTTTCTAATGGTATTGGGGAAAGCTAATCTCGGTCAACCTGGAAAACGAGAGTGCAGAAATTGCAAAGTTTAGTCACCAGTGCAGACCTTTGCTAGATATGAACGTGGTGTGCAGAATCAGGGCCACAGTGCTGCAGCCCTATCTCCAACCAGCACTTGCATCTACGTTTGTACCCTTGAATATCTCTAAGCATGTAATCAATCGAAGGTGGGTAAAACAGTCAACTGCAAGATGACTTTCAGTCTGTTTACTGACCGTACTTATTGTGATTCTGTCCACGTAAAGGATAACTCGCTCAATTAGTTTACATATTGAAAAGTAAATGTTAAATTCCAGCTTGGTGTCCCCTATTCAGAACCTCTTGAATTACTTTGTCTTTGAATCGATTATTTTTCAAACTTGGTGCTGTTGTTCTTGAACTATAGACCTTGGAACTTCACCCAGGCTTCATTTACAAAATGGTACTCAGAAATAAATATTTTGCATAGTAACATGGCTGTTGGCTTGTGGTGAGGACACATTGAATGTTGCAAAGTAGATTGAAAACAGTAAATTTGTCATGTATCTTACATGGCCAGTTTGGTACCATCACCAGCTGTGCCACCAGAGGCCACAGCAATGGGAGATTTGTATGTTACCTGTACAGGTGTGCCTGGCCTAGTATAAAAGGCAGGCCACCAGGTGTGATCCTCACTCTAGAGTTATCTAAAAAAGGACAATGGTCACTACAGTTCAAGTACAACACACTGCCTTGTGGAGTCATTGTCAGAGCATCTAAGGACATAATTGGCGATGAGAATACGAACTTTCATGCGGAAATGGCTACCCTTGGTACGTTACAGCAGTTCGCCGATGGTGATAGAAACATAGAAAATAGGTGCAGGAGTAGGCCATTCAGCCCTTCAAGCCTGCACCACCATTCAATAAGATCATGGCTGATCATTCCCTCAGTACCCCTTTCCTGCTTTCTCTCCACACTCCTTGATACCCCTAGCCATATCTAACTCCCTCTTGAATATATCCAATGAACTGGCATCAACAACTCTCAGCAGTAGGGAATTCCACAGGTTAACAACTCTCTGAGTGAAGAAATTTCTCCTCATCTCAGCCCTAAATGGCTTACCCCTTATCCTTAGACTGTGTCCCCTGGTTCTGGACTTCCCCAACATCAGGAACATTCTTCCTGCATCTAAACTGTCCAGTCCCGTCAGAATTTTTGATGATTGGGATGCCTTTGTGGAGAGGCTAGAATACATTTTCACAGCAAATGACCTGGCAGGAGATGGCCCGGCCACATTGGCTGATAAGTGCAGAGCTATCCTGCTAACCATTTGTTAGCCTCGGCGGGGACTTGCTGGCACCAGCGAAGACAATGACCAAGTCGTACAAGGAGCTCCTAACCCTGATCCAGGAGCAACTCAAGCCCAAGGAGAGCATCCTCACAGCCAGACATCGGTTCTATACCCACGGACGGCCCGAAGGCCAGGAAGTCGCGAAGTAAGCGGCAGACCTCAGGAGGCTGACGGCACCATGCGAGTTTGGCACCGAACTTAACTAAGCCCTGCGGGACATTTTTGTCACTGGAATTGGCCACGAGGGCCTTCTTCACAAGCTAATGTCGGTGGATACCACAGTCACACTGCAGAAGGCCATCTCTCAGCCAGTCATTCATGACCTCGACCCATGGCTCTAGGCAGATGACTCGCCCTCAGGACTCAAACCCGGCAGATACTGTGCACAGAGTGGCGCCTTTTAGAGGCTGGACTGTAGAGCGCGAATACTCTCGGAAGAGAGAACAGGCCTCGGAGTCCGCCGAGGGGGGGGCTAATTGAGTAGCACCATGCTGGCGTTGGGGTGGGAATCAGAGCTCACCAGTGGTGTTTTAAAGACTGTTTGCAAAGGCTGCAGTGCAAAGGGCCACCTCCAGTGAATGTGTAAGAGAAATAGGACTCAGTGTCGATGAGTCCGCACATGGCCATGTAACTAGCATGGATTATGAATTGTTGGATAGCGAGGCAGCCCAGTTCCGCGGGGAGGTATATAGCATGTTTAGCTGCACCGAGTGCTGCCCGCTGAAGATGGAAGTCCAGTCTTCGTGGAAGTGAACACGGGGGCGAGTCAGTCAGTGATGAATCAAGAAACCTTTGAGAGGCTATGGGACAATCCGGCTGAACGACCAGAGTTGGCTCCGGTTCAGGAAAAACTGCTCACGTACACCAATGAAATCATCCCAGTCGTTGGTAGTTTGAATGTAAAGGTACTCCATGATGATGCGGTACACAAGTTACCTCTGTGGATTGTTGCAGGTGATGGACCAATGCTGCTCGGCAGAAGGTGGATGGAGAAGATCCAGTGGAAGTGGGAAGACTTCACCCCTCCAGCGATTGAAGCCCCCTGCGCTCAGAGGCAAAGCAAGCCCCCACCTGAGAGTGGGACCAGCACCAGAGAGCAGACTAGCATGGCACCCGAGACACAGACCGCTCAGCATGACTGCGTGGAGATGATCCAGCAGGGACAACCCGAACGCACCTTCCAGGCTCCAGTGGCAGGACTCAGGAGGGAGAAAGTCGGATCCAGCAGCGATTTTTCCCAACTGCGGAGGGAGAACCGGGGAGAAGAGGATCGCCACAGTCGACATCGTGGACAAAGAAAAGATGGTGCCCGCACCACGAGGCGATGCGCTGAAGACAAAGATGGTCGCAGCCAGACCACGAGGTGCAGCGCTGATGGAGTAACACATGGCACCAAATGGAGAAGCGGATTGGGATAAAGCAAGCAAGGCTCTCAAAGGAGGCCGGCAACCCATTACAATTAAAGGGACAGTTCCACACAATTAAACAATGTAACAAGAATTGTAAGTTAGAGTCTAAAAGTGTAACGGACTATATAAAATGTGTAACTGATAATCGGAATTGTATACATGAAACCAGCGAGGAAAAGTCGCACGATAGTGTTCGGACCCCGAGAGTGTCCATCATAAGTAAGGAAAATCTGTGCGATGCACGCAGCCAATGCAGCGGGCAGACACCCATCGGGTGCACATGGGTCCAGCAAGCTATCCACTGCTGTAGCCTGCATCCCGGGGACCAGAGTCATGCACCACGAAGTGTGGCCACAAGCAGCCAACACACACGAGATGAGAAGCAAGCGACCTCCGCAGGGAAAAGGCACCAGTAGTGATACCATGCCCTGGGTACCATGCTCCATCTCTCAGGCAACCGATGGCACCAACAGCCACGAGCCTGAAGACGCAGACTGCACCAAGGCCATATCCCTAGATGTAGGGTCACCAACCACTGTTCCCCCAAAGGAAACAAGCACCAGCCAGGATCTCAGGCCAGCAAGTCAGTGGTTCCCTGTGCACTGCTAGATGACCGCTCCTCAGGGAACAGCTGGGACCCAGGGCATAAAGAAAAGATGGGGGGTGGTCACAGATATCTGTGAACCTGCCTGACACTAGGGACCATGGTAACAGTCCCAAGAGCAGGCTAGGCGAGCCAACCGGCTTCCCACTGCCAGCACCGGGCACTGAACCACCACCAGACTGTAGGGACACCACCCAGCAGCTCCGGAACTAGCTCATCCTCACGCACCAGTCACCGCATCGACAAGGCATCTAACGCTCTTGTTGCACCACGGAACCACACACACACACACACCATGCAAAACCCGGAACTTGAGCCCCTGGGGGAAGGGGGGGAGGGGAAAGAGAGAATGAAGTGGTCAGAAACACACACCAACAACCACCAGCACACTACTGCACCAACTACCCACCCACGCTTGAGCTGGCCCACTGAGGTCTGCCAGACAGAATCCACATAGAGCTAAGCCCAGAGCATAGTTAATGCAGAGGCGATTTGCACTGAGGGTTCAGGGGGGAGTGATGTCATGTATCTTTTATAGTACCAACAATGCCCATGTATCAAGGTGTGTCACCAGAGGGCACAACAGTGGGAGACTCATAGATTACCTGTACAGGTGTGCCTGGCCTAGTAAAAAAGGCAGGCCACCAGGTGTGATCCTCACTCTCGTGTTATCTAATAAAGGACGAAGGTCACTACAGTTCAAGTACAACACACTGCCTCATGGAGTCATTGTTAGAGCATCTAAGGACACAACAAAACCAATGCACTGTATATTGGGAGTGGGGAGATGTGGAGAATTATAAATGTTGAGTAATGTACAAATTGCTGTTGTTTTGAAAGGCTTATGACCAGCATTTAAGCCATCCCAATATTTAGTCGCTGTCCAAGGACTTTTAATGTGGACCATGACTGGCTGGTTCACCTTGTCCAGAACAGTGGAACCGGAGGACCAGATATGATCCCTGACCCCAGAGGAGGTGGGATCTGATCCTGAGGGGGGAGGTGGTGATCCCAAACATCGGTGGTGTCTGATTGCTAGGGGGCTCCGGTGAGGTCCAATTCCAGACTGGTGGTGTAGGGTCCAATATGGGAGTGGTGTGATCCCTGACCCCGGTGGTCTTTGTACAGGGAGGGGTCTGATGGGGTCAGGGGAGAAACACTCCTGCTTGTCCTGGCCGACGAGCAGTGCAGTAAAAGCGTTTGGCTTCTCTCTGTGGCTGTCCTCACTTTTCTTCAGCTGCCGGGTTTCCCGAGGCCTGGGAAACCAGTCCAAGCAGAGACTGCCAGTCACATTAAAATATTTAAATTGCCACTCCGGTTCTTGGGAGCGGATTGGCTGCTTGCCCCTTGACCGGCCTCCGTTAACCCCAGAAATGGGCACACTGTAGTCTGGTTTGAGATTTAACATTTTTCAACCTATGACCTGACTCCAACCCACCCATTTTTGGTTGTTTAAAATCTAGCCCAATATCATTGAGCGAGTGGTACATTTATGGACCAACCCCCCGAGGAAGGCGGTTGAATAGTCTTGATTCATTTAAATGAATATCCTTCTGAAAATAACACTTTGGGACATGAATAATTTGTGACCTGACCACGTGTGTAGCATGCTTGGGCCTATGACTCCCAAATCTTTCCACTACTGGGGCTTCTCTTGCCTGATCTTGGAGACTAATTGATGGAGATTGGTCAACAACTCCATTATCGTTGTATCCTGCAACTGCCAGAGTGGTCGAAGGCAAACTGGATGAATCTTGGTCTTTTTTCATCTAGCAATTCCTATGTTGCATTTATACCGAGCTTGATTTGTTCAAGTCAATCTAATCCCTCTCCACAATGGCAACTGTTGTGTACATAAATAACCAGACGAACTGAAACAGGAGTGAGGTAACTTACTGTGTCCTTTATAGCAACTCCCTCAAAATGGTGTCCTAAAACCAGCATGAACCAGCTTGTGTATAGCAGTGTGAGAATAGCTCCCGCAGGGTTCTAATGCCTGTCTAGTATCCTGTAACAGAGTATGAACACAACATATTTTCCACCCTTTTGAAAACAGTCTATGAACAAAATCCTTGAGATAGCCAGGTCGTGTTCTGATGCGCTGAGACCGGTGTGGTGTTTGATCGAGGTTTTTAAGTTGGGAAACAGAACATGCCTCTGTTCCATCCTGCTGGTCTGTTGGCCTGTGAGTTGGGATCAGTCTACAAATGTTCCATTGAGTTCCATTATTGAGCTCATGGGTGTGAGGGCTGAACTTTCGCCCGATCTGTTTTGGAGGTGAAAGTGAAGATGCGACATTATGACTCCGGTTTGGACACTTAACTCTGACCCAATCTCCGTTCCTCAGTTGGGGCTTTTGAGCGCGTCGTTTTGTGTCAGTGTACGACTTCGCTTTTCGTTGGTGCTCTGAAATCTGGGATGCGAGTGTGGTCATCTTCGAGCTAGGTTTGGCTGGGGGTTTGAGAATGTCCAGTAGCCAGCGAAGATTCCATCCAATCATGAGCTCAGTGGATGTCTTCCCCGTTAGCGAGTGCTTTGTTGAACAGTATGTGTGGAGAATGGTTTGAAACGCTTCGCCGAATGTTTGGCCTGCCGCGAGGTTGGCTTTCAAACCCTCTTTGATGTCGCGGTTAAACCACGCAACACCTCCGTTGCTTTGAGGATTGTACCGAGCAGTAAGGCGATGCTCGATAGCATGATGAATGAGGAAATCTGCAAACTGGTCGGACACACTGTGGTCCATTGTCTGTGATGATGACCTCTGGGAGGTCCCACTTCGTGAACATACGCTGCAGAATAGTGACGATCGTTGATGAGGTCACTGAAATTGTTGTAGCGATTTCCGGCCATTTAGAATGCAGGTCATGTACTACAACAAACGCTGATGCTGTGGAGCTGCTTCAACTGGACCGAAGATATCCGACAAGTTGTTGCCATGGTCTTTGTGGCCATGGAATGGGCTTCATTGGCACTGGTCGGATGTTCGTGGCCTTCGCAGTGTGAGACAACTCTTCGATGTGAGTGTCAATCCCAGGTCACCATACTGAATCACAACATAAGAACATAAGAACATAAGAATTAGGAACAGGAGTCGGCCATCTAGCCCCGCGAGCCTGCTCCGCCATTCAACAAGATCATGGCTGATCTGGCCGTGGACTCAGCTCCACTTACCCGCCCGCTCCCCATAACCCTTAATTCCCTTATTGGTTAAAAATCTATCTATCTGTGACTTGAATACATTCAATGAGCTAGCCTCAACTGCTTCCTTGGGCAGAGAATTCCACAGATTCACAACCCTCTGGGAGAAGAAATTGCTTCTCAACTCGGTTTTAAATTGGCTCCCCCGTATTTTGAGGCTGTGCCCCCTAGTTCTAGTCTCCCCGACCAGTGGAAACAACCTCTCTGCCTCTATCTTGTCTATCCCTTTCATTATTTTAAATGTTTCTATAAGATCACCCCTCATCCTTCTGAACTCCAATGAGTAAAGACCCAGTCTACTCAATCTATCATCATAAGGTAACCCCCTCATCTCCGGAATCAGCCGACTGAATCGTCTCTGTACCCCCTCCAAAGCTAGTATATCCTTCCTTAAGTAAGGTGACCAAAACTGCACGCAGTACTCCAGGTGCGGCCTCACCAATACCCTATACAGTTGCAGAAGGACCTCCCTGCTTTTGTACTCCATCCCTCTCGCAATGAAAGCCAACATTCCATTCGCCTTCCTGATTACCTGCTGCACCTGCAAACTAACTTTTTGGGATTCATGCACAAGGACCCCCAGGTCCCTCTGCACCGCAGCATGTTGTAATTTCTCCCCATTCAAATAATATTCCCGTTTACTGTTTTTTTTCCCAAGGTGGATGACCTCACATTTTCCGACATTGTATTCCATCTGCCAAACCTTCGCCCATTCGCTTAACCTATCTAAATCTCTTTGCAGCATCTCTGTGTCCTCTACACAACCCACTTTCCCACTAATCTTTGTGTCATCTGCAAATTTTGTTACACTACACTCTGTCCCCTCTTCCAGGTCATCTATGTATATTGTAAACAGTTGTGGTCACAGCACCGATCCCTGTGGCACACCACTAACCACTGATTTCCAACCCGAAAAGGACCCATTTATCCCGACTCTCTGCTTTCTGTTACCCAGCCAATTCTCTAGCCATGCTAATACATTTCCTCTGACTCCACGTACCTTTATCTTCTGCAGTAACCTTTTGTGTGGCACCTTATCGAATGCCTTTTGAAAATCTAAATACACCACATCCATCGGTACACCTCTATCCACCATGCTCGTTATATCCTCAAAGAATTCCAGTAAATTAGTTAAACATGATTTCCCTTTCATGAATCCATGTTGCGTCTGCTTGATTGCACTATTCCTATCTAGATGTCCCGCTATTTCTTCCTTGATGATAGTTTCAAGCATTTTCCCCTGCTTCTCTGCTTCATGCAGACAATGCCAGGGTGTCCATGTGCCAATGAGAGATTGCGCTGTTAGAGCAGTAATTCAAGTCGCTTCATCACCATGAGCTAGGCAACCATAGTTCCAAAGGGAAAATTCATTGCAAAGTCTGTGGAATGTTTTCAGCTCTTCCGGAATTTGCTGAGGCCACTCAGTCTGGAGGAAGTGGCACACATGCTGGAGCGTAGCATCACTCTGTGATTCGGTTTTGAGTTCATTGAAGGAGACAAGGTTTCTGATGGACGGAGTGATGATTGACGTGACATGTCATCTGTGAACAAGTCAGCACCAGAGTCCGGAACAGGTGTCAAGCGGCTGAGCATGTCAGCTACGTGGTTGCGACTGCCAGCGATGTACTGAACATCAAAGTTATACTGATGAAGGCGATCTGACCATCGGCTGATTCATAGTGTCTGTGCCCAGATCCAATTGTAGCGAGTAGCATAGTTAGCGCTTGGTGATCCGTACGGAGGATAAATTTCCTGCCATAGATGTAGATGTGCCAGCATTCACATGCGTAGATGCAAGTGAGTGCTTCGCGTTCCCCTGTAGAGTATTTATGTTCTGCAGGCGGGAGCGTGCGAGAGGTGAAGGCGACTGGGCGTTCCAGGCCGTCAATCCATTGCGAGAGCACAGCACCCATGGCGGTGCCTGAAGCATCCGTGGTGATGTACATAGTGACATTCGGGTCAAAGTGCGCGAGGATAGGAGGGGATGGGATTTTCTCCTTAAGCGTGGTGAATGCCTGAGCCTGGGAATCTGTCCATTCCCAAGGGATGTCCTTGCGCAGCAACTTGTAATGTGTGTATAGTGCAGGACGAACTTCAGATAGATGTTGCAAGTGCTGAGGAATGATGAAAATTCTTTGACGCGATCCAGCGAATGCAGGAGGCTACCAACGCCAGTGTTGTCGAGCGTCGGCTTGTCACCTTGTGTTGTGACTCTGTAGCCCAGAAGGTTCATTTCTCCAGCAGCGAATGGGCACTTATCGGCATTAAGTGTAATGTTATGTGTAACAAGTCTAGCCATAACTGCGTGAAGTTGCTGGTCATGTTCTTCCATTGTCTATCCATGGATGACGATATCGTCCAGTAGATTGAGGGCTTTCTCTATACCTGCTAGCATAGTAGTGACAATCTTAAATACACTTGGTGCAGAAGATAGTCCGTAGGCATGCGTCGATACTGATACAGGCCATCATGCGTCGTGAATGTCGTGAGCGGTTTGCTGCCCTCCGCTAGGGGTATTTGCAGGTAACTGCGGCGCATGTCGCGTTTCGTGAAAACTATTGAGCCTTGGAATTCTGAAGACAGTTCATCGATGGTAGGAAGAGGGTACTTGTCGGTGATGATGGCCTTGTTGACCTCTTTCAGGTCGATGCATAGACGGATTTTTATGCCAAGCAATGACTAATTTTGAGATCCAGGGTGAGGGGTCGATGCTCTCAATGATTCTCTGAGATTCGAGTCGCGTTAATTCTGTGGATACTTGGTCATGAACCGCGAATGGGAGACAGTGAAGTTGCTGCATAACCGGTTTGATGGAGCGTCAATGTGGGGACGATGGCAGAATTTTGTTGTTGCTCCAAACCCTGTGATGATTGAGGGATACTACTTGTCAATGTTCACCGTGTACACAGGTGTGCCAGTTGGGTCATGAGCTTTGACAAGCTTGGGTTCAAAGTTTAACACCCATGAATCTTTGTCTCTTCGACATACAACTTCTCCAATGTTATGTCCTTGGGGCCATATCTGTCCCGACATACGACAAGTAGGTCAACTGCAGCCTGCAACTTTCACTCTACATGCGTACTCCGACTCCAAAATTGACAGTGCATGTAGTGGGTTTTGTACAGAGCCTCGCTCAATATGGAGACTTTGGCTCCAAGGTCAATGAGGCAGATGGGCATGCCTTCAATGTTCACATCAGTCCTTGAATTTGTCTGAATCGATGTGTGAAATGTCACTAATGGTGTAAACCATACTGGGCTCATCACTATCTGGGTTGTCCACATGTCGAATATGCTGCGATGAACGACAGATACTAGCAGAATGGTTCATTTTACCACATGCAGAGCATTTCTTCCCAGGTGCAGGGCAGTTAGGACTCTTTGCTGAATGTGATTTGTCCCCACAGTTAAAGCAGTGGAATTAGACCCCCGATCCGTTGTGGGTAGCTTATTACTAGCCCTGTGTCTCCGCTCTGATTTCCGCTTTGGGCGAACGCCTTGCACATGGGCTGTAGCTGCAGTCTGCTGCACAGGGGGAGCAGGGGATCTGATCGCTTTTGAATTGGAAAGCGTTGATTCGATTTGAATGGCCAAATTAGTTGCTTTGTCCAATGTCAATTTGTCATCCTCCATTAGCAAGCGTTCCTGAATGTGGGGGATCGTTGTTTTCTCAATAATTTGATCCCTGAATATTTCCTCTGTGCTCAAGTTACACATAGTGGCCAGTTCAGTTAATGAAATGATGTACTGTTTGATTGGTTTACCATTCCCTTGCCCCCTTTGATGGAGTTGGTGTATCTCCATCACAATACTTTTTTTTGGCCCCAAATATTTCTCTCGGGCGCTTACCGCTTTGTCGTAGGACTCCGTGTCTTCGATTTGGCCAAAGATGCGTTGGCTTTCAGTGCCGAGGCAGTGGATAAGTATTGCACGACGACAAGCTGGTGTTACCTTGTCACGTCTAATCCACTCGCTGTGATGTACGTCGAAAAGCTTTTATCCATCTAGGCCACGGGATTTGGAGGGTACCCGGATGTGGAGAGGAAAGGAGGCTCGGCGGGAGGTATGTAAATAAACAGACTGACTGAAACAGGAATAATGTAACTAACTGTCTTTTTACAGCAGCTCCCCAAAACCAGCATGAACCAGCTTGTGTACAGCAGTGTGAATAGTTCCCGCAGGGTCCTAATGCCTGTCAAGTCTCCTGTAACAAACCAAGAGAGTGTGAACACAAGTATATAACTAACTAACTAATGTTTTTTACCCCGGTCAGAAGATTTCATTGTACTTTCCCCCCCCCCCCCCTCTGTTTCTATCTTAATATTTAGATATAAGACGAGACACCCAATCACCTCCAAAAAAAGTTATGGAAACAAATGACTTTTGCAGCAGCTAGAAATGTAAACAATTTAAAATGGCAAGGTTCATTGGATGAAAAGAGATTTTAATTTAGTGAATTGGTAATTCACACTAATGTCTGAAAATAATTTATTCCAGTAACCTCAAGTTGATCTTTTCAATGTTTGAGATCTTTCACACAGAGTTCCAGGCCACAAATATGTGAAGCTCGATTTAAAAACATTTTTAAAAAATTATTTCTAACACCAAGGAGAACATAATGAGGACAACATTAAATTTGATGACAGCTTAAATTCTGCGCAGTTGGAAATTATTTCAAAAGGATCTGTAAATTCTAGAAATCTGAAATTGAAATTAAAACCGTGCTGGACATGGAGCAGGGCCCTGAATTTCCATGGGTATTCTCCCAATCACCTGCCGTGACTTCAGCATAACCCCTGGGGAACTGGCGGAAGTCGGCATTTACACTGCTTTGCCAGCGATCTGCGGGCTCTGAACCCCTCCTGTGACCGTGTTGGGAGAGATTGGCTAATGTGTCTGATCTTCACCCATCAGTTTTGTATTCCTGGCACTGCATTGGTCCTGTCCCACCCTGTCGGTATGGGTAAGACTTGGTCAGATTAGGAAGCAACGTAGGGACAGTGGTCGGCCATTCTGCCCCTTGAATAGGTTCCAGCATTCAATGAGACCATGGCTGATCTGTACTTGAACTGTATCTACCCGCAGTGATTCAGACTGGCACATTTTGTTCATTTGCTGGTTTTGCAGCTTTTTTCTTCTTGAAGTGAAAGTGTCCAGAATGATACTAACTGGATATATTTCATGAGCTTCATTGAGTCACTCGGCTTTCTAATTGAAAACAGTCAAATTTGATGAATTTTGATGGACATTCACCTGAGAATCAGCTGCAGCATTTAGTGCTTTTTATTTCTAATGGACTAACACACATTGTTCCAAAGAAGTACTGCGAGAGAGGGATGGTTTCACCCACATGCCGAGTTGTCAGTCGTGGCTGTGTGACTATCTTCTGGCTGGGATGATATGGTGGGCAGAATATTAAAATGCTATGAAAATCACAAATACTTCAAGGTATTTGCTGTTAGTTGAGCCATAGCAAGGGCTATCTTTGTCCCTGCTGCCCAGTGTTGCTATGGTCAGTGGAGAGGCCCTTCAAAATTTCAATGAGCCAAAAAAAAGCGTAAGTAAAGCTGTCACGTGCGTACCAGCTGCTGGCCATGCTATGCCACAGCCAATCTCCGCTTCTCCTCCAGGTGGACTTCCCAGTAGATGCCGGGGAACTTGCCAAAATTGTGTACAAACCCTCCGGCTGGAAAATCAGTTGGACATCGGGACACTTTGTCCTGCCATGCCGCACAATTGCTGGTGTAATAGCTGAGGATAGATTCCAGACATTCGCCAGTTCTGACGAAGGGTCGCCGACCTGAAACGTTAACTCTGTTTCTCTCCACGGGTGCTGCATGACCCACTGAGATTTGCAGCATTCTCGGTTTTTGTTTCAGATTCCAGACTGGTTGTGCAGCAGAGGAATCCCAAGACCGAGCAAAGGCATGGGCGTGCTTTTAAAAGCAGCCTCTTCCTCTACAAATCAAGCCACCTAACTTTACAAAGCAGCTGGTTTCGACAATTTGACTCTTGCTAACTGTGTTACAAATGAAAATTCACAATCGGCACAGACTTGACCATTAATGGCCAGGAACTTTCACTATCCCATGAAATTTTAAAGAACTACACGATGAGCTTTGGTTACATAGGAATTGCAAGACGGAGTTCTGTCTTGTCGCCCTTGACCATCCTGGTTGCCACATTTTATAGGAAAATACAGGTTTTCCGTGAAAGTTCAAGAATTGCTAACCTTGAACAGGAGATCTACACGTAGACATGTCTTGCTACTGCTGACTTTCAGTATGTTGTATAGATACACAGGCGGTTATTTAGGCCAAAGGGTGAAAACTGCTAAATGGGTGTTGCACTAATGAGACCCGCCTGAATTTGGCACAGCAAATAATGGCCAGTTTAGAGCAGAGGGAGGCCAGGGACCTGTGTAGAATGGAAGAGCCTGGGATGGTACCAGTGTAGTTTAGCAATGGATGGAGCCAGAGCTCAGCGGGGATATAATTGAGTGGAGGGAGGAGGAAGGAGAATGCGATTCAGTGGCAGAGATCAGGGAGGCAGGAGGTGAGGATTGGGACACAGGTGAGCTGGGGATGCCGGGATATGCTGTGGGTCTGACGTGGCGGTCAATAATCATCCCATTTCTCTTCCACTATTTAGTCCATACTTCACTATATAGTCTACAAATATACACTATTACCTACAGCCTTAATTTGTATTTCCGCCTAATTGCTAGCTACGTATTGAACATAAGAACATAAATAGGAGCAGGAGTAGGCCATATGGCCCCTCGAGACTGCTCTGCCATTCAATAAGATCACGGCTGATCTGATCATGGACTCGGCTCCACTTCCCTGCCTGCTCCCCAGAACCCCTTATTCTCTTATAGTTTAAGAAACTGTCTAGCTCTGTCTTAAATTTATTCAATGTCCCTGCTTCCATAGCTGAGAAATTTCTCCCCATCTCTGTTTTAAATGGGCGATCCCTTATTCTAAGATCATGCCATCTAGTTCTAGTCTCCCCCATCAATGGAAACATTCTCTCTGCATCTACTTGTCAAGCCCCCCTCATAATCTTAAAGGTTTTGATAAGATCACCTCTCATTCTTCTGAATTCTAATGAGTAGGGGCCCAACCTACTCAGCCTTTCCTCATAAGTTAACCCCCTCATCCCCAGAATCAACCCAGTGAACCTTCTCTGAACTGCCTCCAAAGCAAGTATATCCTTTCATAAATATGGAAACGAAAACTGCACGCAGTATTCCAGGTGTGGTCTCACCAATACCCTGTATAACTGTAGCAAGAATTCCCTGCTTTTATACTCCATCCCCTTTGCAATAAAGGCCAAGATACCATTGGCCTTCCTGATCACTTGCTGTACCTGCATACTATCCTTTTGTGTCTCATGCACAAGTTCCTCCAGGCATTTTGTATTGGCATAGTGATTCACTTCATTGGACTTGTTTTTTGTTTGTTGTAGTTCAGCTTCTGAAAATCTTTCCCAGATCAGATTTTTTTAAAGCATGCCATCTGTTTCAACCTGTTAAACTGAAATTGCAGGATGCAGCCTTTTCTTTGATTCATACTCTCTCCAATACTCTAATCCAATGTCAAGATTGTAGCAACTTGAAGTTGAGCTGACAGTTTGATGAAAGGGAACAAGTTCAAGTTCAGTTAACAATAAACTGTCAGTAGCACTCAGCCAACTCTTGATGTGAATTAACTTTGTAATTTTTTTTTTAAAAAACCATCTTTTATAAAAGGAATGCATTATAATGAGATGGTTTTGATGGTAGAGGTCTTGGTTTAAGGTCTCCTCCAAAAGATGTCGGGTCTAACGGATCAGTCTCCCTCCATACTGCACTGGAGGGGTCACTGAGATTCTGTGCTGAAGTCTCTGGAATAGGACGTTAAAATCAGGCCCCATCTGTCCTCTTCAGTGGACATGAGCTCATGACACTATATTTGAAGGAGTCCAGGTGTCTTTGCCTACATTTAACCCTAAGTGTTCCTAACTACTATGTGTGCGGGAAGTGTATCCAGCTGCAGCTCCTGTCAGACCGCATTGTGGCACTGGAGCTGCACATGGATTCACTCTGGAGCATCCGCAATGCTGAGGATGTCGTGAATAGCATGTTTAGTGAGTTGGTCACACCGCAGGTAAGGGTTACATTGGCAGATAGGGGACCATCAGGCAGAGCAGTAAGGCAGGTAGTGCAGGGGTCCCCTGCGGCCATCTCCCTCCAAAACAGATACACCGCTTTGGATACTGTTGGGGGAGATGGCTCATCAGGGGAAGACAGCAGCAGCCAAGTTCATGGCACCATGGGTGGCTCTGCTGCACAGGAGGGTAGGAAAGAATGGGAGAGCTACAGTGGTAGGGGATTCTATTGTCAGGAGAATAGATAGGCATTTCTGCGGCCGCAATCGATACTCCAGGATGGTATGTTGCCTCCCTGGTGCAAGGGTTGAGGATGTCTTGGAGTGGCTGCAGGGCATTCTGGAGGGGGTGGGTGGTGAACAGCCAGTTGTCGTGGTGCATATAGGTACCAACAATATAGGTAAAAAAAACTGGATGAAGTCCTACAAGCTGAATTTAGGAAGCTAGGAGTTAAATTAAAAGGTAGGACCTCAAAGATCGTAATCTCCGGATAGCTACCAGTAGCACGTGCTAGTTAGAGTAGAAATAGCAGGATAGTTAAGGTGAATACGTGGCTTGAGGAATGGTGCAAGAGGGAGGGATTCAAATTCCTGGGACATTGGAACTGGTTCTGGGAGATGTGGGACCAGTGCAAACCAGTTGGTCTGCACCTGGGCAGGACCGGAACCAATGTCCTCGGAGGAGTGTTTGCTAGTGCTGTTGGGGAGGGGTTAAACTAATATGGCAGGGGGATGGGAATCTATGCAGGGAAACAGAGGGAAGTAAAATGGGGGTAGAAGCAAAAGGTAGAAAGATGAGGAAAAATACAGGGAAGAGAAATCAATGGGCCACATTACAACAAAAATCTAAAAGGACAAAGTGTTTAAAAAAAACAAGCCTGAAGGCTCTGTCTCAATGCGAGAAGCATTCATAAGAAGGTGGATGAATTACCTGCGCAGATAGCTGTTAACGGATATGATGTAATTGGGATTACGGAAACATGGCTCCAGGGTGACCAAGGCTGGGAACTCAACATCCAGGGGTATTCAACATTCAGGAAGGATAGATAGAAAGGAAAAGGAGGTGGGTTAGAGCTGCTGGTTAAAGAGGAGATGAATGCAATAGTAAGGAAGGACATTAGCTTGGATGATGTGGAATCTGTATGGGTGGAGCTGCGGAACACCAAAGGGCAGAAAATGCAAGTGGGAGTTGTGTACAGACCACTAAATGGTAGGGAGGTTGGGGATGGCATCTAACAGGAAATTTGGGATGCGTGCACTAAAGGTACAGCAGTTATCATGGGTAACTTTAATCTACATATAGATTGGGCTAACCAAACTGGCAGCAATATGGTGGAGAAGGATTTCCTGGTGTGTATAAGGCATGGTTTTCGAAACCGATATGTAGAGAGCAGGCCATCCTAGACTGGGTGTTGTGTAATGAGAGGATTAATTAGCAATTTGGTCGTGCGAGGCCCCTTGGGGAAGAGTGACTATGATATGGTAGAATTCTTCATTAAGTTGGAGAGTGACACAGTTAATTCAGAGACTAGGGTCCAGAACTTTAAAGAAAGGTAACTTCGATGGTATGAGACGTGAATTGGCTAGAATAGACTGGCGAGTGATACTTAAAGGGTTGACAGTGGATAGGCAACGGCAAACATTTAAAGATCACATGGATGAACTTCAACAATTGTACATCCCTGTCTGGCATAAAAATAAAACGGAAACCTTGGCTAACTTGGGAACTTAAGGACAGTGTTAAATCCAAGGAAGAGGCATATAAATTGGCCAGAAAAAGTAGCAAACCTGAGGACTGGGAGAAATTTAGAATTCAGCAGAGGAGGACAAAGGGTTTAATTAAGAGGGGGAATTAGAATATGAGAGAGCTTGCAGGGAACATAAAAACTGACTGCAAAAGCTTCTATAGATATGTGAAGAGAAAAAGATTAGTGAAGACCAATGTAGGTCCTTTGCAGACAGAATCAGCGGAATTTATAATGGGGAACAAAAAAATGGCAGACCAATTGAACAACTACTTTGGTTCTGTCTTCACCTAAGAGACAAACATAACCTGCCGGAAATACTAGGGGACCGAGGGTCTAGAGAGAAGGTGAAACTGAAGGAAATCCTTATTAGTCAGGATATTGTGTTGGGAAATTGATGGGATTCAAGGCTGATAAATCCCAGGGCCTGATAGTCTGCATCCCAGAGTACTTAAGGAAGTGACCCTAGAAATAGTGGACGCATTGGTGGTTATTTTCCAACATTCAATAGACTCTGGATCAGTTCCTATGGATTGGAGGGTAGTAATGTAACCCCACTTTTTTTTAAAAAGGAGGGAGAGAGAAAACAGGGAATTATAGACCGATTAGCCTGACATCAGTAGTGGGGAAAATGTTGGAATCAATTATTAAAATGTAATAGCAGTGCATTTGGAAAGCAGTGACAGGATCGGTCCAAGTCAGCATGGATTTATGAAGGGGAAATCATGCTTGACAAATCTTCTATAATTTTTTGAGGATGTAACTAGTAGAGTGGACAAGGGAGAACCAGTGGATGTGGTGTATTTGGACTTTCAAGGCTTTTGACAAGGTCCCACAAGAGATTAGTGTGCAAAATCAAAACACATGGTATTGGGGGTAATGTATGGACGTGGATAGAGAACTGGTTGGCAGAAGGAAGCTAAGAGTAGGAATAAACGGGTGTTTTCCAGAATGTCAGGCAGTGACTAGTGGGGTACTGCAAGGTTCAGTGCTGGGACCCCAGCTATTTACAATATACATTAGTGACTTAGATAAAGGGATTGAGTGTAATATCTCCAAGTTTGCAGATGAAACTAAACTGGGTGGCAGTGTGAGCTGTGAGGAGGATGCTAAGACGTTGCAGGGTGACTTGGACAGGTTAGGTGAGTGGGCAAATGCATGGCAGATGCAGTATAATGTAGATAAATGTGGTGTTATCCACTTTGGTGGCAAAAACAGGAAGGCAGAATATTATCTGAATGGTGACAGATTAGGCAAAGGGGAGGTGCAATGAGACCTGTGTGTCATGGTTCATCAGTCATTGAAAGTTGGCATGCAGGTACAACAGGTAGTGAAGAAGGCAAATAGCATATTGGCCTTCAGAGCAAGAGGATTTGAGTATCGGAGCAGGGAAGTTTTGCTGCAGTTGTACAGGGCCTTGGTGAGGCCACACCTGGAGTATTGTGTGCAGTTTTGGTCTCCTAATCTGAGGAAGGATATTCTTGCTATTGAGGAAGTGCAGCGAAGGTTCACCAGGATGGCAGGACTGACATATGAAGAAAGACTGGATCGACTGGACTTTTATTCACTGGAATTTTTGAAGAATGAGATGGAATCTCTTAGAAACATATAAAATTCTGACGGGATTGGACAGGTTAGATGCAGGAAGAATGTTGCCGCTGTTGGGGAAGTCCAGAACCAGGGGTCAGAGTCTAAGGATAAGGGATAAGCCATTTAGGACCGAGATGAGGAGAAACTTCTTCACTCAGAGTTGTGAACCTGTGGAATTCTCGACCACAGAACTTTGTTGAAGCCAGTTCGTTAGATATATTCAAAAGGAAGTTAGATGTGGCCCTTACGGCTAAATGGATCAAGGTGTATGGAGAGAAAGCAGGAATGGGGTACTGAAGTTGCATGATCAGCCATGATCATATTGAATGGTGGTGTAGGTTCGAAGGGCCGAATGGCCTGCTCCTGCACCTATTTTCTGTGTTTCTAAATCTACACTACGTTAAGGTTACTGCATGTGGAAACTTGCTGTGCAAATATTGTCTGTCCCGTTTACCTACAACACTGACTACACTTCAAAAGTACTTCATTGGCTATGAAGTGCTTTGGGTCATCCTGTGTAAGGTGCTATATAAATGCAAGTTATTTCACTCTTATTTCTGAGAACAAAACATGCACATTGGAATTCATTGTGTATTCAAGGACTTAGAGAAAACTTGTCTTCTATATTGAGAGAAAAGAAAGAACTTGCATTTATATAGCGCCTTTCATGACCTGAGAATGGCTGAAAGTGCTTTACAGCCAATGAAGTACTTTTTGAAGTGTAGTCACTGTTGTAATGTAATGTAGGAAACACGGTAGCCAATTTGCGCACAGCAAGCTCCCATGACAGAAACGTAATAACGACCAGGTAATCTGTTTTAGTGATGCTTGTTGATGGATAAAAATTGACTAGTACACAGGGATAACTCCCCTGCTCTGCTTCGAAATACATGATTGTTTACATCCACCGGGATAAATTGCATTAAATCCATGAACAGTGCTTGAGATGGTTGTCTTCCTTAATTAAACTTCAATAAAATGAGAAAACAAATCAGATTTTGGGCTGAAATTTTAATTTCTGAAGATAAATTAATGTCCTGGAATACTTTTATATGAACTTTTATTTTTGATTTACTTGTGAAAAGTGATCATGTCTTGTTTTATATTCTTCATAATCTGGAAAGAGCACCATGTTTACAGGTTTTGTTGAGGTGGGACTGCTGCTAATTGCACCAATAACAGGAAGCAGATGGCTCAAGAGATTTGTCCACTGCTATCTAGTACACTTGGCAGGAAAGCTGAATGAGGATCCTAGATAGCTGGTGAACAGATGGAGGACATGTGAGTTACACTGTGATATGACTACCCTCCTAGCACACCAGGAGCCCTTCTCAATGCTGCTCTCCGGCAGTGTGTTGCAGAAGGTGAAACTGTAGCAATAAAAGGGACAGGCTATGCACGTTCCGGAGAATGGATTCCACACATTGCACCAGAGGTCAATGTGCTCCAGGCAACTCCTTACTTGTAACCTGGGAGGACAGACGCACCAACGCTGGCGTCCTCGACCAGGCCAACGTCCCCAGCATTGAAGCACTGACCACACTTGATCAGCTCCACTGGGCGGGCCACATTGTCCGCATGCCAGACACGAGACTCCCAAACCAAGTGCTCTACTCGGAACTCCATCACAGCAAATGAGCCAAAGGTGGACAGAGGAAACGTTACAAGGACACCCTCAAAGCCTCTCTGATAAAGTGCAACATCCCCACTGACACCTGGGAGTACATGGCCTAAGACCACCCTAAGTGGAGGAAGTGCACCCGGGAGGGCGCTGAGCACCTCGAGTCTCGTCGCAGAAAGCATGCAGAAACCAAGCGCAGGCAGCGGAAGGAGCGTGCGGCAAACCAGACACCCCACCCACCCTTTCCTTCAACCACTGTCTGTCCCACCTGTGACAGGGTCTGTGGCTCTCGTATTGGACTGTTCAGCCACCTAAGGACTCGCCTCGGGAGTGGAAGCAAGTCTTCCTCGATTCCGAGGGACTGCCTATGATGATGACATGTAACCAATGAAATGTCCTATTGGTTTTCTAGAAATTGCTAGTTCTTAATGTCTTAGCATACATCTTCATGATTTATGCCCATATTTTCTATTAGTCTTTTGGTAGGTGGTCTATTAATTTTGAATAATCGTTTCATTGGGAAGAAATAAGACAAGATATCTGTCACGGCTTATTAACTTTTTTCGATAAATAGTGGAGGAGTTCAATTATTTAATCTTTAGCCTGAATATCTTGGTTTATACCCTTACCTATATTTGAATGTTTTCAACGAGCGTGTGCTGAAATGGCTGACAGACTAAATTGAAGGCAATCCCTTTCACTGCTTCTTCAAAGACTGCAAAATAATTTATCGTTGTTTAAATATAACCTCAATTGCTGTTAATGCCTCTGGAGATTAACGGCCCTCAAAATACAAAGAGCGTAAATGTCACAATTTGTTAAATGTAGTTGGGCCATTAATGCAGCTGTGTTAGCAACAGGCCAACTTCATCCCAGCCGGTGTACCTGGGCCAGAGCAACACGCAGTGCCTTGTGTACCTGGGCCAGAGCAACACGCAGTGCCTTGTGTACCTGAATCGCCAGTGATCGGCTGAGCTGTGACGTTGGAACAGTCTGTGAATGTTTCCTTTGACAGTTGTGAATCCTCAGGAAATCATTTTTTTTCCTTTCAAAGCCTATTGCTGCACATGACGATGACAGCAAGTGTACATTTGAAATATTGAAGGTTCCTGTATCTGAAATTACGACTGATTTTAATGTAACAGTCAAAAAATCCATTTACATGACCTTTTTGCAACTCTGCTTTTCTCCAGTATAACTTCATTAAATAAATGTCACTCCTCAACTGAGTGTGGGACAGAAAAGGAACAAAATTCAGCCCTAAAGCTCCGGAAGAGAATAAAGCAATGTTTTCAGGATTGCAGGGAAGCCTATAGTGTAATGTGCTTCCTCTCCATGGAGCTTGCCCAATTAACGGTACGCAGCATCGATTTTACAATCCGGAGACCCATGGTGCAAGAAGCCATCCACACATTGGACGTCCGGTAAATCGGACTGTGGTCCATCTAACATCGTTCACTATTGTTTTGTGGCGGGTAATTTAAGCCACTCTGTAGGTTTGTTGCCGGAAATGTGCCAGAGCTTCAATGAACTATCGTAAGGCATAGAAATGGAGCCCGCCCATGTTCTTGGGCCAGGATTGAGCTGGGAATGCACATTTTGGGATGGACCTGAAACTTCCTACTTTCACATAATTTAAAAAAAAAATTGTGGGAGGGGGGAACTTTTTTTTCCAAAAAGATGTCTATGCAAAGCCTAAACTGGCCAAATATTGTCTCTCAATTTACTGGAAAATTCGCTGCAATCTCCACATTTACAATAATAGAACAGTGAAAAACTTTTTTAAAAAATAGGAAATATGAAATATTAGTTCAGGGAGCTACATGGCATCTTACTGAGGTCTCTAGCTGTCGGCAAGTACTGTTCAATTTAATGATGGGGATTGCTTTTGTAAATGCCCCCAATCTTTTACATGGCTGGCATTGTACAAGGTGAAAGAAAGCAGGCATGCCAGGGCAGCCACCCAGTGGTGGCAGGGTGACTTGGACAGGTTAGGTGAGTGAGCAAATACATGGCAGATGCAGTATAATGTAGATAAATGTGAGATTATCCACTTCGGTGGCAAAAACAGGAAGGCAGAATATTATCAGAATGGTGAAAGATTAGTAAAATAGGAGGTGCAACGAGACCTGGGTGTCTTGGTACATCAGTCATTAAAAGTTGGCATGCAGGTACAGCAGACGATGAAGAAGGCAAATGGTATGTTGGCCTTCATAGCGAGGGCATTTGAGTATAGGAGCAGGGAGGTCTTACTGCAGTTGTACAGGGCCTTGGTGAGGCCACACCTGGAATATTGTGTACAGTTTTTGTCTCCTAATCTGAGGAAGGACATTCTTGCTATTGAGGGAGTGCAGCCAAGGTTGACCAGACTGATTCCCGGGATGGCAGGACTGACATATGAGGAAAGACTGGATCGACTAGGCTGATATTCACTGGAATTTAGAAGAATGAGAGGGGATCTCATAGAAACATATAAAATTCTAATGGGATTGGACAGGTTAGATGCAGGAAGAATGTTGAGGAAATCCAGAACTGGGGTCACAGTCTAAGGATAAGGGGTATGGCATTTGGGACCGAGATGAGGAGAAACTTCTTCACTCAGAGTTGTGAACCTGTGGAATTCTCCACCACAGAGTTGTTGAGGCCAGTTCATTGGATATAGTCAAAAGGGAGTTAGATATGGCTAAAGGGATCAAGGGGTATGGAGAGAAAGCAGGAATGGGGTACTGAAGTTGCATGGTCATATTGAATGGTGGTGCAGGCTCGAAGGGCGAATGGCCGATTCCTGCACCTATTTTCTATGGCACTATACATAGAACCATAAACAATGTGCGGCTCTGGTGCAACTATCTAGCGGACCATGAAGACATGCTCTACAAGCTCCTGTTGCAATGGCGTCCGATGCTAACCTGCACCTTTTGGGACGGCACTGTCACTTCCGCTCGGTCACATCCTCCTCGATTTTGTTTCACTGCCGCCTTCTGTCGGGCATCAACCAATACTGTCTTCTGGGAAGGGTTGCAACACACCAATCCTCATGGTACCCTGTCTTATTTAACAGTCGCTCCATTTCCGGGGGGTACAGCAGTATAGTGGTTGTTACTGGACTATCTGGAATTTAAAGAAAAATGTAATGGTGACAGTGAAACTACCGGATTGTTGTAAAAACCCACCTAATGTTCACCAATGTCCTTTAGGGAAGGAAATCTGCCAGCAGGCCTGCTCTACTGATCCAAGGCGAGAGTTCAAATCCCACCACGGCAGCTGGGGAATTTAAATTCAATTCATTAAGTAAATCTTCAATAACAAGCGAGTAACAGTCATGGTGACCGTGGAACTACTGGATTGTCATTAAAAACCCATCTGGTTCACTAATGTCCTTACCTGGTCTGGCCTATGTGATTCCCAACCCACAGCGATGTGGGCGACTCTTTACAGCTGCCAATTCAGAGGCAGTTAAGAAGTCTCACGGACTGCAGCGGTTCAAGGCAGTTCATCACGTCAAGGGCAATTAGGGATGGGCAATAAATGCCGGCCTTGCCAGTGACATCCACATCCCATGAACGCATATATAAAGAAAATTCACCGGCCTTCAAACAGGGTTCAGGTGCTATGCTGCTTAGTGACGACTTTTCCTGCTGCCACCATTTATCATACCAACCACTAATTCGCCACTCTCTGCTATCGAGGATTGAAATATCCATTTCAAGTATTTACTGCCCTTTTAAAAGCGGATAACATTTGACACCTATTCATGACCGCTTACCTTTTAATTGAGCACATCCCTTTAATTTAACCAGCAGCGCTATAGAGCTGCTGTATGCAATTCCCCCGCCCCCTGCCCCCGGCTCACCTCCACCCCACTCTCCGCCTTTTGATGATCTCCCAGTTCCACATCTCCTATGGGCTGGGAGCTCATTGTATATTATTGGGACAACGTCGGGGAAATTCCATTGGCTTGTTCCAACCTGAAAATGGTTACTATAAAGTTCACCGATCTGTTATTTGGCAATTTGTTTTAACTTACAGAAAATCTACTCTATTTTTGATAGAATTGTCATTCGAGATGTCAATGATTTGTTGAAGATTATTTTTGTGCGAGCCTTGGCAGTTAGTCAGCATTGTATTCATTGTGGGTGTGTGGTGGGCTCACGGGTCCACCATTCAATGATCATTGCTGATCAACGACCCACCTTTGCCCCATGTCCCTTAAAACCTTGAGTTACTGGATAGTAAACACTGGTAGGAACCTTGCCTGATTTCCTCTCCTCTCTCTCCACCGCCACCTGGGCCACTGAGGCCAATTATTGCATTTCTACCACTGTCCCAGCTGGGATCAGCTAACTCCATACACTCTCTGAGATCAATCCTGCAATGTTCCAGCTGCGTGTGGCTAAACCTGCTGAAGCATCCCTGCACACACAAGCTGAGCAAACAACTTTCTAGTTACTTGCTGATCGTTGTCACAAATAGCTCATTGTCACGGTCATATTATTTATTTTCTCCATATTGGAAATGTACCACTACCACTGTTATTTTAACTGAATTATTTTATATTTTAATGGCAGATTCTTGGCTGATCACCAGACTGCGACTCTATTGGACTGCGTTTTTACAAGCAAGATTGTTAGTAAGTGTTCTTATTCAGAATGAGCTGTCCCAATTTAAAGCTCAATAAAATTATTTTAAAAGCATGATATTTAAGTAGCTGCTAAGTTCTGATCAATGGTTTGTTTTGCACCCTGGTGGTATAAGGGCAGTACAGTCGTTGCTCAATATGTAAACGCGGTGAGATTAAGTAAGGTGGGTGGAGGCTAATGTGGAGCATAAACACCAGCACAAACTTGGACCATCATAGAAACATCGAAAATAGGTGCAGGAGTAGGCCATTCGGCCCTTCGAGCCTGCACCACCATTCAATGAGTTCATGGCTGATCATTCCCGCAGTACCCCTTTCCTGCTTTCTCTCCATACCCCTTGATCCCTTTAGCCATAAGGGCCATAGCTAACTCCCTCTTGAATATATCCAATGAACTGGCATCAACAACTCTCTGCGGCAGGGAATTCCACAGGTTAACAACTCTCTGAGTGAAGAAGTTTCTCCTCATCTCAGTCCTAAATGGCTTACTCTTTATCCTTAGACTGTGTCCCCTGGTTCTGGACTTCCCCAACATCGGGAACAATCTACCCGCATCTAACCTGTCCAGTCCCATCAGAAACTTGTATGTTTCTATGAGATCCCCTCTCATCCTTCTAAATTCCAGTGAATACAGGCCCAGTTGATCCAGTCTCTCCTCATATGTCAGTCCAGCCATCCCGGGAATCAGTCTGGTGAACCTTCGCTGCACTCCCTCAATAGCAAGAATGTCCTTCCTCAGATTAGGAGACCAAAACTGAACACAATATTCCAGGTGAGACCTCACCAAGGCCCTGTACAACTGCTGTAAGACCTCCCTGCTCCTATACTCAAATCCCCTAGCTATGAAGGCCAACATACCATTTGCCTTCTTTACCGCCTGCTGTACCTGCATGCCAACTTTCAATGACTGATGAACCATGACACCCAGGTCTCGTTGCACCTCCCCTTTTCCTAATCTGCCACCATTCAGATAATATTCTGTCTTTGCATTTTTGCCCCCAAAATGGATAACCTCACATTTATCCACATTATACTGCATCTGCCATGTATTTGCCCACTCACCTAACCTGTCTTAGTCACCCTGCAGCCTCTTAGCATCCCCCCTCACAGCTCACACTGCCACCCAGTTTAGTGTCATCTGCAAACTTGGAGATATTACACTTAATTCCTTCATCCAAATCATTGTAAAGAGCTGGGGTCCCAGCACTGAGCCCTGCGGCACTCTACTAGTCACTGCCTGCCATTCTGAAAAGGACCCGTTTATTCCGACTCTCTGCTTTCTGTCTGCCAACCAGTTCTCTATCCACGTCAGTATATTACCCCCAATACCATGTGCTTTGATTTTGCACACCAATCTCTTGTGTGGGACCTTGTCAAAAGCCTTTTGAAAGTCCAAATACACCACATCCACTGGTTCTCCCTTGTCCACTCTACTAGTTACATCCTCAAAAAATTCCAGAAAATTTGTCAAGCATGATTTCCCTTCATAAATGCATCGTTCGGCAGAATGGCCAGTCTGTGCTGTAAATACTATAATACTGAAAGCACTTTGCACAGAAATAGATCCAGTATTGGTTAAAATTATTCGAGAACAAGCAGTACTTGTATCCAATCGTTGTGGGCCGCAAAGTTCAAGTTCATTTCCTGGAAATAATTTTGCATCAAACGTAGTAACAAATACTTTTAAGTAAAAGCTCTTATAGGCTTGGGCTCACTACTCACTAACTGCAATATCTTAACATATTTTTGTTGTAATTGCAAGGCAATCCAGATGAATTCAGAATTATTCAACTCCGCCTCTGCGCATCATAACTAACACCTGTAGTAATGTGCAAAATTAAACTGATTTCCATCTAAGTATCTAAGCACTCAGCAGGGATGCAATCCCTCCTTCCTTGGCCTATTTGACTGGCTTTCTAAGCTTTCTTCTTGAGATTTTTACCCATCACGATGGAAGTTAAAAAAACAATTTTTCTCCTGACTACTTTTGAATTTGATAATCAAACTAATATTTTTAATAAGCAATTGGGATAGAATTGGCCAATTTATACAAGTGGCATTTGAAGATGATGGGAGAAGCACTAAAATCAGTTGTTCTGTCTCTCCACAATTTGAGTTATGAAGGGCATGGCAGCTTGTTTACTTGCTCAAATTCTTGCTTTTTTAGAATGGGTTAGAAAAATAATTCTATAGAAGTGAAACTCTTTCCCCCTTCATTGGCATATATCATACATGTTTAGACACTTTTTTTAAACTGCAGTTTTAATAACTAGGTATTTTTTCAGAAGAACCATTTTGAACGTGCAAACATTCTTTGTATAAATATATGACCGGCACCTATTTACAGTAACACTTCGATCTTTAGAATAATGAGGCAACTTCACATCTTGTCCCTTCAACCTATTAAATGAATCTTTACAGACATGCTACACAAGCAATGATTTATTTTAACACAAGGTTTGCATATTGATGTGGATGTGGAGAAGTGTGTATTGTTACTGCTGCAACGAAATACAACGGCCTAATGTTTGCAAAGTGCTCCTGTGATTGAGAACATAATGGTAATGAGACCTACAATTAGTGAGACAAAAGGCCGGTGTTTACAGTAACCAGTGCCATAGTTGGGTCCAAACACTAAAGCTCATGTTACAAAGTTGTTGCACGCAGGGCGGCTTTTAGTCTTTCCCTGAGGAAATATTCGGGTCATTTACTGCCTGATGCTCAATGCAAATAAGCAGGGCTCTTGGAGAGGCTAAGTTAATCATCCTTTCTAAAGCACAAGATGAATTGCACAGCTATCCATGTAGTGCATAACATTTAGGTGTCCGCTGTGGCTCAGTGGGTAGCCCACACCTCAGTCAGAAAGTTGTCGATTCAAGTCGCACTCCAATGATTGAGCAGAAAATCGAGGCCAACACCTCAGGCCAGTACTGCTGGAGTGCCATTTTTTGGATGAGACATTAAACTGCGACCATGTCTGCCCTCCAAGGTGAACGTAAAAGATCCCAAAGCAATATTTGAAGAAGAGCAGGGGAGTACTCCCCAGTGATCTGGCCAATATTTATCCCTCAACCAACCTCACTAAAGCAGATTATCCAGTCATTGTCACATTGCAGTTTCTGGGATCTTGCTCTGTGCAAATTAGCTGCTGCATTTCCTACATTTCAAAAGTACTTCATTGGCTGTAAAGCGCCTTGGGACATACTAGTGCCACATAAGTACAAGTCTTTCACTTTTATGTCCATTGCCTCCAATGTCCTCGACGTTAGTGTCCTCGACCAGGCCAACATCCCCAGCATTGAAGCACTGACCACACTCGATCAGCTCCGCTGGGCAGGCCACATCGTTCGCATGCCAGACATGAGACTCCCAAAGCAAGTGCTCTACTCGGAACTCCTTCATGGCAAACGAGCCAAAGGTGGGCAGAGGAAATGTTACGAGGACACCCTCAAAGCCTCCCTGATAAAGTGCAACATCCCCACCGACACCTGGGGGTCCCTGGCCAAAGACTGCCCTAAGTGGAGGAAGTGCATCCTGGAGGGTGCTGAGCACCTCGAGTCTCATCACCGAGAGCATGCAGAAACTAAACGCAGGCAGCGGAAGGAGCGTGCGGCAAACCAGTCCCACCCACCCCTCCCCTCAATGACTATCTGTCCCATCTGTGACGGGTCTGTGTTTCTCGTATTGGACTGTTCAGCCACCTAAGGATTCATTTTTAGAGTGGAAGCAAGTCTTCCTCGATTTCGAGGGACTGCCTATGATGATGATAAGTGATGTCACCAATGCACTGAATATGAGAAAAACACCCAACAAATCAAGCAACTGGATGTTCTACTGGATATATAACTTTTTAAAAAAAACGCAATTAAACGCCCACCCACCCATTGATTGACCATTACTCCTCCTTGTGAAACATGGACAGTTTGCATATATAAGTAATTAATATTAAGAGCCCCACTGTGGGGCAACCATCATACCTCCAGACTAAACAGCCCAATAATAAATAGGTAGCAAGGACAACCTAATTCTAAGCTTGCCTGTTCGAGGTGTGGAACCATTGTTGATATGTTAAGTGTGACCTGCCATCTGTAATTCAAATGTGAATAGCATCATTATAATAATGGTTTCCAAAGTGGGAATTAGGTGTGCATTGGTTATGTAGTCATCTCCGCTTGAAATGCCCCAAGGCTACAGTAAAGCAGATGCAATAATGCAGAATCTTCTATAAAATAATAATATCTGTTAAAAAGGAAAATGAGCTTTAACCGGCATGGAAAAACCCAACCAGAAGGTGATGAAGTGACATTCATCATAGGGGTAACAAATTCTATTGAGACCAAACCAATTCAGTGTTGAGATTATTGTTTTGTGTAGGCATGTGTGTAGAATGCTGCTTCTGCTGACAAGGGATAGGTAATATTGATTGCTGAATGTCTGCAATACATCTTTAAAAAACCACTCTCTAACTGGGATGGTATAGCTTATTCTGTTATGATTTCCCTGTGCATTTCGCTGATGGATTCTCGGTTTCCTCAGAAATATTTCCAATTCAATGACACTGTACATTATTTCAATTGTCATTAGTAGTTCTCACTGTATTTCATACTAACGGAAATTACTTTCTTTTGGTATTTCGAGAACTATTGGTCCGAATATTGCAGTTAAAATAATGGTGAGGCTAACCGTGCTCACTGTTTGTGGAAATCAGATAGCGACTTCCAGCAACCACACATGCGCAGTTAAAAGCGTAAATCAGGAAGGTGCTATCCTAAATTCCTGCTCCTCCAGAAGCTGTGGTATACCGGAGTGTCGTCATCTGACTCTGCATTGAAATACATGGAATGGTACCTCATAAATACAAACTAAACTCGCCAGAAAACGTTAGCTTGTCCATTTCAGTGCAAGTATCCTTTTAATAATGTGAAGTCTTAATTACTGTCAAACAACCTCTCTAGCACTGAATTAACATTTACAAGTGTGGTGTCGCATTCTTTCAGATTTTAATTATTGGTGATTTTTAAAAAAACTTTAATTTAATATTTCCTTATCTCCCCTCTCAATCCAATCTTTCTGTCCCTATTTCTTTTCAACTTTCTGTACCTGATTTGACATTGAATTCAATATTCTGACTGACACTTCCTGGTTCAGACACTGCCCTGCACCTTAACAATTCTTCTGATAGGGTCAGCGACCTGAAACATTAACTGTTTCTCTCTCCACAGACGCTGCCTGACCCGCTGAGTATTTCCAGCATTTTCTGTTCTTATTTCAGATTCCAGCATCTGCAATATTTTGCTTTATCTTCAGTCTAATTGGTTAAGGAGAGCCTTGGTTCCTTGCCCTGTTCACTTAGGTCCCAGATGCCCTGTAGAGGGCCCTGCACTTTTTGGTTGGCTGACAGCAAAATCTGGCCCATTACACGTGATGTGTGAATGGATACTACTTAGTTTTCCTTTTTGTACTCTGGGTTTGTTGTACATTTTAATTGCATACTTTGCCTGACAAAAATCCATTGATCTTCACTTCAAGTTGTCAGTTGTAAATCTCTTGTAAGGTCATTACATTCTCTGAAGCGCAATGTTTTATAAATAAATTTAGGGATTAAATTTATTTCAAGTTGAAAGAGTGAGAATAATTAAATATCGAAAGAAAGTATATTCCTCAAATGTGCCCTTGCAATGGAGGGCAAGTCAGCCCAACAGAAAAAGTATTGATTCCACTAAATATAAAAAGAAAGCGAGACTTGCATTTATATAGAGCCTTTCATGACCACCGGACATCTCAACGTGCTTTACAGCCAATTAAGTACTTTTTGGAGTGTAGTCATTGTTGTAATGTAGGAAACTCAGCAGCCAACTTGCGCACTGTAAACTCCCACAAACAGCAATGTGATAATGATCAGATAATCTGTTTTAGTGATGTTTGAGGGATGAATGTTGGCCAAGACACTGGGAGAACTCTCCTGATCATCTTTGAATACTGCAATGGAATCTTTTATGTCCACCCAAGACACAGCCTTGCCTCATCCAAAAGATGGCACCTTAGCAGCAGAGCGCTCCCTCAATATGGGATTGAAGGGCAAGCCTAGATTATGGGCCAAAAATCGTGGTCTCTACGGGTGCGTATAGTGTTGGTTCTTGGCGCGCAATGCGCATGTGCTGAGAACTGTCAATGTCTTTCGACAGTTCCAACGCATCCCCGGGAGAATGGTCTTCACGGGCAAAGATTTGGGCTATTTGCCCAACTCCTGTCTAGCGAATGTCCTTCAAACTCTTACACTTGGTAAAAGCAAGTATAAGACCAGTTTTTACCAACATAAGAGTTTTTAAAATAAAATAAAACGTTATCAATAATTTTTATAACCCTGTCCATTAAGGTAAGTTTATTTTTACCCCTATTAAAACATATGAAAAACATTTCAACAAAAACAATTTTTGTCAAACATTTAATTAAATTTCATTTCAATTAATTTTAAATGTGAAGTGCTTTCCTTTATTTATTTAAAATGTTTGTTTCATAGACATGGAAGAATGCTGCCCTGAGCTAAAGCTTGCGGCAACAAGGCAAAGTGTTGAAATTTAGGTCAATTCACCTCGGGCTACTCCTGCACACTGCCAAGCAAACTGTGCAGTTTTAAACATGGGAACCGATTGCATGTTTACTCACTTGGGCGGTGAATACTACGGAGGTGGGGAGGGTTCTGAAAAGCAAGATAGAAGAAAAAAGGAAGTAGCTAAATGTCACGGAAAAAATTAAGCCGAGCTTGTGTTTGCAAGAAAAATAGCCATATAAATGAAGAAAAACACAAATGGAAAATTTTACTTCCTATATATTTTGTAAATTAATATGAAATCTATATATTACAATTTCCATAGCTATCATCACCTAGAATTAACAATGTCATTCTACTTTTAATCTTTCTATTTAAGGCTACAAGTGGATTGAATCAATATACAGAAATCAGCAAAAACTATTGCCATTTCTAATATGTTGATTTTATTTTTCCAAGTTCCTGATACCTGTCCACAATGTATGTATATATTTGTAAAGCTGTAGAATCTCAAAATCTATATTCTACACTCCTAAAAGATGCTAAAGTCTGATTTTCTTTCATGTCTTCCTGCAGATGCTGTTGGTGTTGAGACACTTTTGGTAGAACTTGAAGCTTTTCTCATGCACCTGGAATTAAAGAACTGAGGATTGGGATAATTTCCAGCACATTGGAAACCCAGCATCAAAAGCACCAGATATCTACCCAACCCGGGGCACGATTTGCTGCTGAATTGCCATCTACAAAACCGTTCACTTCCTTCAAGCATTAAATCCCTTGATGATCATTTGTCACTAGTTTCTAGGAAATTAAAAAAGAATATGGCTAAAAAGTGGATCTGTTCATCCATTTGTCATGTAGTGATAGGTTTTCTGACTATAGGTCTAATTGAAGCCTCTCTGCAGCATAATGAATGCCCTCAGTTGTGTGTTTGTGAAATCCGGCCATGGTTCACACCACAGTCAACATACAGAGAAGCTGTCACTGTGGACTGCAATGATCTGCGGTTGACCAGAATTCCTAGCAATCTTTCTGCTGACACCCAGGTGCTCTTGCTTCAGAGCAACAATATTGGCAAGACAACTGATGAATTTGAGCAAATGTTTAATCTCACAGAGCTTGACCTCTCTCAAAATAATTTTACCAATATTCAAGATGTAGGCCTCATCAACCTTACTCAGCTCACCACTCTGCACCTAGAGGAGAACCAGATAGCAGACATGCCTGATTATTGCTTACAGGACCTCGTCAATCTCCAAGAACTGTACATAAATCACAACCAGATTAATAGCATATCTGCAAATGCCTTTTCTGGCTTAAGGAATTTGTTGAGACTTCACCTAAATTCCAACAAACTACGAGTGATTGACAGCCGTTGGTTTCAGTCTACACCTAACTTGGAGATTCTCATGATTGGAGAAAACCCTGTAATTGGCATCCTAGATATGAACTTCAAACCTCTCAACAATCTGAGGAGCCTGGTGTTAGCAGGAATGGAACTGACGGAAATCCCTGGAAATGCTTTAGTGGGATTGGATAGTCTCGAAAGTCTCTCATTCTATGATAATAAACTGGGACGAGTGCCTCAGCTTGCACTTCAGAAGGTGCCAGCCTTGAAGTTCCTTGATTTGAACAAGAACCCTGTTCATAAAATTCAAGAAGGTGACTTCAGAAACATGCTTCGCTTGAAAGAACTAGGTATTAACAATATGGTTGAGCTAGTTTCTATTGATAGATATGCGCTGGATAATCTACCTGAACTTACAAAATTGGAAGCTACAAATAACCCTAAATTGTCATACATCCATCGCTATGCATTTCGGGAAGTTCCTTCCCTTGAAAGCTTGATGCTTAATAATAATGCATTAAATGCCCTATATCAAAAGACTGTGGATAACCTCCCCAATCTACGTGAAGTAAGCATTCACAGTAACCCGATCAGGTGTGACTGTGTTATTCAATGGATGAACTCGAACAGAACAACTATTCGGTTTATGGAGCCGCAGTCGATGTTTTGTGCTATGCCACCAGAATACCGAGGGCAACAAGTCAAAGAAGTTCTCCTGCAGGAGACGGCTGAACAGTGTCTCCCAATGATTGCACATGACACCTTTCCAAATCACCTAAATGTAGATGTTGATATGACGATTTCCTTAGATTGTCGAGCTATGGCTGAGCCTGAACCGGAAATCTACTGGGTGACCCCACTCGGCAGTAAAATCACAGTAGACACCCTATCAGACAAATATAAGCTGAGCAATGAGGGAACTCTCGAAGTTTCTCACATTCGCATTGAGGACTCTGGCCGATATACTTGTGTTGCTCAGAACTCGGAAGGAGCTGATACAAGAGTTGCAACCATTCGAGTTAACGGAACCCTCCTAGATGGAACTCAGGTACTGAAAATATACGTCAAGCAATCCGAATCCCACTCTATCTTGGTTTCATGGAGAGTGAACTCCAATGTCATGACTTCCAATTTGAAGTGGTCTTCAGCCACCATGAAGATTGATAACCCTCACATTACATACACGGCAAGGGTTCCCGTTGATGTCCATGAATATAACCTGACACATCTTCAACCTGCGACAGAGTATGAGGTCTGTCTTACTGTATCGAACATCCACCAGCAGACTCAGAAATCATGTGTCAATGTTACTACAAAGGGTGTGGCATTCTCACTGGACATTTCCGACCAGGGAACCAGCACCGCTCTAGCAGCGGTAATGGGGTCAATGTTTGCCATCATTAGCATTGCCTCAATAGCTGTTTACATTGCCAAACGCCTCAAGCGGAAGAACTACCACCATTCACTGAAGAAATACATGCAGAAAACCTCCTCCATTCCCTTGAATGAGCTTTATCCACCACTTATAAATCTATGGGAAGGGGATAGTGAGAAGGAAAAAGATGGCTCTTCTGACGTGAAGCCTACACCTGTTGATACATCGAGAAGCTACTATGTGTGGTAACTCGGGAGGAATTTTGCTTCTAGTTAAAGGGAGCACAGACTATTTTTGCTTTTTTCTGCAAAAGTGAAAGTTCGGAACTTTTTTGTATCTTGACTTTGCTAACTTGTGGCAGAGCTGTGAGGACAGGTGGATATTTCAAAGACTTTTAGTATAGCGTATCGCCTTTGTTGGACATTAAAGAAAAAGGGCAGCTCCATTTATCTTGCAAAATGCCTCCGTGGCTGTGCTGATTACTTCATTCTCTCCACTGCAGAGCTCCCAATATAAACCGATGACCATGTAAATCCTCCTGTGGTTACAGCAATGATGAGCCTTCAGAGATGTGCTCATTCAGTAAAAGCTCTTTATCTTCACTATTGGCCACTGATCCACTTCCATGTTATAGTTTTTTTTAGAATCTTGAAGCTGACATATGGGACTAGAACCCTTTCATTCTTCTATTGAATGCTGTTAGCTAACTAAACTGTATTGTTGTATCAACTATCATTTGCTCTTTTTGGAATTTGAAAGCCCAAACACTTGTAAATTTTATTTGCCTTCTTTGCTTGAACTAGTTTTACAATTTACCTTAGACAAATGTGTGGTTAATATTAAAAACAATAATAGAGTAACGTGCTTTAAAATCTGCAACATAACTATATATTTTAGGTGATTTATTGAGGGACTTTAGCTGCCAGAATTTTCTGAATGTCTCTTTAACCGCATTTAGTATCTACAGTTTAAAATTATGAATTTTATCGTGAAAGTATAGTGTAAAACGAGGACAAAACTATATTAAATTACAGTTTTGATCTTGATTTTTATAGAGCTTGGAGTCTCTGATTAAAGTGTTCTTCTTTGAAGCTATGCCTATTGTCTCTGCAGATTTCCTACATCTCATTGTGACATTTGACACATTGAGGTGCTTGACCCTAATTCCGTCCTGATTGCAGGAAAATTGAAGTGCATCACTGGTAGAGTATGGCACCTAGCAACTTTAATAGATCATTGTGGATAAAAAGGTTACTGTGGAATAGGACTCTCTTGTTGTTCTGATGAAGCATCATTTTCATAATAGTTGGAACTGAGGTTAAGTAATCTTCGATCTCTTAATGCGCATAAAAATGGTGAGGGTAGGTTTTAATATTTATAGCACTGTCTTCTTGAGTGACAGGTCCAAGGGTTGGCCACTGCTTGAACCCAATAGGTTTTGGGATACCTCGGTTGCCAAAAAGATAATTAAGTGGGATGTCTTCCCAATAGCAAAGTTAGCCATCCTCTTCACCCAAAGGCTAGGACTGGAATTTTGTAACTTGCTTTTCTAGAGGCGCATTTCCTGCTGGCATTTGGGTTTGTAACCTGGTCCTCGCTGGATGAAATAGAAACCAATGAAAGTGTAATTATTTGATGCCTGTAGCAATGCCAGCCTGCGTTTAACCTTTATTTAATCTTACATTAATACTAATACATTTTTCAATGTTCAGGACTGCAAAAAATAGTTTTGTCGGTTTGCTGCCATTGACTCTTGTTTTCCCAGTTTTGGCAATCAACAGGCTCCTACCTAAGCTAACCCTCTCTACGCAACCAATGACCCAGCTAAACGTGCAGAAAATTGGAACTGATGAATGAGCTTGTTTGTTCTCATGAGTCAACAAGCAGTTGAATGGGCCATTAGCCACAGTAAGCTATATTCACAAGTGCGTATACACAACTATTAAACCCCTCCCTACAAATAAATGGTGCAGCCCAAAGGCTATTCTCAATAGTTCTAGAGTTGGTGGATACATTTACAAATGCCACCATTCAGCTTCAGTAGAACAATGGGCCATCTTACCGCTGATTGCGAGGACCCCAAATATTTTGCCTCCTTTTTCAGCACTGGACAGCACCCAGCGGGTACTCCTGTTACTGGTGTTCGTATTTACAGAACAATGAGAGCATTCCCAGATCTTTGTGATTTAAATCCCAGGTATTGATGTTGGTACAGCATCATTGTCAGTGTGCTGTTTTTAAAATTCTTTGATTTAATAAATGTTTGGTATTTACAATATTACCAGGTGATCGTCACTTCTTTGTTCTGAAGGACTTGTGTCTTGAGAATTAAAATGTTTTATTTGGATTCTCTCTGGAGACATTCACTTCATTCAAGGGAGGGGGCCAACAGACATTTTGAAATGGCAACTTGACTCGAGACAGGAAACCTATCTGTCCTGAAACGCTTTACATCAATTGGTAGGAAAAAAAAACATTTTTATTAAATGTGAAAGTTTTAATATTTTGACTTTTTTTTTCAGTCTTTCTTGCAAAATGATTTTGCTAGGAATGACACATACTCTATCCGTGACTTAACTTTTTCTTGGAGCAGATTGGTTTGTTTTAAATTGTCGATGGCCTGACGGCGCTAAATAATTTGTTCCATTGTGAAAACTCATGTTTGAGGCAGACATGTGAAGTATTTCATATTTGACTGTCAACCTTTAAATTAAAACTTGTACTTTGGGAAATTTCTCTCCTCCATTTAACTGGATTTATGCATGGAGTGTTGTTTGATTTGTTGTACCAGTCAAAGTTTCAAACCCACTGGCCAGAAGGGATCCGAAATGAATCTTCCACACTCCATGCTGGAGTGGAAACAGCCAGAACGTGCAGCACAGTATTGAAAATCCGCTCGTCAAATGGAAAAGAGACACTGAAGCTAAGGTTAATTTATTTACTAAGGGTAATTAGCCTATTGTGTATATTAATGTGTTTCTTTCACACTTTGTAATATTAATGTCAGCTATTCGTTATGTTTCACATTCGGTATTTGTAAAGTGGCTTCATTACCTGGTTTGGATGGATAATATTTGCCATTTGAATGAAATTGTCATTTGATAAATCTATAAACCGATCAATGATTGCAAGATATTATGAGTAGAAGTTCACACGACTGCTTACCACACTCCTGACAATCCTGTTATTTTAACCCCGTAGTTGATGCCTTTGTTAAAATAGAGAGTAACTTGATGTAAGTACATACATTTAATGTCAATAACAGCATCGTTGGCCATTTCTACTTCTATGTCCCCTGGTTATTCTGCTCAGTTTTGTAACTCCTCAAATTGTATTATCGTTGAGGAATGACTTGTTCTGCAGCCTTAAAATAACCTGTTGCCAATTATAACCCATGCTTTTCAGATGTATGCTGGCATTTGAGCTTTGTTGACGACAGCATTGCAACATCAGTGTCCTTGCTCAGGCCAACATCCCCAGCATTGAAGCACTGACCACACTCGACCAGCTCTGCTGGGCAGGCCACATTGTCCACATGCCCGACACGAGACTCCCAAAGCAAGCGCTGTACTCAGCACTCCTACACAGCAAGCGAGTCCCAGGTGGGCAGAGGAAACGTTACAAGGACACCCTCAAAGCCTCCCTGATAAAGTGCACATCCCCACCGACACCTGGGAGTCCCTGGCCAAAGACCACCCTAAGTGGAGGAAGTGCATCCGGGAGGGCGCTGAGCACCTCGAGTCTCATCACCTAGAGCATGCAGAAATCAAGCACAGGCAGCGGAAGGAGCATGCAGCAAACCAGTCCCACCCACCCCTTCCCTCAACCACTCTGTCCCACCTGTGTACAGTCCAATATGGGAATTACTGTGTCAGACACCTGAACTCTTCTTTTTAGAGTGGAAGCAGGTCTTCCTCGATTTTTGAGGGATGATTGGGTGGCTACCATGGAATAATCGATACTTAAATCTAACAATTCTCTTGTTCACAAACACAACACCATGACACAATTCGTACTGAAATGCTTTATGTTGTTTGCATATAAATTCTCAGAAGAAAGATGGTGCGTGTTTTTTCAAGCTCTTCTCCATCTTCGCATTTCTGTTTTAAAAACAAACCAGTGTACCAAAAGCTTTTTCCTGAATATGGTGTTTTTTTCATGTGCAGCATTGCCTCTGATAATTGAAACTTTCAGTACCCGTTCCATTGAATGACTTCCTCCTGTATTGTACCTTTCTCTAAAAAAATTAGGTTGAAGATGAACCCTTATAAAAGCTTCTTTTGCTGACTTACATTAAATACATCCCATCCTATCCTTTTATCTACAGATTTCTGTACCATGAGGGTAAGGTACTTATAAACCCCTTCTGGCTTCATTGTACCATTAAATCATTTGGACAAAACAGAAACATGAATGTTGGAAATTAATAAGGAAAAGTGTTTTATGTCTTCTTTGGTCCTACATTTCATGATTGTGAAATTCTGGCACTTTAGGCAGTATTGCCTTTCTCCAGGTACTTAACCCTGACAGACACAGTCCTACACTGCCCCAGGTACTCTCTCAACATTAATTCATATTTTAATGAAAATGGCATTGGACTATTTCCTCAATGTTGCAGAATACCTTTGGGATTTAGATTTGATTTATTTGCATGCATTTTTCCTCTGACCAGTATGGACACATACTGAATAAACCATGGGCTCTATATTCCTCTTTGCCGATTTTTGCCACCCAGGAGGATGTACGACCGACTAATTTTTTTCTGCCTGTTTGGTAAAAATTGTACACTTTTTTTGGCACAAAGTAAAATGTAATTTTGGCACTGTGGTACCCGAAGTTAAATCTGGGGCTGGAGCTTCAGTGTGTGCCATTTGAGCATGCACCGGGAGGAAATAAAACATACCTATTTCCACATGACTGGTGTGTCCGCGCATCCACAGGGAACTTCCTGGTCTGGACATTTACATTTTAGCTGCAAAAGATGGATCCGAGGGAAACGGGAAGGGCCAAGAGATTTCTAGCAGAAGAAATTGAGCCCCTGGTAGACATAACTGAGGGGAGTTGGAATTTGCTTGAAAACAAAGGGAGAATGGGACAAATTAAACTGAAACCCTCTGTACTGGAAAAACTTTGGAACCAAGTTGCAGAAGAGTTCAAGGCAATGGCCATGACCCATGACAGATCAAAAAGTGGCAGGACCTTGGCCAAGCAGTTACTGGAAGTAATATTTTTATTAAGCACTGCAACTACATTTGTAAATGTGAGCAATATGTGTGTGTGGTCACCACAGCAGAAGGACCCTCTCCTTTTTAAAGTTCTATTTTCATCTTTGCAGAGGAAAGTGTCACTGATGAACTGAGAGAGGTCAAAAACTGGAGCGGTGCGCCAAGAAGGTTGCAACTAACAGCCGTGGAACAGAGGAGCGCTGATGTGGTTAAATCTCGCGAGAAGATCAACCACTGATGTGGACGCTGGGCCCAGGTTACTGAGAGGGTAAGCCCTGCTGTGCACTCATGTCACTCTGCCCCCTCCCCTGCTGCTAACCAAACATCTGCTCTGTTACGTCTTGCAGATGTTGTACATCAGAAAGAGACAGAAGCAAAAGATCAGTAAGCCGTCAGTCCAGATATTCTTCAACTTCAGGACGAGGATAAGCTGGACAATGAAGGGCAGCAGGAAGACCCAATAAAATGAGATGGTTGCATTGTAACTGGAGCCAGGAAACCTCGGAGGATGCCAAGCCCTTTGCTGAGCGATACACCCGATGCAACATTTCATGGGGTACAGTCTGAGGCTGGGGTCCCAGTGGGTTGCAGCAAGCCACACCTGGGAGACTGCCGAGGGGGGTGGGAACGAGAGCTCAACCTGAAATGCAGAATGCAGGAGACATAGGACAGATCATGGGACTGAGTAGGGAGAGCATTGAACTGACCAGATCGCTCCTGGCTACCATAGAAACATAGAAAATAGGTGCAGGAGCAGGCCATTCGGCCCTTCTAGCCTGCACCGCCATTCAATGAGTTCATGGCTGAACATGAAACTTCAGTACCCCATTCCCGCTTACTCACCATACCCCTTGATCCCCCGAGTAGTAAGGACTTCATCTAACTCCCTTTTGAATATATTTAGTGAATTGGCCTCAACAACTTTCTGTGGTAGAGAATTCCACAGGTTCACCACTCTCTGGGTGAAGAAGTTTCTCCTCATCTCGGTCCTAAATGGCTTACCCCTTATCCTTAGACTGTGACCCCTGGTTCTGGACTTCCCCAACATTGGGAACATTCTTCCTGCATCTAACCTGTCTAAACCTGTCAGAATTTTTAACGTTTCTATGAGGTCCCCTCTCATTCTTCTGAACTCCAGTGAATACAAGCCCAGTTGATCCAGTCTTTCTTGATAGGTCAGTCCCACCATCCCGGGAATCAGTCTGGTGAATCTTCGCTGCACTCCCTCAATAGCAAGAATGTCCTTCCTCAAGTTAGGAGGCCAAAACTGTACACAATACTCCAGGTGTGGCCTCACCAAGGCCCTGTACAACTGTAGCAACACCTCCCTGCCCCTGTACTCAAATCCCCTCGCTATGAAGGCCAACATGCCATTTGCTTTCTTAACTGCCTGCTGTACCTGCATGCCAACCTTCAATGACTGATGTACCATGACACCCAGGTCTCGTTGCACCTTCCCTTTTCCTAATCTGTCACCATTCAGATAATAGTCTGTCTCTCTGTTTTTACCACCAAAGTGGATAACCTCACATTTATCCACATTATACTTCATCTGCCATTCATTTGCCCAGTCACCTAACCTATCCAAGTCACTCTGCAACCTCATAGCATCCTCCTCGCAGCTCACACTGCCACCCAACTTAGTGTCATCCGCAAATTTGGAGATACTACATTTAATCCCCTCGTCTAAATCATTATTGTACAATGTAAACAGCTGGGACCTCAGCACAGAACCTTGCGGTACCCCACTAGTCACTGCCTGCCATTCTGAAAAGTACCCATTTACTCCTACTCTTTGCTTCCTGTCTGACAACCAGTTCTCAATCCACGTCAGCACACTACCCCCAATCCCATGTGCTTTAACTTTGCATATTAATCTCTTGTGTGGGACCTTGTCGAAAGCCTTCTGAAAGTCCAAATATACCACATCAACTGGTTCTCCTTTGTCCACTTTACTGGAAACATCCTCAAAAAATTCCAGAAGATTTGTCAAGCATGATTTCCCTTTCACAAATCCATGCTGACTTGGACCTATCACGTCACCTCTTTCCAAATGCGCTGCTATGACATCCTTAATAATTGATTCCATCATTTTACCCACTACTGAGGTCAGGCTGAGGGTACCATGTGGGGTGAGGGTAGAATTAGGGGGACTTTCAGTCAAAGTAGCAACAATATCTGGAGGAATGGGAGCAGTGTCGGGACAGATTAGGGAGGGGATGTCGGAGGCAGCTGATGCAGATAGGGAGGGGATGTCGGAGATAGCTGATGCAGATAGGGAGGGGATGTCGGAGGCAGCTGATGCAGATAGGGAGGGGATGTCGGAGATAGCTGATGCAGATAGGGAGGGGATGTCGGAGATAGCTGATGCAGATAGGGAGGGGATGTCGGAGATAGCTGATGCAGATAGGGAGGGGATGTCGGAGGCAGCTGATGCAGATAGGGAGGGGATGTCGGAGGCAGCTGATGCAGATAGGGAGGGGATGTCGGAGGCAGCTGATGCAGATAGGGAGGGGATGTCGGAGGCTGCTGATGCAGATAGGGAGGGGATGTCGGAGATAGCAGCTGATGCAGATAGGGAGGGGATGTCGGAGATAGCTGATGCAGATTAGGGAGGGGATGTCGGAGGCAGCTGATGCAGATAGGGAGGGGATGTCGGAGATAGCAGCTGATGCAGATAGGGAGGGGATGTCGGAGATAGCTGATGCAGTAAGTGGACACACACAGGCTGTCATTGCCCAACAGCAATTGGTAGCATCAACTGCTGACAGTCACTTTCCAATCGCCAGACCAACCTCGGGCAGTGTGCCGCGGGTTAATCCATAGGCTGAAGAAGAGTCTGATGATGAACCCCGGCCTTCCACAATGCTGTCTGCCACGTCTGTCCTTGTCCAACTCCAACAACAACTAATGCGCCTTCACACAGAAAGCAGAAAAAACCCTGGGGTCGAGGGGAGGAAGCAGAAATCTGAGACAATGGGTAGGGATAGAGGCAGCAAGAGGGGCACACAGCACTAAGGCCTTTGAATAAGGGGGAGGAGAGATGGCTGCAGCTAGAGATTGTTTGTTTGTTGCTACTTGTTTTCTTCATTGACAAGTTTAAAGTTTGATATACTTTTTTTATTAAAGTTAAGTAAAACTGTACAAATAAACCTAATTTTTAAAATTTAAACAGAATCCTGCACGTTATTTTTTTGAATTAAAGCAACATAAAGCAACACAACGTTACGTACATATGTACATTAAACAGGTGCAGTCAACACTGTTGGGCCGTTGAGCCTTCGGGCAGCAAAGCAATCACGAATTCGCCGCTGACGCAGGTCTCTAGCTATAGCTATAGGTGCACGAGGCCTCTCCTCCGCTATCGTCCTGCAGGTTGAGGAGGTGGCACGGGTTCCCCATCCTCATCCTCGGCCCCTCGTGATGGCAAAGTTGTGCAGCATGCAGCACACGACAGTGAACTGACCGAGTGGTGAGGGGCATATTGCAGGTAGCCTCCAGAGTGGTCCAGGTATCAGAAATGCTGCTTCAGTATGCCAGTTGTCTGCTCTATGTTGCTCTGTGTCATGTGCGACATGTTGTACCGACGCTTTGGCTCAGTGTGGGCATTGTGTAGGGGGGTCATAAGTAAGGGAGCAAGTCCATATCCTTTGTCCCCGAACAACCAACTCTGCCCTTCTGACAGCTCCTGAAACATAGTAGATATAATGCTCTCGTGTAGGATGAAAGCATTATGGATGCTACCTGGATATTTGGCATCCTGCCACACACATTTAGGGAGTGGAACCCTTTCTTGTTGCGATAAACCTCGGAGTCGTCCAAAGGTGCTCTCAAGGCGATTTGGGTACAGTCGATCGCACCCTGTACCTTGGGGAAGTCAGCAATTCTGGAGAACCCCACAGCCCTGTCTCGCTTTGCCTGCGTGGTCAGAGGGAAAGTGATGACCTAGTCCCTTTTGGGATACAGTGCAGCAGTCACCTGTTGAATGCAGCAATGTGTGGCATGCTGCGAGATGCAGCACATTTCCCCAGTTGCTGCTTGAAATGAGCCAGAAGCATAGAAGGCTAGTGCTGCAGTGACCTTCACTTCCACAGGTAGGGCAGTCCTCTTGCTACTTCTTGGCTGTATGTCTGCCCTGACTAGCTGGTAGATCTCGGCGATGACCTCCATTCTAAATCGCAGCCTGCGAATGCAGTCTGGCTCACTCAGATGTAGGTATGAGCGCCTGTCCCTGTAGATTCGATCTGGGTATGGCCTCCTCCCAATTAATGCCCGAGCGATCGGGTTTCTGCGATGGTGGTATATTCCTTCACTGCCACATGACATGCCACATGAGGCATAGTTCAATGTGCACCCATAATTATGATTCTTAACTTTGTTGTTGTTGTGAGACTTACTGAAGCACAGCACACATACCTTTGCTGGGTGACGCGCTAGCAGAACGGACCACACCCTGGTCTGCATGCATGCACAACACTAAGCTCTTTCTCCATGGAGATGTGACGCACAGATTTATGGCACTTTAATTACAGCTTGTGCCGAAATGCCTATGTTTGCTGCTGTGTTGTGCCATCTCTGATGCACAGTTCGGAGGGCGTGCCGGCAGGATGACGCCCTCGGCCGGACCCAAACACAGGAACTCGGTGCTTGGATTCCACCCACATCCCTCCCCCCACCAGGCAGGGGGCAGGGGTTGGAATCCAAGCGCCGAGCTCCTGTGCTTGTGTCCGACTGAGGGAGCAATCCTTCGGTCGGCTGGTCGGCACTCCTCCGATCCATGCCTGGAGCCCCGTGAGCAGAGATTCGGGGCTGGGGTGGGGTCGCGATTTGCCCATTCTCAAACATTCTGTGGGAAAAATTAACTTTCCAAGTTATTTTCCGAGTTCCCGCTGCAAAAATCATGAATTTGTGTTTTAAATTGCCTTTTTCCCTAGCTCCGAAAACTCATATACTCAGCGCCCATTTCCTAACGTAGGGTTTTCCTGATCGATATTTAAGGCCCTGAAAAAAATGGTTGTTTGAAAATCGGTTAAAGGGCCAAAAACGGAGCGGAAATCGGTTTTCAACCAGACCTGCGCCAAAAAATCTGCCATACAAAAAACCGGTGCTGACAGTCGTTGCCAGAGTACAAACTTTGAGGAAAATTGCAAAATCACGATTGCTCAAAAGAAATCAGCGGACGCCAAATAAGCATCCCCAATGGTGGCGAAAATAGAGCCCTATGTATCGTAAAATGTCAGGTTGGGTAATTTTACATCTATTTGGGAAAAGACAAATGTCAGCTAATTTGGACCATTTTCAAACATCAGCGTACCTGTGTAGGAGAACAGAATGTTTTCAGTATCTGGTCACCTTCAGTCGCCCGCTATTAGACCTTTAAACATTTTGTCATCTGTGTCTAGTGCTGGAGCAAGCAAGCAGATTAATTTCGAGTTTACCAAACACACGGCAATTTTAAAACCTGTAGTCCCACCAGAGGAACGGCACTTGCAGGGTGTGTGGGTCCGAGAGTCGGGGCAGCAATGCTGCAGTGGTTCCCCCCGATCAGTACTCGCCAGAGGTCCAGCTTCACCCTGAAATTGACAAGTGACCCTTTATAGTTTATGTAATGTGTGGGTGTGCATCAGAACGTTGGCAATCTTACTACAAGATATGCATCAACCCATTGTAGAGTGGCAGTCAGCCTGAATATTCAGTCAATGCTCATATCGTAGTGGTCATCATCATCATAGACGGTCCCCCGAAACGAGGATGACTTGTTTCCACACCAAAAAAGGATGAGTTCACAGGTGTTTCAATGACAGACTTAAAATTCCAGGTCCTGAACTACATCCCGAAGGGTGGAAGATGCCTGTGTGTGGATTTTTTAATGTGTGATGGCCGTTGCACACCAGCCACCACATGGGCTTGACAGAGCTAGGTCTTTATCCAGTAGCAAGGGTTAACCAGGATGACTGGAGACCAGCTCTATCGCAGTGTGGGCTGGCCGGTGCTGCCCCTGGGCCCCTGGCCCCGAACTCACGCCTCTCCTGGGCCCCAATCACGTCCTACTAAATTCTCTCGCCACTCCTGCTGTATCTACCCACGCTCCAATCACCGACCTGGACCTCGATGACATCACTCTTCACTGCTGTCACAGCTCGCACTGCTCCCTGGAGTGGCCTCCATGCTGCCAATGGCCGCTGCTCACCGCTCCTTTTATGGCCCCGACTTGCCGCTGGTGTTCTCACGTAGGTCAGGGCCTCCATGCTGATTCCGGGCCACTGTTTGCCGCTCCTTATACATCATTGTCGAACGTGGCAGGTTTGTGTCTGACTCTTTGTTATTGAACCGGAGGAAGTGTTGGTGCTCCCTCGGATTCTAGTGGTGCAGATAACATACAAGTGTTATGTTCTGAAATGATGTAAGAACATTTAATAAGTTCATCTATCTCTGAAATCTTGGTGGAGATGTTAATCCATTTATTTAACTGAGCTAACGCCTCTGCTACAATGGAGAAACTTTAGCTAGCACGGTAAACATTCTTGCACTAAATCCCTCAGTGTAATTTCAGGAGCTAGGTTTGAGCTTTGTCAAGACACACACTTTTGCCTCCTTCCAAAGATGAAACGACCTGATGGTTGCTCCCTTGGGATCACAATTAGGGGTCACTGAGTCCGCAAGCTGTCCTTGGTTTTCTGACTCAATTTTTGCGGTTGCTTTTCAGACTTCTGCCAGGCTCAATTATTGCCAAGTACCAATAGAACGGTTTGTGAGGGATGATTACTTTGTTACTGCTTTTTTTAATTAAAAAAAAGTCAAATCTGAGAACAAGCAAGTGCCGCAGACTGAACTCGGGACTGCTCCTCTAGAACACTTGGTGAGTTGCTGCAGTGCATCTTGTAGATGGTACACACTGCAGCCACGGTGCGCCGGTGGTGGAGGGAGTGAATGTTGAAGGTGGTGGATGGGGTGCCAATCAAGCGGGCTGCTTTGTCCTGGATGGTGTCGAGCTTCTCGAGTGTTGTTGGAGCTGCACTCATCCAGGCAAGTGGAGAGTATTCAATCACACTCCTGACTTGTGTCTTGTAGATGGTGGGAAGGCTTTGGGGAGTCAGGAGGTGAGACACTCGCCGCAGAATACCCAGCCTCTGACCTGCTCTTGTAGCCACAGTATTTATGTGGCTGGTCCAGTTAAGTTTCTGGTCAATGGTGACCCCCAGGATGTTGATGGGGGATTTGGCGATGGTAATGCCTTTTTAAAGTCATGGGGAGGTGGTTAGACTCTCACATGCTGGAGATGGTCATTGGCTGGCACTTGTGTGGCGTGAATGTTACTTGCCACTTATCAGCCCAAGCCTGAATGTTGTCCAGGTCTTGCTGCATGCGGGCATGGACTGCTTCATTATCTGAGGAGTTGTGAATGGAACTGAACCATGTGCAGTCATCAGAGAAGGAAGGGAAGTCATTGATGAAGCAACTGAAGATGGTTGGGCCTAGGACACTGCCCTGAGGAACTCCTGCAGCGATGTCCTGGGGCAGGGATGATTGATCTCCAACAACCTCAACCATCTTCCTGTGTGCTGGGTACGACTCCAGCCAGTGGAGTGTTTTCCCCGATACCCATTGACTTCAGTTTTACTAGAGCTCCTTCATACCATACTTGATCAAATGCCACCTTGATGTCAAGGGCAGATACTCTCTCCTCACCTCGGGAATTCTGCTCTTTTGGCCAAGTGGTCCTGGCGGTAATTGGCCGGATTGGATTTGTCCTGCTTTTTGTGGGCAGGACATACCTGGGCAATTTTCCCATTGTCGGGTAGATACTGTGTTGTAGCTGTACTGGAACAGTTTGGCTCGAGGCGTGGGAAGTTCTGGAGCATGTCTTCAGCACGACAGCCGGGATATTGTCAGGGCCCATAGCCTTTGCTGTATCCAGTGCACTCAGCCGTTTCTTGATATCACGTGGAGTGAATCGAAGTGGCTGAAAACTGGCTTCTGTGATGGTGGGGACCTCAGGAGGAGGGCGGATCAACCATCCACTCGACACTTCTGGCTGAAGATGGTTAAAAACGCTTCAGTCTTGTGTTCTGCACTTGCGTGCTGGGCTCTGCCATCATTTGAGGATGGGGATATTCATGGAGCCTCCTCCTCCCATTAGTCGTTTAATGGTCCACCACCATTCACGACTAGATGTGGCAGGACTGCAGAGCTTTGATCTGATCCGTTGATTGTTGGATCGCTTATCGCTGTTTATAGCATGCTGCTTCCGCTGCTTAGCATGCATGTAGTCCTGTGTTGCAGCTTCCCAAGGTTGGCACCTTATTTTTAGCTACACTTGGCATACTTTCCTGCACTCATTGAACCAGGATTGGTCCCCTAGCTTCATGGGTAATGATAGAGTGAGGGATATGTCAGGACATGCGGTTACAGATTGTGGTGGAATCCAGTTCTGTTGCTGATGGCCCACAGCGTCAAATGGATGCCCAGTTTTGAGCTGTTAGATCTGTTCAGAATCTATCTTATTTAGCATAGTGGTAGTGCCACACAACGCAATGGAGGGTGTCCTCAGTGTGAAGACAGGACTTTGTCTCCACAAGGACAACTGCTACTAATACTGTCGTTGACAGATGCACCTGTGATGGGTAGTTTGGTAAATATGAGATCAAGTAGGTTTTTCCCTCCTGTTGGTTCTCTCACCACTGAGCAATTTGTTCAGCAGCTCCTTGCTAGCTGGGCAGTGTGGGTGGCCCGTCAGAGGGATGATGGTGAGAAGGGCAAGGAATTGCGAGCTCTGCTCAAAGAGCTCCCACTTCTCCCCCATTGCCTCCCCTCAGTCAGAGCCCCAGAGAGCGGTGAACCTGTGGAATTCTCTACCACAGAAAGTAGTTGAGGCCAATTCACTAAATATATTCAAAAGGGAGTTAGATGAAGTCCTTACTACTAGAGGGATCAAGGGGTATGGCGAGAAAGCAGGAATGGGGTACTGAAGTTGCATGTTCAGCCATGAACTCATTGAATGGTGGTGCAGGCTAGAAGGGCCGAATGGCCTACTCCACCTATTTTCTATGTTTCTATGTTTCTATGCTGCCTCAGATCCCGATGGTCGCATCTGCCCCTGCACAGTCACAAGGGAGGAGACTTTGGTGGGGCCATGACGGGCTCCAAAACCCAGAGTGCGTCTGCCAAAAGTGTCTGATGAGTCACAGCAGGGAACTGAGCAGCCTGCCTCTACCTCTGAAGCCACAGGGGTTGCACCTTGTAAAGAAAACTCGTAAAACACTCTGAAAAGAACAATGACACAAATAATATGCAGCTGGGTGTATCAAGTAATGTTGGTGTTAAGTTTGTTATTTGATACACACATATTTTGCACCAATGTGCACTGCTGCTGGTGCCATCTGCACCTCTGGTGGTTCCTCCTTGTCTCCAGCCTGCTTCTGCTCCTCCTGCGAACAGGCTCTGTGCTGTGCATCTTACTCCTCCTGCAGTTTCAGTCCTCGCTGCTGTGCTATGTTGTGCAGCAGACAACGATGATTCTGGAGACCCTGGCTGGTGCGTACTGAAGAGCTCCTCCAGACAGGTCAAGGCATCTGAAGCGCATCTTCAGCAGATCTATTGCTTGTTCTATGATACATCTGGTGGAGATGTAACTCTCATTAATATGCTCCTTGGCCTTAGTACTTGGGCTCCTCAGGGATGTCATGAGCCAGGTCTTCAGTGGATAGCCCTTGTCTCCAAACAACCAGCCGTTTCAAAGTGCCATGTACAAGGGTAGGTGCCGTTCCCTGCATTTCTCTTGTAGTTGTTGCATGGTGAAGATCATGTCCGTTGTACCCCTTGGTGGACGGAATCCGCATTGTGACTCTGGGAGGCGATGGTTGAGGAGGACTCGAGCGATGACTTTCCCAGTGGCTGATAACAGGGAGATTCCTCTGTAATTGCTGCAGTCAGACTTGTCCCCTTTTTTAAAGATGGTCACCATCACTGCATCTCTGAGATCTCCCGGCATGCTCTCCTCCTTCCTGATGAGAGAGGTGAGGTCATGCATTTGTGCCAATAGTGCCTCTCCGCTATACTTTAGTGCCTCAGCGGGAATTCCATCTGCTCCCGTTGCCTTGTTGTTCTTGAGCTGACGGATGGTCTTTTCTACCTGGTGCAGGGCTGGGGTTTTGCTGAGATGGTGGCGGGTAGCTTGCTGCGGGATGGAGTCGAGGACACTCGAGTCAAAGGCAGAGTCTCGATTAAGGAAATCTTCAAAGAGCTCCTTCCAGTGGGCCCTGACTGCCTCGGTGTCCTTGATGGGTGTCTCTCCGTTCTTGGCCAGCAGTTGGGTGCTTGGGCCGTAGGTGGACTTGACTGCGGTGAAGAATCCTCGCACGTCATGGCTGTTAGCCAGCTGCTCATTCTCCTGTGCTTTCTCCACCCACCACCGATTCTCTATGTTCCCCAGGGCTGCCCTCCTGTATGGCTGAGACATGGGCCATATACAGCAGACACCTCAAAAGCACTGGAGAAATACCACTAGTACGGCCTCCGCAAGATCCTGCAAATCCACTGGGAGGACAGACGCACCAACGTCAGTGTTCTCGCTCAGGCCAACATCCCCAGCATCAAAGCACTGACCATACTCGACCAGCTCCGCTGGGCAGGCCACATTGTCCACATGCCCGACACGAGACTCTCAAAGCAGGCGTTCTACTCGGAACTCCTACACGGCAAACGAGCCCCAGGTGGGCAGAGGAAACATTTCAAGGACACCCTCAAAGCCTCCCTGATAAAGTGAAACATCCCCACCGACACCTGGGAGTCCCTGGCCCAAGACCGCCCTAAGTGGAGGAAGTGCATCCGGGAGGGTGCTGAGCACCTCGAGTCTCATCGCCGAGAGCATGCAGAAACCAAGCGCAGGCAGCGGAAGGAGCGTGCGGCAAACCAGTCCCACCCACCCCTTCCTCCAGGGACTGTAATTCCCGTATTGGACTGTACAATCGCCTGAGAACTCACTTTGAGTGGAAGCATATCTTCCTCGATTTCGAGGGACTGCCTATAATGATTTGGAGGTGTGAGGGAGGGTGGACTGGTGCAGCACGTGAGTCCTGACAGCTGCTGAGGAATCTGACTCCCACAGGAATAATCATCTTTTTATCTTGCAGATGGGCTGCAGTTTGACGGAGTGGAGGCTCTTGTGGTCACAAACAATGGGATGGCCTTTATGGCCACGTGTGTAGTCGATGATGCCCTGCACCTGTGGGAAGTCAGCCAAAGCTGAGCACATGCTCAGTAAGACTGGCTTCATCAGTGGCCAAGTTGATAAATGTGCCTGACTTGTGAAACATGGCATCGGTTACCTGGGTGATGCATCTGTGTGCGGCCGACTGGGAGATCCCACAAATATTTGCTGCAGATCCCTGGAAGGAGCCTGAGGCAAAGAAGTTGAGGGCGGTGGTAACTGTGACCACCACCATTGGTAAGGAGTGTCCACCAGGTCCTCTGGGCAGCAGGTCTTCCTCTAGAAAGCTACAAATGTCTGAGATGACCTGGCGTGATAGCCTGAGCCTCCTGGTGTACTGTTGCTCAGTCAGGTTGAATAAGCTCATCCTTTGCCCGTATACCCCGTGTTGGGGGTATCGCCTCCGACACAGTACAGCCCTGGAGTGCCCCCTCTCTGCTGTGGAGCATCAGGTCAATGAGGTGAAGGCTGCTGTTGTGGATGCTGCTGCTGCTTTGGTGTTGGGCTGGCATTGGCCCGATTCTGGGGACCAAGGTGAAAGGGCATAAGCAGCACCCATGCTGATGTAGTCAATGGCAGGTGAAGTGGAGAAAGAGGGCCAAACCTTCAATTTTGTGATGGTGAGCAGCAATGTGGTGAGAGTGGCGTCCGAGGTTTCACAAATAACCTGCAAACCGCTGACACTGAAAACTGTGGACAAAATGGAGTGAGCAAGGCACTTTCCGTGAGGTAAGTAATGAGCTGTGATGTAGAATTTGTGTTTTCCCAGCTGTGAATGAATCGCCACTGAGCTGCTGCCTCCCCTTCACAGGCCAGGGACCCGACCTCCGTGAATCCCGTGCTCCTACAGTTATACCCAAAATCTGGCATTAAAATCAATCTTATGGGTCAATGCTGGGTGGTCCATCTGGTTTTATTTTTTTTGTAGTTTTTTGGTACAACTGAGTATCTCGCTGGGCCATTTCAGGGGGCAGTTAGTCAACCCCATTGGTGTGGGTCTGGAGTCACATATAGGCCAGACCGGGTAAGGACGGCAGATTTCCTTTCCTAAAGGATGTTAATGAACCAAATGGGTTTTTAAGACCATCTGATCATTTCATGCTCACCATTACTGATACTAGCTTTTTATTCCAGATTTATTTAGAGCAGTAGGTTGATTTTTTGAATGTCTGCTTTATTTGTCACATTATATAATGGATCATTTTATTTAATCAGTTCTTGCCTATTAAAAGTAACCAAATAATTATGAACAAAATGCCAGAGTCCAAGGACAGAAAGACATTGTATAGCGTATTTCCCTTGATTTTCACTTAGCAACACTGGGCCCAAGGGTTGCCTCTGAATTCAGAGGGTCTAGTGTTGCTATAGACAGTGGAGGGGGATTTTAATCGTTAAAAGCTGTTGAATTGGTTGCAAGGTAATAATTGTAACTCGCTAGCCCTGCAGGAATCAAAAATTGGTAAAGCTAAAGCACTCAGACCTACTTCAGCCAACTCGAGGTGTTGATCTTAACATGGCCTCCGATGGCCGTTCTCCAGCCTGTACTGGCCGGGGGGATGGGGGCTGGGGACACCACCTGAATTCTTGAAATTTGCCCAGGGGTGGTGGGGGGGGGGCAATTCCATGACGTTAACCGCCAGAGCAGCAGATAGGCTGAGACGAGTAAATCAGAGTAAATAGACCCCAAGTGTAACCATCAAATGAGGGTCTGGTCTGTATCTGACAATAGTCCAGTGCCCATTCTGCTTAGTTACCATTCCTTTAAAACTGAAACCCTCACCAGATTAATAAGCTCCTCATTAAACGGTGGGTGTGCATCTATATTTAGAAGATGACTGCATCTGCAATTAGTGATGTTCAGGAGAATGCTGCAGAGAGAAGGCCGGATCCCCGAGAGCATTTATTATCTACGCAGCACAAAATAATTTTCTGACTTCGCCATTCAGCCTTTGCCCGACTGCAAAAGCCACTTAGCGAACACCAAATTAGTTGCCATGGAACTCCTGGCCAGATTGTGAGTAATAACCACTCAACGTTCACTGGTAGAAAGTCACCAGATCATTTGTCCAATTTTAGAGCAAAGTGTGCATGGAGCTGAAGATTGATACTGCGGAACCTTCTCTGAAGTGTGACAAAGTGCTGTAGATCACGGTATTCATCATGACCCGTTCTAGAATGCCATATTATTTTAGAATTCAGCCTCCTAATAATACACCGTCCACTCGGCGAAGAGGCTCCATTAAATTCTGTGACGTGAGATGGACAAAATCTTTTATCGGAGCTTTATTTTTAGTTTTATCAATCTGTCATGCGAACATTTGAGACTCTGTTGAGCTAGAATCTTTCTGAAAGCTAATGGCACAGTTTTTCTTATGAGATTTATCAGATTTGATTGACCTTTTCAAAACCTCCCAGAGTTTTGAAACGAGTGGAGTGGGCTCCTTTCTGACCTGTTGGGAATGAGACCAGGGTGATTCTAACCCACAGGCTTCACCATGGTGCGTCCATTCGGTATCCTGCTGCTGGCCTCGTGGGAATGCGAGGGCCTACGACCCACCGGCATGCATGTAGGTGTGGGGAAGGGGATTCCGTGGGAGGGGAAGTCCTTGTGGTGCCTGGAGGAGCACTCTCACCGCTCCTAGACCGACAAAGTTCGGCCAAAAAAACCTCACCTTTCTGGACCTCTTCACGTCCCGCTTCAGACCTGCTTTAGCCTGGCTTTTCCCAAGATCCCTTATTCTCACTCCAAGGAGGAAAATCCTGCAGTACTGCAGCGGTGCCAGGAATAGGAGGAGTCAACAACATAAAATGGATCAGAAGCACCCTAAAGGCTTTGAGCTACGGTTTTTTTAAATGAGCCTTGAATCTGGTCGCATCACTTTTGCCTGAACCAGAAGGGCAGGCGAAAGTGAGGGGCGAGGTGGCCATTATCACACGGTCTTATTTCAGCGCTCCTCCCGCCACTGTTTCAGGAAGTAATACTTCCCCTCCTCCTGCGGTAGGAACTAATTTGGGCCCAGGTTCGGGCCTAGACACGGGGGGGGGGGGGCAGTGCGTGCCTCAATCAGGAGGCCCCAGGCCCGCCCAACATTGGGCCTCTGCCCCGCCACAGGCAGTGCGCTCATTACAGATGCTGAATGTCAGGTCGATTGCCTGACACAGCAGTGGCCTGAAGGTACGGCCCAGAGGAGGTCTCGGAGCGGGCAACACGTGTGTGGAGTGGGGGCACTTCTCCTACTACTCCTCCTGGCTCTACAGGCAGTTTTTAAAAAATAAATAAATAATTACAAATCTTTACCTTTCATTGACGGCTGCGGCGATCACTGAAGAATTCTGAGCAGAGCAGACCTGGCCCCTGCTCCACTCATTGTAAACACATTTTCTGCAGGGTTCCATCAACAGGCATTCGGTGCCTAATATATGCAATGGGCCTAATGTCTGTTTTAGGCCCCTGGGATGCCAAAGACTAGCCTGATGACACTTGTAGTGCCCCGAAGATTGGCTGGAGGTTGACCATCTGCTAAATTTGTCAGCATTCCTCCCCTTTTGCACCCGAAACACGGGTGCAACGCGCACCAATTTCCCCCCCCTGGCCTTAACGAGGATAGGTCAGTACCCCAACAACCCCACTATTTAAATGACCAGTGGGCAGCCAGGGTCACTGGTGAAGTGGGACAGGGAGAGGGGAATTCCTGTTTCTGTTTTAAAGGGTACGGAGCCAGCAGCCGGTTTGCCCACACCCTTGCCCCTGTATTAACTGATTTTGAGCAGATTATTGGAGTTCAGAACTACACATTGCTTGATGAATATTGGAATAATAAAGATACTCTTCCAGTATGAGTATTAATCTGCTGGAGAAGTGGCAATGCAAAGGGAATGATTGAAATTTGGCGTATGATATTGGGGATGTTAAAATTGTGTGAGGATTTAAAGAGATCTACAGACAGCTGGCGATGCCACTTCACATTAAGCCCCGATTCTCCTCGTCCGGCAGTGGCAGCTGTGCTGTTGGGTCTGGTGCTAAATACCAGCTTTACCCTCTCCGCGGGGTTTTCCACTGCTGATGCTTGGAAGAGAGATTTCCATATTTGGCACTGCTGTAATTTCTGTTCATGGTGTTTTATCAGTCCCTGGGTAGTCCGTGCTTCACAAGCCACACCAGTGAAGTTTGTTCACATCAAAGGTGCCTCAAGGCCCAGCAGCAACCTCCACGTTATAACAAAGCATCAATTGTGTAGGAATACTTGCTGCAAGTGGCCTCATGGCATGGGACGCGAAAGGGCAAAAGGGTCACGCTTTTTACAAGAACAAGATCATGTCCCGCTTGCTGGCCATTTCTACCTCACATACCACTTCTGCTACCTTCATATCTGGCGCTACCTCCACATATTGCTATTTCCCCTCAAATACAATACAAGCTAACTCATAACAACATAACAACATAAGAAATAGGAGCAGGAGTCGGCCATTCGGCCCCTCGAGCTTGCTCTGCCATTTAATACGATCATGGCCGATCTGATCATGGGCTCAGCTCCACTTCCCCGCCCGCTCCCCATAACCCTTTACTCCCTTATCGCTCAAAAATCTGTCTATCTCCGCCTTAAATATATTCCCAGCTCTCTGGGGCAGAGAATTCCCTAGATTTACAACCCTCTGAGAAGAAATTCTTCCTGATCTCAGTTTTAAATGGGCGGCCCCTTATTCTGAGACAATGCCCCCTAGTTTTATTTTCCCAATGAGTGGAAATATCCTCTCTGCATCCACCTTGTCGAGCCCCTCATTATCTTCTATGTTTCAAATAAGATCACCTCTCATTCTTCTGAACTCCAGTGAATATACGACCAACCTACTCCACCTATCTTCGTAAGTCAACCCCCTCATCTCCAAAATCAACCGAGTAAACCTTCTCTGAGCAGCCTCCAATGCAAGTATATCCTTCCTTAAATACGGAGACCAAAACTGTACGCAGTACTCCAGGTGTGGCCTCACCAATACCCTGTACAGTTGCAGCAAAACTTCCCTGCTTTTATACTTTATCCCCCTTACAATAAAGGCCAACATTCCATTTGCCTTCCTGATCACTTGCTGTACCTGCATACTAACATTTTGTGATTCATGCACAAGGACCCCCAGGTCCCTCTGTACTGCAGCACTTTGAAATCTTTCTCCATTTAAATTATAATTTGCTTTTCTATTTTTTTCTGACAAAGTGGAGAACCTCACATTTTCCCACATTATATTCCATCTGCCAAAAGTTTGTCCACTCACTTAGCCTGTCTATATCCCTTTGCAGATTTTTTGTGTCCTCCTCACAATTTGCTTTCCCACCCATCTTTGTATCATCAACAAACTTGGTTACATTACACTCGGTCCCTTCATCCAAATCATTCATATAGATTGTAAATAGTTGAGGCCCCAGCACCGATCCCTGTGGCACCCCACTAGTTACTGTTTGCCAACCGGAAAATTACCCATTTATCCCGACTCTCTGTTTTCTGTTAGTTAACCAATCCTCTATCCATGCTAATATATTACCCGCAACCCTGTGAACTTTTATCTTGTGCAGTAACCTCTTATGTGGCACCTTATCGAATGCCTTCTGGAAATCCAAATACACCACATCCACTTATCCACCCTGCTCATTACATCCTCAAAGAACTCCAGCAAATTTGTGAAATATGATTTCCCTTTCATAAAACCATGATTGAATTATCGTTTTCCAAATATCCCACTACTGCTTCCTTAATAATAGACTCCAGCATTTTCCCAACGACAAATGTTCGTCTAACTGGTCTATAGTTTTCTTGTCTTTGTCTCCCTTTTTTTAAATAGGGGCGTTACATTTGCGGTTTTCCAATCCGCTGGTGCTTCCCCAGAATCCAGGGAATTTTGATAGATTACAACCAATGCATCCACTATCTCTGCAGCCACTTCTTTTAAGGCCCGAGGATGTAAGCCATCAGGTCCAGGGGACTTGTCCACCTTTAGTCCCATTATTTTACCGAGTACTACTTCTTTAGTGATAGTGATTGTATTAAGTACCTCCCTCCCTATAGCCCCTTGATTATCCACTATTGGGATGTTTTTAGTGTCTTCTAAGGTGAAGATCGATACAAAATATTTGTTCAATGTCTCTGCCATTTCCCTGTTCCCCATTATTAATTCTCCAGTCTCATCTTCTAGGGGACTAACATTTACTTTAGCCCCTCTTTTCCTTTTTATGTACCTGTAGAAACTCTTACTATATGTTTTTATATTTTGTGCTAGTTTACTTTCATTATCCATCTTCCCTCTCTATTATTTTTTTAGTCGTTCTTTGCTGATTTTAAAAATTTCCCAATCCTCTGGCCTCCCACTAGTCTTGGCCACATTGTCTGCCCTTGTTTTCAATTTCATACCGTCTCTTATTTCCTTAGTTAGCCACGGATGGTAATCCCTTCTCTTACAGTCTTTCCTTCTCATTGGGATATATTTATGTTGTGAGTTATGAAATATCTCCTTAAATTACTGCCACTGTTCATCAACTGTCCCATACTTTAATCCATTTTCCCAGTCCACTTTAGTCAACTCTGCCCTCATACCTTTGTAGTCTCCTTTATTTAAGCTTGGGACCCTGGTTTGAGAACCAACTTTCTCACTCTCCAACTGAATTTGAAATTCAACCATGTTATGGTCACTCATTCCTAGAGGATCCTTTACTAGGAGATCATTTATTAATCCTGCCTCATTACACAGTACTAGATCTAAGATAGCCTGCTCCCTGGTTGGTTTTGTAATGTACTGTTCAAGGAAACTATCCCAGATACACTCTATGAACTCTTTCTCAAGGCTACCCTGGCCAATTTGCTTTGTCCAATCAATATAAAAGTTAAAATCACCCGTGATTATTGCCGTTCCTTTATTACACTCATTGGTAGCATGACACCACTGCACAGCTCCTCTGTGGACACAGCTCCTCCCTGTGTTCTATGCTGTGCCTCATGTCCACAGATAATGCAGACATCACTTGGGATTGAGGCCTTTGACAGCCACCAAAATCGGACGCCTGGTAAAGAGCATAGAGGATAAATACTGCAACCTCGATCTGAAATAGAGCAAGATTGCTTGTTTGAAATCCAGCAACAAACTTGCTTCACTCCAACAAGCATATGCCATAAATTTTACTCAGCACTGACTGATATGTACCAGCAGAATAATAGCTCAACAGGTACTCACCTGTCAATATTTGGTTCCTTACTGCACTTCCTTCCCTCCAGATACCCGGCCTATTTCACCTTTTGTCCCAAAGCACTTTACAGCCAATGAAGTACTTTTGAAGTATAGTCACTGTTGTAATGTAGGAAACGCAGCAGAAAAATGCACACAGCAAGGTTCCACAAACAGTAATGAGATAATGTCCAGAAACTATAGGTGTTGCTATGGGAACCCGCATGGGTCTTAGCTATGCCTGCCTTTTCGTGGGATATCTGGAACATTCTTCTTTTCCAGTCCTACTCGGGTCCCCTCCCTCACCTCTTTTTCCGGTACATTGATGACTGTATTGGTGCCGTTTCCTGCTCTCGCCCTGAACTCGAAAATTTTATTCACCTCGCATCCAATTTCCACCCTTCCCTCACCTTCAGGTACATCTCCAACTCTTCTCTTCCCTTCCTCGACTTCTCCGTCTCCATCTCTGGCTTTCGAACAGTATCCACGATAAGCCCACTGACTCCCACAGCTACTTGAACTATACTTCCTCCCATCCTGCATTCTGTAAGGACGCAATTCCTTTCTCCCAGTTTCTCCATCTCCCTCGCATCTGCTCTGACGACGCCACCTTTCGCACTAGTGCCTCTGACATGTCTTTCTTTTTCCTGAACTGAGGATTCCCCTCCGCTGTGGTTAACATGACCCTCGACCGTGTCCGTTCTATTTCCCGCACCTCTGCTCTCATCCCTTCCCCTCCCTCTCAGAACCATGACAGGGTTCCCCTTTCTCACCCTTCCCCCACCAGCCTCCACGTTCAACAGATCATCCTCCGCCATTTCCTCCACCTCCAGCGCGATCCCACCACCAATCACATCGTCCCCTCCCCTCCCCTCTCAGCATTCTGAAGGGACCGCTCCCTCTGTGACACCCTGGTCCATTCCGCAGTCACCCCCAGCACCCCCTCCCCTTCCCACGGCACCTCCTGTGCAAGTGCAGGAGATACAACACCCGCCCTTTTACCCCCTCCCTTCCCACTGTCCAGGGCCCCAAACACTCCTTCCAGGTGAAACAACGATTTACTTGTACTTCTGTCAATGTAGTATACTGTATTCGCTGCTCACGATGTGGCCTCCTCTACCTTGGGGAGACCAAGCTTAGATTGGGTGACCGCTTTGCGGAACACCTCCGTTCAGTCCGTAAGTGTGACCCTGAGCTTCACTGTAATTCCCCGCTCCACTCCCACTCTGACCTCTCCGTCCTCGTCCTCCTACACTGCTCCAACGAAGTTCAACGCAAGCTCAAGGAACAGCACCTCATCTTTCGTTTAGGCACTTTACAACCTTCTGGACTCAACATCGAGTTCAATAATTGAGCGTAACCCCTGCCCATATTTTGTTCCCTTTCCTCTTTTTTTAAACTCCTTCCCCCCCCCGCCCCAACCTTATGTATTTTTTCTTTCTGTGTCTCCCATCGCAGCCGGTAATTATCCCGCCATTCACACGCTATCTAGACTCTGCTTTTTCTAACTTCTGCCATTACCATCTCAAGTTGGCCCATCATCCCTTTTGTCTCTCTAATCTCTCCTGCCTTCCACCCTATCACAGACCTTCCCCTTTGTTCTTTCCTCCCCTCCCCCTTTCTGTGCTCCTTAAGAATCTGTTCACTTCGAACATTCACCAGTTCTGACGAAGGGTCATCGACCTGAAACGTTAACTCTGTTTCTCTCCACAGATGCTGCCTGACCCACTGAGATTTCCAGCATTGTTAGTGAAGATCCCCACGGTGAAAAGCAAATCACTGCTGCAGAGAAAAGTGGGCCAGATGCTATAGTGAGTATTTACTTACAGCAAAGGTATTGTTTGAAGGTAGAACTGCTATAAATTCATAGCCATAACCGGAATTGAAAATGTTTTTCCACCATAATGCCTGTCACTCTAAAGCATATTCAGATTATGTTCATTATAATTTCTATAGCCCCGAAATTGATGTCAGGTAAGGCCCGGCCATTTTTCGGCGATTCCCGGGCAGCACCTACCTTTTTGTTGCCCGCTGCCACCGGATTCAATCGGGAGCCATTGTGTGGCCGGCAGCGGGTGGGAGCTGACCTCGGTGCGTGGTGGCATTAGTGGGCGGGAGCGAGGCCTCTCGAATCGGAGAACTTCGGACGCCCTGCATGCACATGTACGAGACTTGGCAGGGGGGGGTTTGTAGTCTTCACCCACCTGACGTCATTTTGGCCTCGTTTGAGGCTGATGGGACATCTGCGCATGCGCTCAAAGGCACAGCACTCTCTTGCAGCTGCGAGTGGGAGAGGGGCAGAGTGTGAGTGGGAGAGGGGCAGAGTGCGAGTGAGAGAGGGGCAGAGTGCGAGTGAGAGATGGGCAGAGTGTTGTAAATTGAGAGCCACAAAGTCTTGAGCAGCCATTCCTTTAATCATTGAGGACGAATGGGCAAAATTCAGCAATGAAGACGGACCAAACCAGGCCCAGAGCTCTCTGGTTGAATGAGCAGGAATTGGAGGAGCTAGTGACGGAGGTGGAGTGCAGGTACAGTGACCTCACCCGGGATGGTTGTAGCAAGCCTCCACCACCACAATATCAATGCATTTGGAGGGAGATCGCCGAGATCGTGTCCGCAATGGGCAACGTTTAGCAAGATGGGAACCAATGCGGGAAACGTTGGAATGATTTTGTTGCGGCAGCAAGAGTGAGTAAAAATTTATTGCCTCCTTCCTGTCCAATGCCAAAAAAGTTGTGCGCCAGATGTGTGTGGGAGTGTAGAGTGTATATGGTGGGGGTTTGTGTGGGGGGCATCAGCAAAGGGGCTAAAGGCTGCAACGTTTCTTTGTGCAGAAGAAAAATGCATCCAAGGCAGTGAGTCTGAGTGTGACTGGAGGGGCAGCAGCAGAGATGGTCGAATTGAGCAGACTGGAGGGGCGTGCGTTGTATTGGTGGGTGACTGCCGCCGTGCCAACACAACGGTTGATGCAGATCCGGTGCCACTGCATGGTAAGGTTATAGTAATCTCTGGTGAAAGCGACGCTCATGGCATAAAAGGTCATGCAATGTTAAGGCAATCGCAGTTTACCGCACACTTTGTTGCCCATGATTGATGTGCCCATGTAGAGATGGAACTCCTTGCTGGCAGAATGTGAGATGGCACGGCTTACATCTCCGCTTGACCAACATCACCCCTCCGCCACCCCCCGCAGACTGAACTGTTGTCCTCGACTTGCAGATGATAGAAACATAGAAAATAGGTGCAGGAGTAGGCCATTCGGCCCTTCGAGCCTGCACCACCATTCAATAAGATCATGGCTGATCATTCACCTCAGTACCCCTTTCCTGCTTTCTCTCCAACACCTTGATCCCTTTAGCCATAAGGGCCATATGGAACTCCCTCTTGAATATATCCAATGAACTGGCATCAACAACTCTCTGCGGTAGGGAATTCCACAGGTTAACGACTCTCTGAGTGAAGAAGTTTCTCCTCATCTCAGTCCTAAATGGCTAACCCCTTATCCTTAGACTATGTCACTTGGTTCTGGACTTCCCAACATCGGGAACATTCTTCCTTCATCTAACTGTCCAGTCCCGTCAGAATGTTATATGTTTCTATGAGATCCCCTCTCATCCTTCTAAACTCCAGTGAATACAGGCCCAGTCGATCCAGTCTCTCCTCATATGTCAGTCCTGTCATCCCGGGAATCAGTCTGGTGAACCTTCGCTGCACTCCCTCAATAGCAAGAACATTCTTCCTCAGATTAGGAGACCAAAACTGAACACAGTATTCCAGGTGAGGCCTCACCAAGGTCCTGTACAACTACAGTAAGACCTCCCTGCTCCTATACTCAAATCCCCGAGCTATGAAGGCCAACATACCATTTGCCTTCTTCACCGCCTGCTGCACCTGCATGCCAACTTTCAATGACTGATGTACCATGACACCCAGGTCTCGTTGCACCTCCCCTTTTCCTAATATGCCGCCATTCAGATAATATTCTGCCTTCATGTTTTTGCCACCAAAGTAGATAACCTCACATTTATCCACATTATACTTCATCTGCCATGCGTTTGTTCACTCACCTAACCTGACCAAGTCACCCTGCAGCCTCTTAGCATCCTCCTCACAGCTCACACTGCCACCCAGCTTAGTGTCATTTGCAAAGTTGGAGATATTACACTCAATTCCTTCATCTAAATCATTAATGTATATTGTAAAGAGCTGGGGTCCCAGCACTGAGCCCTGTGGCACCCCACTTGTAACTGCCTGCCATTCTGAAAAGGACCTGTTTATCCCAACTCTCTGCTTCCTGTCTGCCAACCAGTTCTCGATCCATGTCAGTACATTACCACCAATACCATGTGCTTTGATTTTGCACACCAATCTCTTGTGTGGGACCTTGTCAAAAGCCTTTTGAAAGTCCAAATAAACCACATCCACTGGTTCTCCCTTGTCCACACTACCAGTTACATCTTCAAAAAATTCCAGAAGATTTGTCAAGCATGATTTCCCTTTCATGAATCCATGCTGACTTGGACCGATCCTGTCACTGGTTTCCAAATGCGCTGTTATTTATCTTTAATAATTGATTCCAACATTTTCCCCACTACTGATGTCAGGCTATAATTACACGTATTCTCTCTTCCTCCTTTCTTAAGAAGTGGTGTTACATTAGCTACCCTCCAGTCCATAGGAGCCGATCCAGAGTCGATAGACTGTTGGAAAATGATCACCAATGCATCCACTATTTCTAGGGACACTTCCTTAAGTACTCTGGGATGCAGACTATCAGGCCCTGGGGATTTAGCGGCCTTCAATCCCATCAATTTGCCGAACACAATTTCCCGCCTAATAAGGATTTCCTTCAGTTCCTTATTCTCACTAGACCCTCCATCCCCTAGTATTTCCGGAAGGTTATTTGTGTCTTACTTCGTGAAGACAGAACCAAAGTATTTGTTTAACTGGTCTGCCATTTCTTTGCTCCCCATTATAAATTCACCTGAATCTGACTGCAAGGGACCTACGTTTGTCTTCACTAATCCTTTTCTCTTCACATATCTATCGAAGCTTTTGCAGTCAGTTTTTATGTTCCCGGCAAGCTTCCTCTCATACTCTATTCTCCCCCTCCTAATTAAACTCTTAGTCCTCTTCTGCTGAATTATAAAATTCTCCCTGTCCTCAGGTTTACTGCTTTTTCTGGCCAATTTATATGCCTCTTCCTTGGATTTAACACCATCCTTAATTTCCCTTGTTAGCCTTGGTAGCCACCTTCTCCGTTTTATTTTTATTCCAGACAGGGATGTATAATTGTTGAAGTTCATCCATGTGATATTTAAATGTTTGCCATTGCCTATCCACCATCAACCCTTTAAATATCACTCGCCAGTCTATTCTAGCCAATTCACGTCTCATACCATCGAAGTTACCTTTCCTTAAGTTCAGGACCGAGTCTCTGAATTAACTGTGTCACTCTCCACCTTAATAAGGAATTCTACCATATTATGGTCACTCTTCCCCAAGGGGCCTCGCACAACAAGATTGCTAATTAGTCCTTTCGCATTACACATCATCCTGTCTAGGATGGCCAGCCCTCGACATATTGGTCTTGAAAACCATCCCTTATACACTCCAAGAAATCCTCCTCCACCGCATTGCTAACAGTTAGGTTAGCCCAATCTATATGTAGATTATAGTTGCCCATGATAACTGCTGTATCTTTATTTCACGCATCCCTAATTTCTTTGATGCTGTCCCCAACCTCACTACTGCTGTTTGGTGGTCTACACACAACTCCCACTAGCGTTTTCTGCCCTTTGGTATTCCGTAGCTCCACTCATACCAATTCCACATCATCCAAGCTAATGTCCTTCCGTACTATTGCGTTAATTTCCTCTTTAACCAGCATCGCCACCTCACCTCCTTTTCCTTTTTGTCTATCCTTCCTGAATGTTGAATACCCCTGGATGTTGAGTTCCCAGCCTTGGTCACCCTGGAGCCATGTCTCCGTGATGCCAATTACATCATATCCGTTAACAGCAATCTGCGCAGTTAATTCGTCCACCTTATTATGAATACTCCTCGCATTGAGGCACAGAGTCTTCAGGCTTGTCTTTTTAACACCCTTTGCCCCTTTAGAATTTTGCTGTAATGTGGCCCTTTTTGCTTTTTGCCTTGGGTTTCTCTGCCCTCCACTTTTACTTTTATTCTTTCTATCTTTTGCTTCTGCCCCCATTCTACTGCCCTCTGTCTCCCTGCATAGGTTCCCATCCCCCTGCCATATTAGTTTAACCCCTCCCCAACAGCACTAGCAAACACTCCCCCTAGGACATTGGTTCCGGTCCTGCCCAGGTGCAGACCGTCCGGTTTGTACTGGTCCCACCTCCCCCAGAATCGGTTCCAATGACCCAGGAATTTGAATCCCTCCCTGCTGCACCACTCCTCAAGCCACGGATTCATCTGAGCTATCCTGCGATTCCTACTCTGACTAGCACGTGGCACTGGTAGCGATCCTGAGATTACTGCTTTTGAGGTCCAACTTTTTAATTTAGCTCCTAGCTTCCTAAATTCGTCTTGTAGGACCTCATCCCATTTTTTACATATATGCACCACGACAACTGGCTCAGACAACACATATCAAGGCGCACCATCCACCTCTGGCATTTAGAAAAGCCGTCAGACCCCAACGTCTCCCACCCCGACGTTGTCCCCAGCCCAACACAGTGACTCCTTCCTCCATCTCCTCCCCCACCCCCCCCCCCTCACACACCCCCCCCCCCAGGTCACCCATTTCCACCGCTCCCACCTCCGCCACCCTGAGCCATGAAGAAGAGGAGGGAGAAGGGCCCGTCTTTGAGGCCCTTGAGCTCCAGGAGCAGGAACAGGATGACAGCAGCCTCCTGCCATGCGAGCCAGGTGTCTGCAGAACCTCGGCGTTGGGCTCAGAGTTCCTGGGGTTTGGAACGGACTCCTCACTAGCAAGCTCAACCATGCGCAGAGTCTGTGGTGCGAGGGCAAGCAAGGCGCCAGAACCCAGGAGCGAGCAACCACCTGAGGATGCAGCACCGCTCGCTGCAATTCTGGAGATGGTCCAGCTATCACGGACAAGCGTGCAGATAGGTAGCGATAAGCTCCAGACCATGACAGCGATCACTGGCAGCATGGCCACCTTCACTAAGCAGCATGATGACGAGATGGACCGGCTCATCGCTGTCTTAGAGCACACAACCGAGAGCGCTGAGGAGATGAGGCAAGTGATAGCTTCTGGATGCCTAGTGCAATCCCTTGAGCCCACACCCTCAAGGCACACAGGTCCGGAGGAGCAGGAGATCCTGGCGCCTTCGGTCTTGCCTCCTGCCTTCTCACCAAGACGAACACGTCTGCAGACATCCCGCTGCCCTCCTGCACAACCTCATCAACCAGAGGCAGAGAGGGGCAGGGGAGCGGGACACCATGGTGTAGGCGGGGCGAGGAAGAGGAGCTTGGGCATTGCTTCAAGGGGCAGGGAGAGAGATGGTGGTGCTGGGTAGAGGCGTGTTAGTGCTGGAAATGTATGTAAATATAATGATGTTATGTAACCTTTGTTATTGTGCACTTGTAAATACACTCTCATTGCTGACCATCTCTTGGTCAGTCTCTGATTTTATCGTCATGTGTGGTGCCCTGTGAGAAACACGCATCTGTCCCTCAGGTCATCTGCTTTATCAGGAATATCTTCCCATCCACATCTGACTGCACTGTATAATGGGTACGGTCATCAGGACATCACAACGCAACAAGGAAGGGTCACCAATGCAGGAAGGCTGCCATGCAATTCCTCTCACTTTAACTACCTGCAGGGTAGACCTAAGGCTTGCACTTTAACCCTCTTGTTCTGAGGCCAAACATGGCGGAGTGCCATCCCTGAGATGACATGGTCATCAGTTACATTGCAGAACATTAAATGTCTTTCCCTGTGTTCCATACCTCATGTAATGTTTTGACTATCAGTTGCAACAATGCGCCATTTCTTAACATCTTCGATCTCTCGCTTATTCAGCCTGACATAGTCCCGTACCCTCTGCGCAGTCACAATATGCGCCTAAATATGTTCTGCATTAAATGCTCTCTCAACTCTTGGCGGGCCTCTCCACTGAGCCTTTCCCATCTTTTGCTACTCATTGCCGCTTCCTCTACTGCACCTTCCCTTCAACGGAGTCATGTGGAGAAACAGATGTAAACTCTCTCTGTGCGGGTTAAGGTCCATCACATTATTCTTTGTGTTGTGAGCGTTATTTGATCTGTCAGATTTATTGCATCTCTCAGAATAGACTTATGTCCGTGACCATAACAAAGCATGCTGAGTACAGGTATTTTGTGGTTCAGCAGAACAGATTTTATTAAGTTTTATTTCTTTGTACTGCAAGGAAACTACTTAAGGCGAGAGTGACAGTCGACTCATTGAAACCTCAACGGCTGGCCACTGAGTCACCATGGCGCTTGTCACTTGCTGCTTTCTATTGACCATAGGCCTTCCTCAGTTTCCTCTGCAATAGCGCTGCCCCTAAAGTAGAATAGCTGTAACTTTATACCCAGTTACAGCTGTCTCAGGCTTACAATAGATCATTCTAAGTCTGTGCCTCTGACCTTCAGTTATATCTAGTGCTTCCCTGAGAACTTTGACGAATTCTGTGGCACAGTCTTTCTAAATGAGCTTGGCTGTACGAAATGTAACATGCTGCATACTTTCCAATTATTGATAATTATTTGGCCTTGGCCATTGTGGTTGTAAATGAAGGTGTTTCAGCAAGGTTTGAAAAAGAAATTTCCATCAGCTTCGACACACTTTAGTCACTTTTATCACATACCAATGGAACATGAACATGATCATAAACTAAAGCAACACCCAGCAAACCTTTCTCCATCAGTCCCACTCATAATGCTGCAGTATCTGCCCGATCCCCGCGACGTGCAGCGCTGCAGCACTCGGAGCCCTTCTCCCTGCCGCCCGACTCACGGACAGCTCACACCAGCTTTTTGCCAGCGGTCCTTCGGCGGTCAACAGGTTGATCGGAGGCCAGCGTCCCTCACCGATTCGCAGCATCTGACATGACATCACGCCAGCGGATCCCTCCGTGACCAATCTCCCGCCGGGCGGAATGTGGGCAGCAGACGGGCAGTTCCGGAGGCATCGCTCCCAAAAAATGACATTTCCGGCGGAGCCTCGGTTGCTGTGGTGCAACTCCCACCAATTTCGATCCCTATATGTTTGCATTTGGTAGATTTTGATAATGCAAGTTTACTGTAAAATCTACAGTAATGGATAGAACATTACCTCTAAGAATTTGGGCATAAGACTGAGCAATGTAAATTTAATTGGCACTCTTTGTGAAGAGCTAGGAAAATATATGAAAGTTCTTGTGATCCCATGAATGATACTGCAATAGAGGATATAACGTTCCACAAGAAGGAATTGGCCCACCGAGAGTACTGTTGTATTACACATCTTTATCAAATGAAGCACCGAAAGCGCAATTCAAGTATGACAAAGATCTCATTACATTTTTATTCTACCATTATGCTTCATTTAAATGTTCTTAAAGGACAGAATAAAATAAGGGCATTAGCCTTGTGTGGAACAGACCAGGTCCCATTGTGGACTCTGCTCAGATAATTTAATCTCCTGAGGGAAATAAATAACCAAAGAAGATAATCCTCCCTGAAATTACTCCCCAATTCTCTAAAGTGATTTATCAATACTTCAGGATATCAAATCTAACATTACAATTTATTTTATTCTAACCAGTTGCACCCCCAACTACAATTTCCATTGTCCCAGGAGCACTGGAACCATTAAAGTGAATTTGTGTCTATATATTCTGTGAATTTAAATAGAAGGATTCTTGCGAATAGCATTTGTCTCTGACAGGCCACCTCTACAAATTCAATTGTTTTAAGCTTACACAATAAAAGCTTATTGTATAATTAGCCCAGTGTACATGTGACTGCCATAAAATGTTACCTTTCAATCTGTTCTACATTGACTTCTGGTTCAGAATGAGCCCTCGTAAAAAAAATCATCATGATGCAGTGTTAGGGCAGTGTCGTGGCTATAAATGTTACTGGACTGAAATCTGGATGAATAAACTGGAGAATTTGTGTTTAAATCTCAAAATGGCAGTTTGACAATTTGTCATAAAATGTTGTCATAAAACCCTAACTGCTTCACTAATATCCTTTCGGAAAGGAAAACTGCTTGTATGTGGTTAGTCCGACACCACTGTGGTAGACTCTTAACACCACTACAATAAATAACAGTGCAGTTCATGTGACTTATCGGGGCAACCAGGGAAGGGTAAAACTGCTGGCCTTACCAGAAATGCCCACATCCCAAGAATGAATAAAAAACTTAGCTGCATGATGCGTATTTACTGCTGTGTGCCACAGTGGATTCACACTTTCAATTTACAGCATTTGAAATTTACTTATCTGCTTGCACAGTAAGATAGCCCGGAATACATGGAGACAGACCTCAGAAATGACAAGCTAGTCATAGAAAGGCATCTGGAATTCCTTACATATAATTTCTGAGTCTGAAGAAATCCCTCGAGCTCCGAGATATCAGAGTTTTATTTCTGGTTCCCCTCACGCTCATTTCCATAGTGGCAACCACACAAACATGTCATGTCAGCTTTTTTTGAAGGTGTGTAGGTGAGAGTTTTTCTGTTATTGTGGAACTGGAAAGGCAGTCTGACAGCACTACCAGCAGTCCCGAGTAAGGCAATACCTCAAAGCATCCTACATCCTTCTCATCAATGTTCTCCAGCTCCAGCACAGACACACACCATGGAGGATGCAGTTAGTGAAGAGGCTACATTGAAGAGGTAGCATCAGTCACTGTGCACAGATGAAGAGGGCAAAGTGTTGTTGACGAAGGAGATATCGGATCCTGAACCCCAGCTACCTATTTTGTTGCCATCAGTGACCCCTCTATTTGGGAAAGGCAGCAATGTGGTGACATTGGGCACTACGCTTGCTATCCGGTGAACAAGGAGAGCCTATGCTGACCAGATGTATCATTCTCCTGTTTGATACATGTGTGGGTGACACCTTGGCGATGGCCCAGAAGAAAGTGAGGGCAGCAAATGGCCTTTACCATTACTGGCATCGCCATCATATGGCTACAGATGTGCTTGCAGGAGATGGCATAGTTCTGCAACTAGCCGGTTCCCCTCGATCAGTGGCAGTGTTGGATGGCAGTGCCAGGGTCTGCAGGCATGGTTCATGGCACAATGGCGGTTGTGAGAAGACCAGTTCTGGTTCCTGCTAATCTCCGCGTTATTCCTTCTTTCACTTTCTCCCAATTTAACCCTGAAATACTGTGTGTTGGGGGCAGGTAAACACCAGCCACGATCATTGACTTTGAGCTGACTCATGGCACTGTGTCGCTTGCCCTCGGACAGCTCCTGTGTAAGTTTATATACAGGAGCTCCTTCATGTTTCATCTGCCTGTTCTGGGGAGGTGTCCAAATGAATACTTCATTTGCAGTCAGCTTTCCCACGAATCAGCAGACATTATTCAGAGATAACATTCACAACTGTTAGAACAAAACAAAAACGGTCCAATTAAAAACATTATAAATTCAAATTATTTTCAAAAAATGGCAAAATGCAACAAAAATGTTTTCGGCTGGATTTTTGGCATTTCTGTTTCTGGAGCGATAATGGCTGCTGTGGGGCCGGGGGGGGAAGTTGGCGCCTGGGGGGAGGTGAGAGGGGGTTGGGAGGGTGAGGGGGGTAGGAGGAGGGGGGTGAGGGGGGTGAGAGGAGGAGGGTGAGGGGGGTGGGAGGAGGGGGGTGAGGGGGTGGGAGGAGGGGGGGTGATGGGGGGTGAGAGGAGGAGGGTGAGGGTGGTGGGAGGAAGAGGGTGAGGGGGGGTGGGAGGAGGGGGGTGAGGGGGTGGGAGGAGGAGGGGGGGGATTGATGGGAGGAGGAGTGGGGGGGGTGAGGATGGGGATGGGGGGTGGGAGAAGGGTGAGGGGGGTGGGAGGAGGAGGGAGGTGAGAGGAGGAGGGTGAGTGGGGTGGGAGGAGGAAGGGGTGCGGGAGGAGGAGGGGGGTTGGAGGAGGAGGGTGAGGGGGGTGGGAGGAGGGGGGAGGTGGGGTGGGAGGAGGAGGGTGAGGGGGGTGGGAGGAGGGGGGGTAGGAGGAGGAGGAGGGTGATGGGGGTGGGAGGAGGGGGGGTGGGAGGAGGAGGGGGGTGGGAGGAGGAGGGGGGTGAGAGGAGGAGGGTGAGGGGGGTGGGAGGAGGAGGGGGGTGGGAGGAGGAGGGTGAGGGGGTGGGAGGAGGGTGAGGGGGTGGGAGATGGGGGGGGTGGGAGGAAGGGGGGGTGGGAGGAGGGGGATGGGGGGTGGGAGGAGGGCGGTGGGAGGAGGAGGGTGAGGGGGTGGGAGGAGGAGGGGGGTGAGAGGAGGAGGGTGAGGGGGTGAGAGGAGGAGGGTGAGGGGGGTGGGAGGAGGAGGGGGGGTGGGAGGAGGGGGGTGTGGGAGGAGGGGGATGGGGGTGGGAGGAGGGGGGTGGGAGGAGGAGGGTGAGGGGGGTGGGAGTAAACATAGAAACATAGAAAATAGGTGCAGGAGCAGGCCATTCAGCCCTTCTAGCCTGCACCGCCATTCAATGAGTTCATGGCTGAACATGAAACTTCAGTACCCCCTTCCTGCTTTCTCACCATAACCCTTGATCCCCCGAGTAGTAAGGACTTCATCTAACTCCCTTTTGAATATATTTAGTGAATTGGCCTCAACTACTTTCTGTGGTAGAGAATTCCACAGGTTCACCACTCTCTGGGTGAAGAAGTTTCTCCTCATCTCGGTCCTAAATGGCTTACCCCTTATCCTCAGACTGTGACCCCTGGTTCTGGACTTCCCCAACATTGGGAACATTCTTTCTGCATCTAACCTGTCTAAACCCGTCAGAATTTTAAACGTTTCTATGAGGTCCCCTCTCATTCTTCTGAACTCCAGTGAATACAAGCCCAATTGATCCAATCTTTCTTGATAGGTCAGTCCCGCCATCCCGGGAATCAGTCTGGTGAACCTTCGCTGCACTCCCTCAATAGCAAGAATGTCCTTCCTCAAGTTAGGAGACCAAAACTGTACACAATACTCCAGGTGTGGCCTCACCAAGGCCCTGTACAACTGTAGCAACACCTCCCTGCCCCTGTATTCAAATCCCCTTGCTATGAAGGCCAACATGCCATTTGCTTTCTTAACCGCCTGCTGTACCTGCATGCCAACCTTCAATGACTGATGTACCATGACACCCAGGTCTCGTTGCACCTTCCCTTTTCCTAATCTGTCACCATTCAGATAATAGTCTGTCTCTCTGTTTTTACCACCAAAGTGGATAACCTCACATTTATCCACATTATACTTCATCTGCCATGCATTTGCCCACTCACCTAACCTATCCAAGTCACTCTGCAGCCTAATAGCATCCTCCTCGCAGCTCACACTGCCACCCAACTTAGTATCATCCGCGGGGTGAGAGGAGGAGGGTGAGGGGGTGAGAGGAGGAGGGTGAGGGGGGTGGGAGGAGGAGGGTGAGGGGGATGGGAGGAGGGGGGGGGTAGGAGGAGGAGGGGGGGGTGGGAGGAGGGGTGTTGATGGGAGGAGGGGTGGGAGGAGGAGGGTTAGGGGGATGGGAGGAGGAGGGGGATGGGAGGAGGAGGGGGGATGGGAGGAGGAGGGGGGGGATGGGAGGAGGGGGGGGATGGGAGGAGGAGGAGGAGGGTGAGAGGAGGAGGGGGGAGCGGGTGAGAGGGGTGGGGGACAACCTTAAAAAAAAAACCCACAGAAACATTCCTAAATTCCGGGCGCACAGGTCGTGTAATAATAATAATAACTTTTATTTATATCGCACCTTTGACATAGTGAAACATTCCAAGGCACTGCACAGCCGTGTTACAGACAAACTGATACATTTGACACCGAGCCACAGAAGAAGTTAAGGCAGATGACCTAAAGTTTGTTTAAAGAGGGAGGTTTTAAGGAGCATCTTAAAGGAGGAAAGAGAGGTGGAGAGGCGGAGAGGTTTAGCGAGAGAGTTCCAGGCGGAGAGGTTTAGGGAGAGAGTTCCAGAGCTTAGGGCCCAGGCAGCTGAAGGCACGGCCACTAATGGTTGAGCAGTTATAATGAGGGATGTTCAAGAGGCCAGAATTTGAGGAGTGCAGACAACTTGTGGGGTTGTGGAGCTGATAAAGATTACAGAGATAGGGAGGGGCAAGTCCATGGAGTGATTTATAAACCAGGATGAGAATTTTGAAATCGAGGCGTTGTTTAATTGGGAGCCAATGTAGGTCAGAAAGCACAGGGGTGCTGGGTGATCGTGACTTAGTGCGAGTTAGTGCACGGGCTGCTGAGGCTGATGATCTCAAGTTTACGTAGTGTAGAATGTGGGAGGCCAGCCACGAGTGAGTTGGAGTAGTCAAGTCTCGAGGTAACACAGGCATGAGGGTTTCAGTAGCAGAAGGCGGGGGAGGAGGCGGGCGATGTTACGGAGGTGGAAAAAGGCGGTTTTAGTTAGGCCACGGATATGTGGCTGGAAACTCATTTCAAGGTCAAATGTGAGACCGAGGTGGCAAACAGTCTTGTTCACCCTCTGATTGATGCTCGGGAGAGGGATGGAGTCAGTGGTTAGGGAACGCAGTTTGTGGCGGGGACCAAAGATATTGGCTTCAGTCTTCCCAATATTTAATTGGAGAAAATTTCTGCTCATCCAGTACTGGATGTTGGGCAAGCAGTCTGACAATTTAGAGACCAATGACGGGTCGAGAGAAGTGGGGGTGAGGGAGAGCTGGGTGTCTCAGTGTACATGTGGAAACTGACTCCGTGTTTCCGGATGATGTCGCCAAGGGGCAACATGTAGATGAGAAATAGGAGGGGCCAAGGACAGATCCTTGGGGGACACCAGAGGTAACGATGCGGGAGGGGGAAGAGAAGGCGTTGCAGGTGACTCTCTGGCTACGATTAGATGGATAAGAATGGAACCAGGCGAGTGCAGTCCCACCCAGCTGGACGATGGAGAGGTGTTGGAGGAGGATGGAGTGGTCAACTGTGTCAAAGGTTGCACAGGTCCAGAAGGACGAGGAGGGATAGTTTACCTTTGCCACACTCACAGAGGATGTCATTTGTGACTTTGATGAGAGCAGTTTCGGTACCCTGGCAGGGGCGGAAACCAGATTGAAGGGATTCAAACATGGAGTTCCGGGAAAGATGGTCACAGAGTTGGGAGGCAACAACACGTTCAATACTTTGGACAGGAAAGGGAGGTTGGAGATGGGGCGATAGCTCACAAGCAAAGTGGGGTCAAGGGTTGGGTTTTTGAGGAGAGGGGTGATGACGGCAGATTTGAAGGAGAGGGGCATAGTACCTGAGGAGAGAGAACCGTTAACAATGTCGGCTAACATGGGAGCCAGAAAAGGAAGTTGTGTGGTCAGCAGTTTAGTGGGAATAGGGCTCGAACGCCGCCCCCCGCTGAGTGGTACAGCATTTAACAGTGGTCAGGTCGGTGCCCAGGGGAGGCGCAGCAGAGCTTGGTCTCCAGTCGTCTTGGTTAACCCTTGCCACTAGCTCTGTCGAGCCCGTGTGGTGGCTGGTGTGCAACGATCACCACACGTTAAAAAAATCCACGCACAGGCATCTTCCATCCTTTAAGATGTAACTCATTGAAATACCTGTGAGCACATCTTTTTTTGGTGTGAGCAGTGTCATCCTCGTTACAAGGGATTGCCCAGCAAAGTAGGGAATAGGGTCAAGGGAGCAGGAAGTGGATCTCATGGACAAGATGAGCTCGGAGATTTCAAGAGGGGAGATCAAAGAGAAACTAGAGAAAGATGTGAGTTTAGGGCTAGGACAGGGGGAGCCTCAGATGAAGTTTGGCCTGGTGGGTTAGGGGAAGGAAGGGAACTCGCAGAGACAGCCGAGTGGATGGTCGCAATCAGGGCCTACTGGAGACCTCACAATTGTTGCTGGAGGTGAATGTGGTGGAGACAGGGGAGAGAGGTTTAAGGAGATGGTTAGCAGTAGAGAATAGTAGCCGGGGTTATTTTTGCAATCCAGAATGATCCTGGAATAGTGAGCAGTTTTTGTAGACAAGCGTAGGAACCAATAATGTTTTATGTGTTTGAGCCAGATCTGGCGGTGAATGGCTGAACCAGTTGTCTGCCACATCTGTTCAAGTCTGTGCCCCTTTTGACTTGAGGGAGCGAAGATGAGGGCTGTACCAGGGGGAACAGCCAGCGTGGGAGAGAGTTATCTTTTAAATAGGGACTAGGGCATCAAAGGTGGTGGTGAAGGTCTGGTTGAGCAGATCGGTGGCTGCAGAAATATCACTGTTAAAAGAGGGCCAAAGGTTGGACAGTTTTGAGTTGATAAGTGCAGCTGTAAGAGAGTTTAGAGAGAGTTTGTTCCAAGGGCGGATGTAGAAGGAGGTAGGTTTGGATTGGGGAAGGGGGATGTGGGTCGAGAGCGATACATAAAACGGTCAGAGATGGCCTTATCTTTAATTGACACGGTTGGAATAGCAAGGCCACGAAAGATACCAAGGTCAAGGGGCTGGCTGTAGATATGGGTTGAGGAAGATTAAGGGCGGACAGGAGGATAATGAACTCAGAGGAGAGAGAGCATGATGAATTGAGATGGAGGTTAAAATCACCGAGGATAAGGGCAAGACTCAAAACTCGCACTGGTGTCGCAACCAGGGGCATTGTACACCGGCACAGCTCCTCCCGGCATGCTGCTCCGTGCCGCTGAAAATCCCTCACCGCCGTCTTTCACACTGCTCCGGGGCGAAACACCGAGCGCAAAGGATCGGAAAATCCAGCCCTTAGAGTGTATTGCAATAAAGCTATTGTATTAAAGTTGCAATTTAAAAATGACTACTAAACCCTGTTCCGAAGCTGACCGGAGTTGTGCTATGTTTAATTTAAATGAATTAGAATATTTAAATGAACCCCTTATAAAATTTAAATGTACACACGCATAATTTAAATACTAAGTGGGCGAGAATTTGCTGGCAAAATTACAGTGAGTTTAATGCACACAACTTTATTAGTGTGTAAATAATCCAGCAATTTGTGGCGAGGAAAAGACACACCGTGAAATGTGAATTACCAGAAGTTTATGGACGACTTACATTGCCCCACAGTTAGCCTCACACAACCTGCAGATCGCTGTCCACAAACCCATGAGTGTTAAGGAATTGCTGGATTTGTATCATAAATATGAATTAAACTCACCACATAAAGTAAGGGCTGTTATTTCATGGCATAAGGACCCTGTTAATGGGGCAATTACTGGTCATGACATGCCACTTTACCTTGAAGGCCCAGCAAGGGAAACACTGAAAATGTGCAGGCTCCCTCTCACAGGTAGTAAATTGTTCCTCGAGTTTTTTAAATTTTAAGTTAATTTTTTTTTTACTTTGTCTTCCTGTCTCTTTATTTCTATCTCTTTATCCAAATTTTCTTTCCATCTCTTTATTTCCCTTTCTGTATTTAATTTGACTCTAATGCATACTACTTCCTTCTCCATTATTCACTGTTCCTTTCTCTATCCTTAAATGTCATTGGTAAAGGAGATAAATTATTTGTCCCGTTCATCAGCATCTCAGACGTGCCATTGATCTGGCGCGCTGTTTAAAGTTACAGGGCTACATTTTCCCCAAACCCTTTTTTTCGGTGCACTCAGCCGAGATGTGCCGACTTTGTGCGCTCAAAACGGCGCCAAAAAACTTACTGAGTATCCTGGCCCCTCTGCCGAGTGTCCAGGGCCTGGCGCGGCGTTCATGGTGAAGTGGGGGGCGGAGCTACTGCCCTGCGTCGAAAACACTACCGGCAGTTGTCCGCATGCGCAGTAGAGTCTGCTCGCATGCTTCTCACCCTCCCAGCTGTCAGCAGGACCCGATGCTCGTCGCCCCTATCCCTGGCCGAAGGGATGCCCCGATGTTCTCCGCCCCTATCCCTGGCCGAAGGGATGCCCCGATGTTCTCCGCCCCTATCCCTGGCCGAAGGGTCACCCCGATGTTCACTGTACCCTATCCCTGGCCGAAGGGACGCCCCGATGTTCACTGTACCCTATCCCTGACCGAAGGGATGCCCCGATGTTCACTGTACCCTATCCCTGGCCGAAGGGATGCCCCGATGTTCACTGTACCCTATCCCTGACCGAAGGGTCGCCCCGATGTTCACCGTACCCTATCCCTGGCCGAAGGGATGCCCCGATGTTCACCGTACCCTAACCCTGACCGAAGGGATGCCCCGATGTTCACTGTACCCTATCCCTGACCGAAGGGATGCCCCGATGTTCACTGTACCCTATCCCTGTCCGAAGGGTCGCCCCGATGTTCACTGTACCCTATCCCTGACCGAAGGGATGCCCCGATGTTCACTGTGCCCTATCCCTGACCGAAGGGATGCCCCGATGTTCACTGTACCCTATCCCTGACCGAAGGGATGCCCCGATGTTCACTGTACCCTATCCCTGACCGAAGGGATGCCCCGATGTTCTCCGCACCCTATCCCTGACCGAAGGGTCGCCCCGATGTTCTCCGCACCCTATCCCTGGCCGAAGGGATGCCCCGATGTTCTCCGCACCCTATCCCTGCCCGAATGGTCTCCCACATCGGCCCGCGAGCAACTTGTTTCTGCCGATTTGAGCCCCTGAAAGGAGTTGATCCCAAGTTTCTGAGGAACATGCGGTTTGCCAAGAAGCACAACAAGAAAGGAACGGGGAAGGTTGAAGGCAAAAAATAAAAAGGACCAACTGTCTTGATGAGCTAACATCTACCTTCCTTGAGTATGGCAGCCCTGTCATATATTCTATTCCAAATTGTTTATTTTGAATAAAACCCAAGTGGTTGGAACTTTAACAAAAACTTGTTTCTGGCATAAAGGTAGGATTTCTATTTTTTATGTGTATTGATTGATTGCTTATTACTTTTGTGCTTTGTTTATGGCCAAAGTGACATAACTGGCCAAAACTGCCATAAGTGGCTGAAAAAAAACTCAACTAAAACAAATCGTACCGAACTGAGTTACTCTGGAGCAAGTTGATTGGGGAAAGTGGCATTTTTTAACTTACGCCAGAAGAAACAACTTACTCCAAAAGAATTGGAGCAAGTCATGGCCAAAATTGAGTCCACACTCCTAGCAATTTGCGGTGCAAAATTAATTGGAGCTGAAAGTGGAGGAAAAATGCAACTAACAGCATCAAACAGGAAATTAGGGGTGCATGCAATAAAGGTGCAGCAGTTATAATGGGTGACTTTAATATGCACATAGATTGGGCTAACCAAACTGGATACAATATAGTGGAGGAGGATTTCCTGGAGTGCATAAGGGATGGTTTTCTAGACGAATATGTCGAGGAACCAACTAGGGGGGAGGCCATCTTAGACTGGGTGTTGTGTAATGAGACAGGATTAATTAGCAATCTCGTTGTGCGAGGCCCCTTGGGGAAGAGTGACCATAATATGGTGGAATTCTGCATTAGGATGGAGAATGAAACAGTTAATTCAGAGACCATGATCCAGAACTTAAAGAAGGGTAACTTTGAAGATATGAGGCGTGAATTGGTTAGGATAGATTGCCGAATGATACTTAAGGGGTTGACAGTGGATGGGCAATGGCAGACATTTAGAGACCACATGGATGAATGACAACAAATGTACATCCCTGTCTGGCGTAAAAATAAAAAAGGAAAGGTGGCTCAACCGTGGCTATCAAGGGAAATCAGGGATAGTATTAAAGCCAAGGAAGTGGCATACAAATTGGCCAGAAATAGCAACGAACACGGGGACTGGGAGAAATTTAGAACTCAGCAGAGGAGGACAAAGGGTTTGATTAGGGCAGGGAAAATGGAGTACGAGAAGAAGCTTGCAGGGAACATTAAGACGGACTGCAAAAACTTCTATAGATATGCAAAGAGAAAAAGGTTAGTAAAGACAAACGTAGGTCCCCTGCAGTCAGAATCAGGGGAAGTCATAACTGGGAACAAATAAATGGCAGACCAATTGAACAAGTACTTTGGTTCGGTATTCACTAAGGAGGACACAAATAACCTTCCGGATATAAAAGGGGTCAGAGGGTCTAGTAAGAAGGAGGTACTGAGAGAAATCTTATTAGTCGGGAAATTGTGTTGGGGAAATTGATGGGATTGAAGGCCGACAAATTCCCAGGGCCTGATGGTATGCATCCCAGAGTACTTAAGGAGGTGGCATTGGAAATAGCGGATGCATTGACAGTCATTTTCCAACATTCCATAGACTCTGGATCAGTTCCTATCGAGTGGAGGGTAGCCAATGTAACCCCACTTTTTAAAAAAGGAGGGAGAGAGAAAACAGGGAATTATAGACCAGTCAGCCTGACATCGGTAGTTGGTAAAATGATGGAATCAATCATTAAGGATGTTATAGCAGCTCATTTGGAAAGAGGTGACATGATAGGTCCAAGTCAGCATGGATTTGTGAAAGGGAAATCATGCTTGAAAAATCTTGTGGTATTTTTTGAGGATGTTTCCAGTAGAGTGGACAAGGGAGAACCAGTTGATGTGGTGTATTTGGACTTTCAGAAGGCTTTCGACAAGGTCCCACACAAGAGATTAATGTGCAAAGTTAAAGCACATGGGATTGGGGGTAGTGTGCTGAAGTGGATTGAGAACTGGTTGTCAGACAGGAAGCAAAGAGTAGGAGTAAATGGGTGCTTTTCAGAATGGCAGGCAGTGACTAGTGGGGTACCGCAAGGTTCTGTGCTGGGGCCCAGCTGTTTACATTGTACATTAATGATTTAGACGAGGGGATTAAATGTAGTATCTCTAAATTTGTGGATGACACTAAGTTGGGTGGCAGTGTGAGCTGTGAGGAGGATGCTATGAGGCTGCAGAGTGACTTGGATAGGTTAGGTGAGTGGACAGATGCATGGCAGATGAAGTATAATGTGGATAAATGTGAGGTTATCCACTTTGGTGGTAAAAACAGAGAGACAGACTATTATCTGAATGGTGACAGATTAGGAAAAGGGGAGGTGCAACGAGACCTGGGTGTCATGGTACATCAGTCATTGAAGGTTGACATGCAGGTACAGCAGGTGGTTAAGAAAGCAAATGGCATTTTGGCCTTCATAGCGAGGTGATTTGAGTACAGGGGCAGGGAAGTGTTACTACAGTTGCACAGGGCCTTGGTGAGGTCACACCTGGAGTATTGTGTACAGTTTTGGTCTCCTAACTTGAGGAAGTACATTCTTGCTATTGAGTGAGTGCAGCGAAGGTTCACCCGACTGATTCCCGGGATGGCGGGACTGACATATCAAGAAAGACTGGATCAACTGGGCTTGTATTCACTGGAGTTCAGAAGAATGAGAGAGGATTTCATAGAAATGTTTAAAATTCTGATGGGTTTAGACAGGTTAGATGCAGGAAGAATGTTCCCAATGTTGGGGAAGTCCAGAACCAGGGGTCACAGTCTAAGGATAAGGAGTAAACCATTACAGAAGATAACTAACCTAAGTGTGGATGCTTCAATGTTATATACATAGTGGAAGGATGCAAATGTCAGTCCAAGTTTTCCCCCTCCCAAAGATTGTATTCCAGGATCCTGCCTGTCGGGAATTACTGACTCGAATATCAGATGAAATAGATCCCAGTTTAGCTATGGTTTGCTCTCCTATTATAGAAGAAACATGGGTATCGATAGCCCTTTAACCTTCAGCAGCAAGAGCACAATATAATGATTGCAAATAACTTCAGTGTCGTCAAGAGTATAATAATAATAATTCTGTACATGTTCTGATATTTAATACTCTTACATCTGCCGGGCACATGAATCAGAATGTCTAATGAAGGTGAGGTATAAAAAATCACTCTATCTATTTTTGAATGATACAATACCTCTCAACAGCTTGGTTAGCTGATAGTGCTGTCTGGGTCAGACGGTTGTGGATTGAAACCTCTCCCCTTCGAGCACAAAATCCACTTCACTGCAGTTTTAAAGGAATGTTTCATGGTCAGAGGTGTAGTCCTTAGAGTGACATGTTACAAAGTATGTACAGCAGAGAAACAGATCGTTTGATCCAATAGCTCCATGCCGGTGTTTATGCTCCACACTAGCCTCCTCCCACCCGAATTCATAACATAAGACCATAAGAAACAGGAGCAGGAGTCGGCCATTCGGCCCCTCGAGCCTGCTCCACCATTCAATAATATCATGGCTGATCTGATCATGGACTCAGCTCCACTTCCCCGCCCACTCCCCATAACCGCTTATTCCCTTATCGCTAAAAAATCTGTTTATCTCCACCTTAAATATATTCAATGACCCAGCCTCCACAGCTCTCTGGGGCAGAGAATTCCACAGATTTACAACCCTCTGAGAGAAGAAATTCCTCCTCATCTCCATTTTAAATGGGCGGCCCCTTATTCTGAAACTATGTCCCCTAATTCTAGATTCCCCATCAGTGGAAATATCCTCTCTGCATCCACCTTGTCGAGCCCCCTCAGTATCAATAAGGTCACCTCTTATTCTTCTGAACTCCACTGAATACAGGCCCAACCTGCTCAACCTATCTTCATAAGTCAACCCCTTCATCTCAGGAATCAACCTAGTGAGCCTCCAATGTAAGTATATCCTTCCTTAAATATGGAGACCAAAACTGTACGCAGTACTCCAGGTGTGGCCTCACCAATAACCTGTACAGTTGTAGCAGGACTTCTCTGCTTTTATACTCTATCCCCCTTGCAATAAAGGCCAACATTCCATTTGCCTTCCTGATTACTTGCTGTACCTGCATACTAACTTTTTGTGTTTCATGCCCAAGTACCTCCAGGTCCCTTTGTACTGCAACATTTTGTAATTTTTCTCCATTCAAATTATAATCTGCTTTTTTATTTTTTCTGCCAAAGTGGATAGACTCACACTTTCGCACATTATATTCCATCTGCCAAATGTTTGCCCACTCACTTAGCCTGTCTATATCCCTTTGCAGATTTTTTGTGTCCTCCTCACAATTTGCTTTCCCACCCATCTTTGTATCATCAGCAAACTTAGTTATATTATACTCGGTCCCTTCATCCAAGTCATTAATATGGTTTGTAAATAGTTGAGGACCCAGCACCGATCCCTGTGGAACCCCACTAGTTACTGTTTGCCAACTGGAAAATGACCCATTTATCCCGACTCTCTGTTTTCTGTTAGTTAACCAATCCTCTATCCATGCTAATATTTTACCCCCAACCCCGTGAACTTTTATCTTGTGCAGTAACCTTTTATGTGGCACCTTATCGAATGCCTTCTGGAAATTCAAGTACACTACATCCACTGCTTCCCCCTTATCCACCCTACTCATTAAATCCTCAAAGAACTCCAGCAAATTTGACAAAGCTGATTTCCCTTTCATGAATTCATGCTGACTCTGGGTGAGATGATTCAATCAATCAATCAGTTCGTCCAAGATCCAACTTGCCTGTTTAGGTGGATGTTAAAGCTCCTATGGAACTATTTGAAGAAAAGCACAGAGTTCAACCAGTATCCAAACCAACATTCACCCTTCAATAAAATATCACCAAATCAGATGAACTAGTCCTTCATCATATTGCTGCTTGTGGTGCATGCACAGAGTGGTTGCCATGTATCCTAACATGGCAACAGCAATTCCTGTGTGAAGGAAAGGCCCCGATCTTGACAGGGCTGGATTGCACAGGCCAGAGAGGCAGAGTTTTGGTCTCAAACACAGAAGTTCGTGTTTCCCCACAGGCTGTGGAGTTTTGATTCCACAGCAGGCGTAGTTTTTTTGACCAGGATCCCCGCCTGGAAGTCAGTCTGATTGACAGGCTTGTGGGAAGCGCTACTGAGCAGGCTGCAGCCCCAGCTTCTGAGCGCATGGTGGGGTTGGGGGGTGTCTGACCCTGACCCTAGGGGGTCATTATATGGGGGTGGGGGGGTTCTGATGGGGGAAGAGCTTGGGGGGATGGGGTGAGCACTCCGACTCCTCCTGGCCCACAAGTACTGCTGCAACGGCATGTACCTCCTCCCCAAAACTGTCCTCGCCTCCCTTCAACTGCCGGGTTTTCCGATGGCTGGGAAACCTGGCCGACCAGGGTTAAATCTACAAAACAGATCAAATCTTACGCTGCCAGCCTCATAATAACATTTAAGTAGCCAACCCACCTCCTGAGAGGCGAGTTTGAGATTTTTAAAGTTTTAGCATCTTACCCGACACCAACACACTTGTTTTTGAAGGTTAGAATTCACCACAAAGTGTTTCTTGTTTCCAACAGCGAAATGTGTGTCACCAAGATGGTTTGTTAATGTCTTAATCAGATATATTTTTTAAAACGGAGCCTTTACAAACCTTTGAGCTTGCAACTGAGCAGTTAAATGCTTGAGGAAGATGTCACAAGCGTCTTCACGTGCCATTGGATGACTTTGTGGAATAACAGTTAGACGTACTGATGGGATCCAAGAATTGTGCTGTGTTTATTGGCAAGGAAAACTTCTGATAATGTATTCATGTGAGAAGGAAGTGTAAAGGTTGTGTGTATTCCGTTTACAGAATGGTTAAACTTGTGCCTTAAGGTGTATGCTTAAGCTTGCTATATTCTGCATTCACTCATACATTTTTCGGCCCACTACTGAAACAAGCTGGCTATTTCAGTTTAGGCCACAAGGTAACCTTTACCTTACAATTAATAACACTAGAAATCACCATGCCAAAAGGGAGAGGATGGTGCAGGGTTCTTTATATGGAAACATAGAAAATAGGTGCAGGAGTAGGCCATTCGGCCCTTCGAGCCTGTACCACCATTCAATAAGATCACGGCTGATCATTCACCTCAGTACCCCTTTCCTGCTTTCTCTCCATACCCTTTGATCACTTAGCTGTATATTACTCATATGTTTTGTCACCAGTGAAGGAGCAAAAAGATGCAAAGTGATTTTACCCATTAATTTGGAGAATTTCCTTTTTATCTCCACATGAAGGGGCTGCGATTGGTCGAGGGGTGACAGAGGATTGCTTGAGACACTGGGGGAGCAGTGCTGCTCATCCTGACCCACAAGGAGTGCCGTTGCCGGCTGCTCCAGTCTCCAGTTTGCTGCGGCTTTTTCCCCGCGCCCTGGTAAACCCTGTGGGCCGCTGTTAAATTTAAATTAGGCTCGCAACTGTGCTGTGGGAGTATGATTTAAATATTGTAATGAAGTATCCTGCCTTACAGTGGGACACATGCATGGCTCACAAACCATGGGGACATGTTCCCCGGTTTTGAGTTTTTAACACTACCCCGACTCTTGCCTACCCGTCGTTGGGGGGCGGGGGCGAGGCTGGAGGGTAACATTGAGGCCTATGTGTCTCTCTGATTACATGGCTCTTGGCATATGAGACAACCCATTTCTTCCACTGCTTTTACATCCAGCTTTTGTCATGAAGACCCCTTTTATATGTGCACAGGAAATTAGCCGGACCAGGGCAACTGACTAACTGACTAAATGTAATGGTTGGGGGGGGTCACCACTCCATTGCCCTCAGACACAAATCCCTCACTGAGTGTCGGCCCAGTATTGAGAGGGTGGCAGGGGCTAGACACGCCCTGCTCCCATCGGATGGGAGTACCTCACCGGAATGTCTCGTCTCCAGCCTCAAGGGTTGTGTCTAGTGGGGCTCAAACCCATAACCTTCGGACTCAGAGATGGCAATGCTACCACTGAGCCAAGGCTTACACCTGTGAATACATTTAATGCAATATAGGCTGCAATGTAGTGCTAGCTCAGTGTGGCACTATCTGAATCATTTGGCAATTCATAGTGCTGACACTGTAATAAAAGAGCTGTTGTCACATCTAACGCAGGTGCAGTACTAAATAATAACACCAACTCCCGAGTACAGACAAGCTTCGATTGTGGGCTATTGTAATTATGTGATATTCCAAACACCATCCAGGCACCCAGCACAGTCTGTTTTATCAGCAGTTTTGTGACAGCTGACATTTTGAGGTTGTGCAATTCCAATTAAAATATCACAGGAGAGTTTGGAAAGGGTCAGTTAAAAATAGTCAATGGATGTGCTAAGTCTATAAACCAATTTAAAAAATGGCAGATCCAATATGTAGAATCTACTAGAAACATTCATTTTGAAATTAGTTCTCAGCACGCAGCAGTTTGAGTTTCACATTTGTTTTCTTTGCTTACAATTCGCCTCTCTTTTTGAAACTTTGTTTAATTTGAGATTCTTTCTGCTTTGCGCTGGTGGCATTGGTACAAGAACAAAGAACATCTTTCAGTAGCACCCAAGCGAAGGCAGTTGAGATCATTCCTGATATGCTGAGAAGAGACCTAGTTATTTGGTATGAAAGGATATTTGAAGCATTTGAGTGACTCCCAAGGGAGTTCAAATGTGCCCTTGAAATAGACAAAAACCCTGAAGCATTGTCTTGCAAGAAGTGTGTTGCCTCGGTGTTCCTGCTGTTTATGTTGTTACTATAAGAATGCATATGTAACATAGAGAATCTTTGCAGTAGCTTTTGTTTGACAGCCTGAGCTCGGTGTTGATGCTTAGTCCAACAATAAGGATAAAAGCAACAAAAAAAGCATCATTATTCATCTATTAATCATGTGTTATGCTTCGTGGATCAACCTTGTGTTACTTCTGCAGTTAGCTGAAGGAAATCACTTACAATGCGTTCACACCACATAATACACTGTACCCGCCTCAGCTTTTGAAAACCTGTCAGAGGCAGCTATTAGCAATGTATGTAGCACTAGAGGTTAAATCATGATCAAATAAACATCGTACTCTGTTATCATGAGGTCTGTCTTAGGAGTGATGAAATTCTTTGATTGGATACATCCCGATTCCAATGTGAATCCAGACCAGGATCTGAATGTGGGTCCTCAATATTAGAATTTAGTGCCTCAGTAGGGAACTACTGTATATGCTTAGAGCGAGGGTATTTTTAGCAAATCCAAATTAAACATTCATCATTAAGTGAGATCAAATTGCATGTCATTTAGACTTTTAAACTACATTGTTCTACATTGCTTTAAGGCTTCAGTTATGTAACAGGTCTCAAACTAATGTCTGCAGAGTGCGATGCTCAGTTAGCAAGTCACAATTACACTGTTAATTGCATCTCACATCAAAGTCAAACTCTCTGTCCCTTGCTGGTTCCAGTGTTAATAAACAATACAGAGATGGTTACTCATGTTAACATTACAACATTTGCAGATGACACTAGCCGACATGGCCAGATATTAGCAAATAATGCCAGCATTGGCCATTGCCTGTTTAGGTGTAATCTGGATTGGAGACACAGTAAAACATTCCCTATATTGCCCCAACAATGTAGCTTAATATCATTCTCAGAAAATCACCCCCTGCTGAAACAGTGTTGGTGAACGTTGAAATCTAACCCCCAACCATTGGATACCCTTTCAACCATTTTCTGTTATACATTTCACTATCACATCCACAATATTTTGCTTTTAAGATACTTCCATTTGCCACATAAGCTTTCTTTGTTAGTCTGAGTAAGATTGCAATCGGAGACAAAGTCTGCGCGATGCTGTGTTTTGCTGTGATCCTATTCACACTGTATTCAGGCTGTTCAAGTTCATTACATGCAGCAGGAGGCAGGTCAAAGCTGCATGTCACCCAGAGTTCCATTGCACCAGCCATCTCTGTGAAGCTATTAACAGGACCAGCCCGATTGAAGTCAATGGAACAGAAAAGCTGGCTGGGTGTATATCAGGCGGATGTCTGCTCCTGCCCACTTCACTATCAGAAGATGGGAATATAGTTCAACACTGGAATCGTCAGCAAATAACCCCACCTGACTTTAGGATGAAGGGAAGATCATTGCTGAAGCAGCTGAAGATGGTTGGTCCAAAGGCCCTTAGAAACACCTACAGTGATGTTCTGCGGCTGTGATGATTGACATCTGAGAATCATCACCATCAGATATGACTCCAGCTACTGAAGGCTTCTCTCTTTGACCTCTGTTGACCTCAGTTTTTCCAGGGCTACTTGCTATCATATTTGGGTGAATGTTGCCTTGATGACGAGGGCCAGTCCTGTCACCTCTGCTGTTGCTAATGCCTGAGGAGCTTTAGGTTTAGCAAGGGAGCTGTGACAGAGCTTCCGTTGGACCAACACTTCTGCCCAAATGCAACAGCAGTGTGGCACTGCCAGTGGCCATCAAAGTCAACATGGCGCTCAATTCTTAAGCATCAGGTTCCATCCAGGCTGACGCTGAAGAGATTGGCATTGACACCAGTTTATTGCCCACAGAAGTATCAAGGAGTGGCGGATGTGTTAATCAGCAGGACCAACAACTTAATCACTGTCAGCGCTGACCAACAGCAGCAATGTAAGAGGGCAAAACAATTCTGCAGGCTTCCCCAGTGTACCGAGGGACACTGCGTGCAGCTACGGTGCAGAAAGCAAATGTAAGCAGCAAGGAGCGGCACAGTGCAAACTCCAGGTGCTGATTTATGCATCAGTGACCTCCCTAATACAACTGTGGGCAGCACACGTGTACCACATGTAACCCACCACTCCCAAGTGATTCCCTTATGAAATAAATAAGTGTGCTGGTTGGCTGCAGGGTTTCACTGACAGCCTGCTGAGATTCTGTTCACTGTGTTGTGCGGGGATACTGTGGGTCGGTCAGCCACATCTGGGCCAGTGGTAGTTGGCTGATGCCACCAATATTAAGCTCGCTGTTTTCCCTTCACTCCGAGTTCTTGCAGTGCTTGCTATTTCTGGATAATCTTTTTTCCAATCAATAATACCCGAATCTACAGCAATTTCCCGAGTATTCAGCAAGCTTTTCCTTCCCCCTATTACTTCAGGTGCCTAACTGGTTCCTTCAATTGCAGTTCATCGCTAATTCAGTGTCCCCTTGTCCTCACCTTTCACCCCACCAGCCTCCACATTCAACAAATCATCCTACGCCATTTCCACCACCTCCAGCGCGATCCCACCACCAATCACATTGTTCCCTCCCCTCCCCTCTCAGCGTTCCGAAGGGACCGCTCCCTCTATGACACCCTGGTCCATTCCGCAGTCACCCCCAGCACCCCCTCCCCTTCCCACGGCACCTTCCCGTGCAAGCGCAGGAGATGCAACACCTGCCCTTTTACCCCCTCCCTTCCCACTGTCCAGGGCCCCAAACACCCCTTCCAGGTGAAACAGCGATTTACTTGTACTTCTTCCAATGTAGTATACTGTATTCGCTGCTCACGATGTGGTCTCCTCGACATTAGGGAGACCAAGCTTAGATTGGGTGACCGCTTTGCTGAACACCTCCATTCAGTCTGTAAGTGTGACCCTGAGCTTCTGGTCGTCTGTCACCTTAATTCCGCTCCACTCCCACTCTGACCTCTCCGTCCTCGGCCTCCTACACTGTTCCAATGAAGCTCAACGTAAGCTCGAGGAACAGAACCTCATCTTTCGATGGTCACTTTACAGCCTTCTGGACTCAACAGCGAGTTCAACAATTTCAGACCAGAACCTCGGCCCCTGTTTTTTCACCTGGCAGCTGTTGGTGATTCTGCTGTTCCCATTCACACCCTCTCTAGACTCAATTTTGTTTCTTTATTTGTCTCATTACCATCTCCTTTTGCTCTGTATAACCATATCTTTTGTCATGTAGACACTCCTGCCTTCCGCCCTATCACGGACCTTCCCTTTTGGTCTTTCCTCCCCTCCCTCCTTCCCTGCCCCTACACTTGCTTAAAATCTGTTACATCTCTCACTATTTCCAGTCTGACGAAGGGTCATCGACCTGAAATGTTAACTCTGTCTCTCTCTCCACAGATGCTGCCTGACCCGCTGAGTATTTCCAGCATTGTCTGTTTTTATTGCAAAGGATTCTATGCTTGCTCCCTTCTCATTAGGCAGCCAATGGCATCAAAGAGAATTCCTGCAGTGAATTCTCCCGACTGCAATCTTTAGGCTTGTGTGGGTCGAAACAGCTTATTTTAATCCCATATAATTTACAGCCTCGTTAGAATATTTTGCACGTCAGTTTAGAATGCTTTTGTAGGGGCTCAAGTGCACAGTACCTGTGTTACAAGTGAGACACACAAAAATTAAACATTGCTCAGAGGACAAAGAACTTGTATGTTACCAGATTTAAACCAATGAGACACTGACCATAATAATAGTGACACAATAAAGAGCAGAAAGCAGGGGAAAAGGGAGAGGAGAGAGAACGATTGGAGTCTGGAGGTGATACCGTAATTACACTTACGGAGATGTGTTTTTCTTTAATTCTGTTCAGAAGATTCTAGAAGAATCTCACCAGATATCGGGACAGTAGCCAAGCCCTGGATAAACTTTGGTTTATCGAGAGTTAGATTTTTGCATGGAAAAGAATTGTTTGGCAGAAAGAGGACATTGAGCTTTTTTGAGATGTGAGCGTCCCATCTGAAATAGCTTGAACTGCTTCACGGAAATGCTCACATTCTGTAAAGAATGGCCCCTGTGCTCTGGGATCGAGAGGAGGCATCTGTGGAATCCAACTGGTTGGAGTGCTAAGTGGGGGCTGTAAATTTGGATTCATATTCTGGACCTTTACTTGATTACTTTTTGGGGTTGGAGAGAAGTTCCGGAGAACTTTATTTTGGAGGCTTTTTGTATTTTTAGTTTGCTTTCTTAAAGGGCACAATGAATGGGTTATAGCCTGTAATGGGGCAAATTCGTGGTTTGTGAGGGAGCAGCTTTGATGGACAATATAGATTGTTTTCATTACATTCTTAAATGATCACACACCCTCTGTTCAAAATCCTAATGAATAGCCAGGAAACCAACTTCCTGAACACCGTTCTGTTGTGTGGTACATTAACACTGTGCATATTCTTGGCCTGATGTGTTCTATTGATTTCAAGTTGTCACTGTTAGCACTGGCTGACTGCTTCTTGTTAATGTATATGCAATGTATTGCTTGTTATTAGTGACTGTTGTAACCATAGTTTTGCACATGTATTGATGAAAACTATAAATGTCACATATTTTGACAATATGTTTGTTTTGTAATAACTACAAACCAGCATTTACCTGTATATTGACGATTTGATTATAGATTCTGTTCGAGCTGGCAAAACTGCATATAGAAACAAAGAAACATAGAAAATAGGTGCAGGAGTAGGCCATTTGGCTCTTTGAGCCTGCACCACCATTCAATAAGATCATGGCTGATCATTCACCTCAGTACCCCTTTCCTGCTTTCTCTCCATACCCCCGGATCCTTTAGTTGTAAGGGCCATATCTAACTCCCTTTTGAAAATATCTAATGAACTGGCCTCAATAACTTTCTGTGGTAGAGAATTCCACAGGTTCACAATTATCTGAGTGAAGAAGTTTCTCCTCATCTAGGTCCTAAATGGCTTATCCCTTATTCTTAGACTGTGACCCCTGGTTCTGGACTTCCCCAACATTGGGAACATTCTTCCTGCATCTAATCTGTCCAGTACCGTCAGAATTTTATACGTTTCTATGAGATCCCCTCTCATTCTTCTAAATTCCAGTGAATATAAGCCTAGTCGATCCAGTCTTTCTTCATATGTCAGTCCTGTCATCCCTGGAATCAGTCTGGTGAACCTTCGCTGCACTCCCTCAATAGCAAGAATGTCCTTCCTCAGATTAGGAGACCAAAACTGCACACCAAAGCCCTGTATCATCATCTTCAGTGGAAAATAAGATGCTGAAAGAAAGACTTGCATTTATATAGCGCCTTTCATGACCATTGGATGTCTCAAAGTGCTTTACAGCCAATGAAATACTTTTGAAATGTTGTCACTGTTGCAATGTGGGAAACGCGGCAGCCAACTTGTGCACAGCAAGCTCCCACAACCAGCAATATGATAATGACCAGATAATCTGTTTTTGTGCTGTTGATTGAGAGATAAATATTGGCGGGGATAACTCCCTTGCTCTTCTTCAAAATAGTGCCATGGAATCTTTTACCTGAGAGAGCAGATGTCATTTGGTTTAACGTCTCATCCAAAAGGCAGCACCTCCGACAGTGCAGCACGCCCTCGGCACTGCACTGGAGTGTCAGCTTAGATTTATGTGCTCATGTCTCTGGACTTGAACTCATGGCCTTCTGCCTCAGAGGCAAGTGTGCGACCTACTGAGCCGCAGCTCACACATGAAGAGTTGGATTGTTGGCTATCTCATAAATAGAACATGGTGATGTTGTTGCATTACAAAAATACGAACGAACATACGAACAATGACGGACAGGTAAAGACCATCTCGTCCATCAAGCCTGTCCCACATAATCCCGATACCGTGTGTATCACAACATATACACTCTTATCAACAAAAGGCTCCCAAAGCAAGTGCTCGACTCGGAAGTCCTTCACGGAAAGCGAGCCAAAGGTGGGCAGCGGAAACTTTACAGGGACACCCTCAAAGCCTCCCTGATAAAGTGCAACAACCCCACTGACACCTGGGAGTCCCTGGTCAAAGACCGCCCTAAGTGGTGGAAGTATATCCGGGAGGGCACTGAGCACCTCGAGTCTCATCACCGAGAGCATGGAGAAACCAAGCGCAGGCAGCGGAAAGAGCGTGCAGCAAACCTGTCCCACCCATCCCTTCCCTCAACGACTATCTGTCCCACCTGTGACAGGGACTGTGGCTCTCGTATTGGACTGTTCAGTCATCTAAGAACTCATGTTTAGAGTGGAAGCAAGTCTTCCTCGATTCTGAGGGACTGCCTATGATGATGATGATGATATGATGACTCCACCCCTCCCGAAACCATGTGATCACCTGGGAGAGGCAAAAAAACAGATGAAAAAACCCAGGCCAATTTGGGGAAAAGAATCTGGGAAATTCCTCTCCGACCCATCTAGGCGATCAAAACTAGTCCAGCAGATCACTTTGGCCATTAAATTCCCTGCAGTACCTACCTTCTGTAAGAGTTAATCTCCGCCGCAGCCAGAAACTAATCCAGCTCTTGCTTGAAGGGATTCAGTGAGTCTGCATCCACCACATGGAATGGCAACTTGTTCCAGAGGTCTACTATTCTCTGGGGAAAGAACCACCTCCTGATACCAAACCCAGATCTAGCCCCGTACAACGTAAATGTATGACCCCTGGTCCTGCCTAACCTAGTTAATGGAAATAAACGGTCTAGCTGGAACACTGTCTATTCCCTTCATTATCTTATAAACCTCAATCATAGAAACATAGAAACATAGAAAATAGATGCAGGAGTAGGTCATTCGGCCCTTCGAGCCTGCACCACCATTCGATAGATCATGGCTGATCATTCCCTCAGTACCCCTTTCCTGCTTTCTCTCCATACCCCTGGATCTCTTTTGTCATAAGGGCCATATCTAACTCCCTCTTGAATATACCCAATGAATTGGCCTCAACAACTTTCTGTGGTAGAGAATTCCACAGGTTCAACACTCTCTGGGTGAAGAAGTTTCTCCTCATCTCGGTCCTAAATGGCTTACCCCTTATCTTTAGACTGTGACCCCTGGTTCTGGACTTCCCCAACATTGGGAACATTCTTCCTACATCTAACTTGTCTAAACCCGTCAGAATTTTAAACGTTTCTATGAGATCAACTCTCATTCTTCTGAACTCCAGTGAATACAAGCCCAGTTGATCCAGTCTTTCTTGATATGTCAGTCCCGCCATCCTGGGAATCAGTCTGGTGAACCTTCGCTGCACTCCCTCAATAGCAAGAATGTACTTCCTCAATTTAGGAGACCAAAACTGTACACAATACTCCAGGTGTGGCCTCACCAAGGCCCTGTACAACTGTAGCAACACCTCCCTGCCCCTGTACTTAAATCCCCTCGCAATGAAGGCCAAAATGCCATTTGCTTTCTTAACCGCCTGCAGTACCTGCATGCCAACCTTCAATGTCTGATGTACCATGACACCCAGGTCTCATTGCACCTCTCCTTTTCCTAATCTGTCACCATTCAGATAATAGTCTGTCTCTCTGTTTTTACCACCAAAGTAGATAACCTCACATTTATCCACATTATACTTCATCTGCCATGTATTTGCCCACTCACATAACCTATCCAAGTCACTCTGCAGCCTCATAGCATCCTCCTCGCAGTTCACACTGCACCCAACTTAGTGTCATCCGCAAATTTGGAGATACTACATTTAATCCCCTCGTCTAAATCATTAATGTACAGTGTAAATAGCTGGGGCCCCAGCACAGAATCTTGCGGTACCCCACTAGTCACTGCCTGCCATTCTGAAAAGTATCCATTTACTCCTACTCTTTGCTTCCTGTCTGCCAACCAGTTCTCAATCCACATCAGCACACTACCCCCAATCCCATGTGCTTTAACTTTGCACATTAATCTCTTGTGTGGGACCTTGTCGAAAGCCTTCTGAAAGTCCAAATATACCACATCAACTGGTTCTCCTTTGTCCACTCTACTGGAAACATCCTCAAAAAATTCCAGAAGATTTGTCAAGCATGATCTCCCTTTCACAAATCCATGTTTTCTTGGACCTATCACGTCACCTTTTTCCAAATGCGCTGCTATGACATCCTTAATAATTGATTCCATCATTTTACCCACTACCGATGTCAGGCTGACCAGTCTATAATTCCCTGTTTTATTTCTCCCTCCTTTTTTAAAAAGTGGAGTTACGTTGGCTACCCTCCACTCCATAGGAAATGATCCAGAGTCAATGGAATGTTGGAAAATGACTGTCAATGCATCCGCTATTTCCAAGGCCACCTCCTTAAGTACTCTGGGATGCAGACCATCAGGCCCTGGGGATTTATCGGCCTTCAATACCATCAATTTCCCCAACACAATTTCCCGACTAATAAGGATTTCCCTCAGTTCCTCCTTCTTACTAGACCCTCTGACCCCTTTTATATCCGGAAGGTTGTTTGTGTCCTCCTTAGTGAATACCGAACCAAAGTACTTGTTCAATTGGTCTGCCATTTATTTGTTCCCAGTTATGACTTCCCCTGATTCTGACTGCAGGGGACCTACGTTTGTCTTTACTAACCTTTTTCTCTTTACATATCTATAGAAACTTTTGCAGTCCATCTTAATGTTCCTTGCAAGCTTCCTCCTGTACTCTATTTTCCCTGCCCTAATCAAACCCTTTGTCCTTCTCTGCTGAGTTCTAAATTTCTCCCAGTCCCCGGGTTCGCTGCTATTTCTGGCCAATTTGTATACCACTTCCTTGGCTTTAATACTATCCCTGATTTCCCTTGATGGCCACGGTTGAGCCACCTTCCCTTTTTTATTTTTACGCCAGACAGGGATGTACAATTGTTGTAGTTCATCCATGCGGTCTCTAAATGTCTGCCATTGCCCATCGACTGTCAACCCCTGACGTATCATTCATCAATCTATCCTAGCCAATTCACGCCTCATACCTTCAAAGTTACCCTTCTTTAAGTTCTGGACCATGGTCTCTGAATTAACTGTTTCATTCTCCATCCTAATGTAGAATTCCACCATATTATGGTCACTCTTCCCCAAGGGGCCTCGCACACCGAGATTGCTAATTAATCCTCTCTCATTACACAACACCCAGTCTAAGATGGCCTCCCCCCATTTGGTTCCTCGATATATTGATCTAGAAAACCATCCCTTATGCACTCCAGGAAATCCTCCTCCACCGTATTGGTTCCAGTTTGGTTAGCCCAATCTATATGCATATTAAAGTCACCCATGATAACTGCTGCACCTTTATTGCACGCACCCCAAATTTCCTGTTCGATGCCCTCCCCAACATCACTACTACTGTTTGGAGGTCTGTACACAACTCCCACTAACGTTTTTTGCCCTTTGGTGTTCTGCAGCTCTACCCATATAGATTCCACATCATCCAAGCTAATGTCCTTCCTAACTATTGCATTAATCTCCTTTTTAACCAGCAATGCTACCCTACCTCCTTTTCCTTTTATTCTATCCTTCCTGAATGTCGAATACCCTTGGATGTTGAGTTCCCAGCCCTGATCATCCTGGAGCCACGTCTCTGTAATCCCAATCACATCATATCTGTTAACATCTATTTGCACAGATAATTCATCCACCTTATTACGGATACTCCTTACATTAAGACACAAAGCCTTCAGGCTTGTTTTTTTTAACACCATTTGTCCTTTTAGAATTATGATGTAGTGTGGTCCTTTTTGTTTCTTGCCTTTGTTTACTCGGCCTTCCACCATTGCTTTTTACCTTTCTACCATCTGTTTCTGACTCCATATTACTTCGCCCTGTCTCGCTGCATAGGTTCCCATCCCCCTGACATATTAGTTTAAACACTATCCCCCTAAGCATACACTGCTCTGAGGTGCAGAGTCCAAATGCTTTTAGCCTATCTTGATAACTAAGATGCTTTAGACTTGGAATTAGTCCATTGACTCTCTTCTGCACCCTTTCCAGAGCCTCAATATCACCCACCATTTGAGGAGACCAAAACTGGACCCAGTATTCCAAGGGCAGCTTGACTAAGGTCTTGTCCAGGGACAGAACAGTGTGCCTCATCTTATACTCAAATGTCCTATGGATACACCCCAACACCCTATTTGCTCTAGTTATCACTGCACAGCATTACTCGTGTACCTTTAAGGCTGTATACACTAGAATGCCCAAATCTTTTTCTATCTCCACCATCTTTAAAGCCTTTCCCTGGAGGTGTATGAATGTTGAGCATTCGCAATGCCCACATGCATAACTCTGCACTTATCAAAGTTAGACATCATTTTCCATTCATGAGCCCAGTCTCCCAACACATTAAGATCTGCCTGAATCAGACGAGCCTCTTCTACAGTTCCAGCACTCGCACAGATCTTGGTATCATCAGCAAATTTGCACATTGTGCCGCTAAGCCCTGACTCCAGATCATTCATAAAAATAGTAATTAACAACGGTCCCAACACTGATCCCTGCAGGACACCACTGGTAACCGGTCTCCAAACCGATCCTAATCCATCTATAACTGCTCTTTACCTGCATCCTGCCAGCCAGTTCTGAATTCAACTCAATATATTTCACGAATACCAGAGGCTCCAATCTTATAGAGAACCCTCTTGTGTGGTACATTGTCAAAAGGTTTTTGGAAATCTAAGTAGACAGTGTCTGCTGGGCTTCCCTCATCCATCAACTTTGTAACTTCTTCAAAAAATACAATTAGATTTGTGAGACATAACCTCTTATTTATGAAGCCATATTGGGTATCCCGAATATGACTCTCCCTATCCAAGTATTCATATATTGCATCCCAAATTATTCTTTCAAGCGTCTAACCTATTACTGATGTGAAACTGATGGGCCTATAGTTACCCGGGTCTGTCTTCTCACCTTTTTTTAAAATGGGGAATGCATTAGCCTCCTTCCAATCTGTAGGAACCATTCCAGAGTGTAGTGAGCTGTTAAACATACAGGCCAGGGGCTCACACAGCACATGTCCCATCTCCCGGAGGGGCTCACACAGCACATGTCCCATCTCCCGGAGGACCCTCACGCAGCACATGTCCCATCTCCCGGAGGGGCTCACACAGCACATGTCCCATCTCCCGGAGGACCCTCGGGTGGATATCATCCTGCCCAGCTGCTCTATCTATTTTTAAGTTCTTAATTCTTTCTAAAACAATATGCTTATCTACATTAATGTTACCAATAAAACTAGTATTATTAAAATCTAATATTTGAGCATCATCTTCAAGGATGAATGCTGATACAAAATACTTATTTAATATTCTCACCACACTCAGTGAGTCCTGCATAACTTGTCCTTGAACACCGTTCAGTGGCCCAATACAGTCTTTGATAGTTCTCTGACTCTCCACATAACTAAACAAGCTCTTCCCATTACTGCCACAGTTGTCCACAATCCTTTCTTCCATTAGCCTTTTTGCTGATCTAATAGCAGCCTTCGTTTTCTTTAGTTCTTTGTATTCAACCCTATTTATTTGAGTGTTAAACTTATTTAATTTATAGAAACATTTCTGTTTACAGTTTATTTTTCTTTGTACATATCCAGTCAGGAACCTTGGCTTTTTCTTACCACATTCCCTTATTTTGATTTTTGGGTACAGGTTTGTTTTCCACATTTTTAATCTTATTCTTAAAAACTTTCCATTTATATTCAACATCAGTCGCATCACCACCGAGGAGGGTCAGCCAATTTACCCATTCCAACTCATTTTGGAGAAGTTTGCCCTTCTGAACTCCGGTACGAGTTGCAGGTTCTCAGTCCCTTTGGTTCTCCCGGCCAATTGGGACCGTATAATATGATCACTGTTGCCCAGATGTTCCCCCACATGGAGGCCTGATATGAGGTCAGGCTCACTACTAAACACCAGATCCAATATATGATTTTCTCCAGTTACTTCATGAACATGTTGAGTCAGGAAATAATCTGGTATATTTTCAATACATTTTTCAGCTGCACTTCCCACCACAACAGCAGGTAAACCATGGTGCCATTGAGTGCCAGGGAAATTAAAATCACCCACCAGACAAAGGTGGCATTTTATATTAAAATCATTGGTGATCTGTTTCCATAATAACTCATCATGTTCAAGTGTCTGACCCGGGGGCCAAAACAATTATCAATAAGTAATCCCTGCCCGTGAGCTTGGCCCACTTGAACCCACATAGCTCCAGCTGAGCCTGATAAGGTAATATCAAGTCTCTCCCTAGCTGTTAGATTCTCACTGATGAAAATAGCAACCCCCCCCACCCCTCCCCTCTGACCTATCCTATCCTTTCTCAAAGTCTTGCAGCCCTTTAGGTGAATGTCTGTGCCATCATTGTCATGTAGCCATGTCTCAGAAATACACAATACGTCTAAATTCTCCAACACAGCACAGGATTGCAATTCTAACACTTTGCTTCGAACAGTCTTTGCATTTACATAAAAGCAAATTAACAGCCTCCCATCTAATTTCTTAAAGTTATTAATTCTTGTTTGCTTCCTACACGGTTCATCTTCATGCTTAGCATCAATGTAATGATCACGTGCAGTAAGGCGAATTTTGAACTTATCTACACTAGCCCCTTGCTGAATTAGTTTAACTGCTTTCTGAAAGCATGCTCAACACCCGCTGTCATGTATTCAACTAACATTGTAACCCATGTATAAGCTGACCGAAGTTGTACACCTTGAGAACACTGACCACAAGGGGGTGAACTTGTGGGAGACACTCCTAACCTGGACTTTCAGGTATAAGAGGGGAAGCTCCACCCATCTTCATCACTTGCAGTCTTGGTAATAAAGGTAACTGGTCACAGAGTGACCTTCTCTCAAGTATGGGCATCATGTGCATTTATACTGTATAGTAAGGACATATCATTGGCGACGAGAAACTGGGATTTAAACCACGCGAGCATGGCCACTAGCAGCACAGAAGAGAGGTACTGTGTTGGTGATGATTGGGACGACTTTATTGAGAGACGACAGCAAAGTTTTGTCACTAAGGAATGGTTGGGACAGGATTCGGTCGACAAACGCAGGGCTCATCTCCTGACGGTTTGTGAATCCAGGACGTACTCCCTGATGAAGGACCTTCTAGCGGCAGAGAAGCCAGTGGACAAGATGTTCGAAGAGCTCAGTAAGTTGGTCAGGGAACACTTTAAACCGGCGAGCAGCATGCACATGGCGAGACACCGGTTTTACACGCACCGGCGGCAAGAAGGGCAAAGCGTTCCAGACTTCGTGGCAGACCTCCGGCGACTGGCGAGCCTATGTAAGTTCCCAGATGCATGCAGAGCGGAGATGCTGCGTGACTTTTTTATTGAGGGCATCGGGCACACTGGGGTTTTCAGGAAACTGATTGAGACCAAAGAATTGACCTTGGAAGCGGCTCTGATAGCCCAGACATTTATCTCAGGGGAGGAAGAGACCAGAATGATGAATGACAAAACTCTTGGCTCAAATGCGGCAAACGACCAGGGAGTCAACATTATTAACGCGGAACACAGTTCTCTAGACAGACAAGGGCAATTGGACATGCCCCAGCATGTAGTCGAACCCAAAGGGGGAATTCAACAGAGACAATGGCTAGCTGAACGGCGATTCATGCCATCGCAATGGACAATGCGGCCAGTAATGGGGCCATCAACACCTGTTAATGGTGCACTTAAGGACAGTTACAGAGACAGTCAGAGACGTTCGACTGGTAATGGACCTTTTGTTTCCAACAACGGGGCCTCCAGCTCATGCTGCAGGTGTGGAGACAAACACCCAGCCAGAGCCTGTAGGTATCAGCAATATACCTGCAGAAACTGCAACGTCAGCGGTCACTTGGCATGTATGTGCAGGATGCCTGCAACCAGGTTGATGTACGAGGAGGACGGGCCCGATGTAAGCCCTACGAGGCCAAATGAATACTGGGAGAAATCGCTGGAAGCTGAAGTTCAGCGAGTTCATGTGGAGCACATATACAGTTCATATACCAGACGCCACCGATAATGATGAAAGTGCTCCTCAATGGCATCCCAGTATCAATGGAACTAGACACGAGGGCCAGCCAGTCCCTGATGAGTATCAAACAGTTCGAAAGGTTGTGGGCGTCCAAGGCCAGGAGGCCAAAATTATCGCCGATTGACGCACAGCTACGGACTTACACAAAGGAGATAATTCCGGTGCTAGGCAGTGCCACGGTAGTCGTGACCCACAAAGATTCGGAGAACAGGTTGCCACTCTGGATTGTCCCGGGGGACGGTCCCGCATTACTGGAGAGGAGTTGGCTTGCTGTCATGAACTGGAAATGGAGCGATGTCAATGCAATTTCCTCTGTGGAGCGAGTATCATGCTCACAGCTCCTGGACAAATTTGACTCATTATTTCAACCCAGCATCGGCACTTTCATGGGGGCCAAGGTAGTGATTCACATAAACCCGGATACCAGGCCAGTGCACCACAAGGCTAGAGCGGTGCCGTACGTGATGCGGGAAAAGATAGAAGGCGAATTGGACCGCCTGCTGAGGGAAGGCATCATCTCGCCAGTCGAATTCAGTGACTGGGCGAGCCCGATTGTGCCGGTGCTCAAGGCGGATGGGTCGGTCAGGATATGTGGCGATTACAAGGCCACCATCAATCGGGTGTCACTCCAAGACCAGTACCCGCAACCGAGAGCGGAGGACCTCTTTGCGACGCTATCCGGTGGCAAACTTTTTTCAAAATTGGACCTGACCTCAGCTTATATGACCCAGGAGCTGGTGAGTGAGTCGAAGAAGCTGACCACCATCACGACACACAAGGGGTTGTTTGGGTACAACAGATGTCCGTTCGGGATTCGTTCGGCTGCCGGGATCTTTCAGTGAAATATGGAAAGCCTCCTCAAGTCGATTCCAAGGCTGGTGGTTTTTCAGGACAACATCCTCATCCCGGGTCGCGATACTGAAGAACACCTCCACAACCTGGAGGAGGTACTACGCAGACTGGACCGTGTAGTGCTGCGATTGAAAAAGGCGAAGTGCGTCTTCTTAGCTCCAGAGGTAGAATTCCTGGGGATGAGGGTAGCAGCAGACGGGATCAGACCTACAGCGTCCAAAATGGAAGCGATCCAGAGAACACCCAGACCCCGTAACATGACGGAGCTGCGTTCGTTCCTGGGGCTCCTGAACTATTTTGGTAACTTTCTTCCCAAAGTGAGCACACTGTTAGAGCCTCTACATGTGCTCATACGCAAAGGTCGCGATTGGGTCTGGGGGGACAGCCAGGAAAGGGCTTTTGATAGAGCATGCAACTTGTTATGCTCCAACAAACTGTTAACGTTATATGACCCGTGTAAGAAACTTGTTCTAACGTGCGATGCGTCGTCCTATGGGGTCGGGTGTGTGTTGCAGCATGTGAATGCCAGTGGTCAATTACAGCCGGTTGCTTATGCCTCCAGAAGTCTGTCCCAGGCAGAAAAGGACTATAGGATGATAGAACAGGAAGCGCTTGCATGTGTATATGCAGTAAAAAAAATGCACCAATATCTGTTTGGCAGGAAATTTGAGCTGGAGACAGATCACAAACCCCTAACGTCCCTTTTGGCCGACAACAAGGCCATAAATGCGAATGCATCGGCCCGCATACAGAGGTGGGCACTCACGTTAGCCGCCTATGACTACACAATTCGGCACAGACCGGGCACTGAAAACTGCGCCGATGCACTCAGCAGGCTCCCACTAGCCACCACTGAGGGGGCAACTGAGCATGATGCTGAGATGGTCACGGCTGTTGAAGCTTTCGAAAGCGAAGGCTCACCCATGACAGCCCGTCAGATTAAAGTCTGGACAAATAAACACCCGCTACTGTCTTTAGTTAAGAAATGTGTCCTGAATGGGGACTGGGCAGCCACGTACAGGGCATGCCCTAAGAAATTGAAAACATTTCACAGGCGCAAGGATGAACTCTCGATTCAGGCTGATTGCCTACTATAGGGAAACCGAGTAGTCATGCACCAGATAGACAGAGAGGTGTTTATCAGAGAACTTCACAATGAGCACCCGGGCATTGTCATGATGAAGGCAATTGCCAGGTCACACGTTTGGTGGCCAGGGATAGATGCAGACCTGGAACTTTGTGTTCGCAGGTGCAACACGTGTGCTCAGCTAGGCAACGCACACAGGGAAGCCTATCTTAGCCCCTGGCCATGGCCTGCCAAGCCTTGGTCACGCATCCATGTGGACTACGCAGGTCCTTACATGGGAAAAATGTTTTTGGTTGTAGTAGACGCCGACTCCAAATGATTGAGTGTGACATTTTAAATTCAAGCACATCCTCTGCCACGGTAGAAAGTCTATGGGCAATGTTCGCCACCCATGGTCTACTGGATGTCTTGGTCAGCGACAATGGCCCGTGCTTCACAAGCACTGAATTCCAGGACTTCATGGCAGACAATGGAATCAACCATGTCAGAACGGCACCGTTCAAGCCGGCCTCAAACGGCCTGGCGGAACGAGCAGTGCAGATAATCAAACAGGGAATGCTCAGAATCCAAGGGGGTTCCCTACAAAGCCGCTTATCACGCCTCCTGTTGGCCAATAGATCCCGACCACACTCGCTCACAGGGGTTCCACCTGCAGAGCTGCTAATGAAAAGGACGCTCAAAATCAGGTTATCCCTTAGACACCCTATTATTAAAGAAATTGTTGCGAGCAGGCGTCAGTCACAATGTGACTACCATGAAGGGAATGCGAGAGCGCGATATATTGATGTCAATGACCCTGTTTTTGTCCTTAATTACGCTGCAGGGCCCAAATGGCTTGCAAGCACTGTGATTGCCAAAGAGGGGAATAGGGTTTTGGTAATTAAACTTACCAATGGACAAATCTGCTGCAAACACGTGGATCAAACTAAAAGGAGGTTCAGCAACCCCATAGAAGAAGCAGAGGAAGAACACGATATATAGTTCACTCCACCACAGGTGACCGAACACCGGAACCAAAGGGAGGAGAGCCCAGTCACTGTGGGCAGTCCGGACAGGCCTGAGGCACCGCAAACAGCAGACACTCAGGCCAGCGCCCAACAACCAGAGCCCCAACTCAGGCGCTCTACAAGGGAGCGTAAACCACCAGAGAGACTTAACCTGTGATCCCAATAAGACTTTGTGGGGGGAGGTGATGTCATGTATTCAACTATCATTGTAACCCATGTCTAAGCTGATCTAAGTTGTACACCGTGAGAACATTGACCACAAGGGGGTGCACTTGTGGGAGACACTCCTAACCTGGACTTTCAGGTATAAAAGGGGAAGCCCCACCCACCTTCATCACTTGAGGTCTTGGTAATAAAGGTAACTGGTCACAGAGTGACCTTCTCTCAAGTATGGGCCTCGTGTGCATTTATATTGTATAGTAAGGACATATCACCCTCGGCCAGCCTTTTTCCTCCCACGAAGTTAAGATGGAGGCCATCCTTCCTAAACAACTTACCTTGTCCAGTGAACGCCTCCCAATTATCGATGAAGTGAAGCTTCTTCTTTCTGCAGAGGTCCCGAAGCCAGATGTTGAATCCCACGATTGGGCTATTCCTCTCCATTTATCGGGACATGATGGGTACTAGCCTGGAGACTACTGCCCTTTGCTACGGGCATCAATCAGGATTTTGTAGGAATCCTGCAAAACAAATGGACTTCTATCCATAATATCGGTAGTTCCAATCTGCAAACCTACTCCAGTATCTTGACACATCTTTCATCAGTTCATCCACACGATCCCGGAATTCAGCTACCTTGGGCCCTGGAAATCAGAAGGCTGCTCTTGCAGGAACCTTCCCCCTACACAGGGTGCTGTCCCTGCCTGATGGTGGGGTCCCCTAACCTTCCCCCTACACAGGGTGCTGTCCCTGCCTGATGGTGGGGTCCCCTAACCTTCCCCCTACACAGGGTGCTATCTCTGCCTGATGGTGGGGTCCCCTAACCTTCCCCCTACACCGGGTGCTGTCCCTGCCTGATGGTGGGGTCCCCTAACCTTCCCCCTACACAGGGTGCTGTCTGTGTGCCTGATGGTGGGGTCCCCTAACCTTCCCCCTACACCGGGTGCTGTCTCTGCCTGATGGTGGGGTCCCCTAACCTTCCCCCTACACCGGGTGCTGTCTCTGCCTGATGGTGGGGTCCCCTAACCTTCCCCCTACACAGGGTGCTATCCCTGCCTGATGGTGGGGTCCCCTAACCTTCCCCCTACACAGGGTGCTGTCTCTGCCTGATGGTCGAGTCCCCTAACCTTCCCCCTACACAGGGTGCTGTCTGTGTGCCTGATGGTGGGGTCCCCTAACCTTCCCCCTACACCGGGTGCTGTCCCTGCCTGATGGTGGGGTCCCCTAACCTTCCCCCTACACCGGGTGCTGTCCCTGCCTGATGGTGGGGTCCCCTAACCTTCCCCCTACACAGGGTGCTGTCTGTGTGCCTGATGGTGGGGTCCCCTAACCTTCCCCCTACACAGGGTGCTGTCCCTGCCTGATGGTGGGGTCCCCTAACCTTCCCCCTACACAGGGTGCTGTCTGTGTGCCTGATGGAGGGGTCCCCTAACCTTCCCCCTACACCGGGTGCTGTCCCTGCCTGATGGTGGGGTCCCCTAACCTTCCCCCTACACAGGGTGCTATCTCTGCCTGATGGTGGGGTCCCCTAACCTTCCCCCTACACAGGGTGCTATCTCTGCCTGATGGTGGGGTCCCCTAACCTTCCCCCTACACCGGGTGCTATCTCTGCCTGATGGTGGGGTCCCCTGTGAGGATGACTGCGATGGGCTAGCCTGCTCAGTGCAGCTCCCAGTCTGCATTTGACCATTTTTAAAGAGCCAGTTGTGTTTGAGAACTTTAATTCTCAGCGGAAAAATCAATACAAGATGCAATGCGGCTCAAGGACCAAGAGTTTCTCACAGGATGAAGTGGAGGCACTGGTTACTGTGATTGAGGCCGGGTGGCACGAGCTGGACACCAGAAGAGGTCACATAAAAGTTTCACCAAAAGAAATGAAGAAACGCTGGAACCAAGTTGCAGAAGATTACTGGGCAATGGTGACCACCCCGAGGTCTGGAGGCCAGTGTAAAAAGAAGTGGCAGGACCTTGGTCAAGTAGTTAGTGTAAGTAATATTTCCATTTATTTTATGGAATTGCAAATGTAATTGTGACCATCTGTATGTCCCACTCAGCAGAAAGACACCCTCTCTCCCAGCCCCACCGGGCTTCTTTTGATGATTAGTGGCAAAGTGTAAAGGTTCTCATCCCTTCAGTTAGGCTTCCAAATCCACCACCTCCCCCCAGCCCCCAGGTTTCTTTTGAAGCTGAGCCCCTGTGTGCGGGCGAGGGGCTGATCCTGCCGGCCAATGCTCCAACCCTCGTGCCCAGTTTGGAGACATTCGGTGGTGGCATACCATTTTTTTAAAATCCTAACCTAAAGAATTGCATGAAACTTCCATTTTCTGCATTTTCAGTTGAAAACAATTTAAGCTTGATGATGCGTATTTATGTGTCGTTGATTCCCTCCAAAACGTTACCTAAAAACAATGGCGTCTTTCTGCACTGAGTTTTGATGTGCGCTGGCATTTCTTACGTGCCCAGATGGTTTTTTGGGAGCGGTCACATACTCCATCCTGGGACAAATAAAAGTTGGCCAAACTTGTTTAATTATGAAAAACTGGCGTAGACATCAGGTTACGTCCTCTATGACGCAAAAAAAAAACCTAACCTAATAAAACCGTAACTAACTGGCACACAATCTTTTGGGAAACTTGGATTTTTAAATTTAGGCCAAAAAAAGCGGCGCGCACCAAATAAAGGGCACAAATCACTGGGGAAATTGAGCCCATTGTCCGTACAAATCGCAAATACTTCGGCTATGCAGGTGTGCACCTGTTCACTAATGCCGATATCTGTGGTGCATGCAGCACAAAAATTCACGTAATATCTAATTCTACTTGCATCAGGGCAGATGATTATGTCAGAATTGGCAAATGTATTCTGAGCAGCTGTAGCTTTAAGATGGAGCCAAGATTCAATTTCAGATACGAGATTTTACTCAGAATTGTCTTGAGAGCATGTGGAACATTTCTCCCTCTATGTATATATTATATTACGGAGCATGTAGAACAAATCTCTCTCTGTATATGCGATTCCCTTTTGTATTCTTTAGAGATTGTTAACCTGTTTAGTTAAACTGTCAGATGGGACAATTACAGCCCAACATAACTTAAAAACTTTAATGAGGTAAAACCTTCCTATCTTTCCCCAGAGACAGGGGAATGACTCTCAGTGCATGGGCCTGTAAGCAAAACTAATTGAGCTCAGCAGTCTCTCAATAATCAGCCTTGATGCATAAGCCAGGCAGACAGTTTTTCACAGAGGGCAAGTAGAAATCTTGGTTGTGTGTGTTCTTATCCTTTAATCTAAATTGTACTTACAAAAAACTGTACATATGTGTCTAAGTCCTATGTCATAATATATATATGAAGTAGACCTCAGTAATTTGTGCAAAATAACTTATTAGTTTAGTTTAATTTTGTAAAAAATCATAACATTTTTGTTCTATTCGGTCACCACAAGCGTCAACACTAACTGTCCTGGATACGACAACCAAACCGCTTCACAACAGCTGTCAAAGAGCAGGGTGTCAGAAGGAGGACGAGGAGAGCACAAGGAGCGGGCTTTGGGGGAAGGGGAAAGACAGAATGAGAAATGTGCGGCAGGAGGATAAAGGAAATATCCAGGCGAGCAGAAGAACCACGTTTTAGAGGAAAGGATGGGGCAAGAGCTGGAGAAATGAGCGGGAAAGGAGGATGGGTGCTCACAGAGTCGCATCTTTCTGTGTTTCGGGGGGGGGTCTTGCTCTTTGTGCACAGGAGTTTCATTCTTTTGTGTATAAAGAATCATTAATCTTAATGTGCAGAAAATTGTGGCCTTGCCAGATCTGTTCGGAGTGTGCATGAACCCCGCGAGGCCTCGCAAAAGCCGCTTCTCGGGCCGCGATGCACATGTGCCGAAACCCGGCTTTTCCAATCTGTTCGGATTTCTCCGTACAGATCCTCCACATCCCCGCAGGAAGGACATCTGTGCGGGAGAGATTGGGATATTTGCCCATCCCTTGCCCAGCGAATCTCCTTCAAACTTTTATGCCTGGTAAAAGCAGGTGTATAGCTTACTTTTAACAGCGTAGGAGTTTTAAAACATAACAAAATTAAATTTAATCATACATTTCACAGGGTTGGGGGTAATATATTAGCATGGATAGAGAATTGGCTAACTAACAAAAAACAGAGAATCGGGATAAATGTTTCATTCTCAGGTTGGCAACCAGGATCTAGTGGTGTGCCGCAGGGATCAGTGCTGGGACCCCAACTATTTACAATCTATATTAACGACTTGGAAGAAGGGACAGAGTGTAATGTAGTCAAGTTTGCTGGTGATACAAAGATGGGAGGAAAAGCAATGTGTGAGGAGGACACAAAAAATCTGCAAAAGGACATGAACAGGCTAAGTGAATGCGCAAAAATTTGGCAGATGGAGTATAATGTTGGAAAGTGTGAGGTCATGCACTTTGGCAGAAAAAAATCAAAGAGCAAGTTATTACTTAAATGGAGAAAGATTGCAAAGTGCTGCAGTAAAGTGGGACCTGGGAGTACTGGTGCATGAAACACAAAAGGATAGTATGCAGGTACAGCAAGTGATCAGGAAGGCCAATGGAATCTTGGCCTTTATTGCAAAGGGGATGGAGTATAAAAGCAGGGAAGTCTTGCCACAGTTATACAGAGTATTGGTGAGGCCACACCTGGAGTACCGCGTGCAGTTTTGGTTTCCATATTTACAAAAGGATATACTTGCTTTGGAGGCAGTTCAGAGAAGGTTCACTAGGTTGATTCCGGGGATGACTTATGAGGAAAGGTTGAGTAGGTTGGGCCTCTACTCATTGGAATTCAGAAGAATGAGAGGTGATCTTATCGAAATGTATAAGATTATGAGGGGGCTTGACAAGGTGGATGCAGAGAGTATGTTTCCACTGATGGGGGAGACTAGAACTAAAGGGCATGATCTTAGAATAAGGGGCCGCCCATTTAAAACTGAGATGAAGAGAAATTTCTTCGCTCAGAGGGTTGTAAATCTCTGGAATTTGCTGCCTGAGAGAGCTGTGGAAGCTGGGACATTGAATATTTAAGTCATAAATAGACAGTTTCTTAAACGATAAGGGGATATGGGCTTATGGGGAGTAGGCGGGGAAGTGGAGCTGAGTCCATGATCGGATCAGCCATGATCTTATTGAATGGCGGAGCAGGCTCAAGGGGCCGTATAGCCGACTCCTGCTCCTAATTCTTATGTTCTTATGTTTTTATTTTTATGTTAAAAACCCTGTCCATTAAGGTAAGTTTATTTTAGATCCTATTAAAACACATTTTTTTTTATTCCAAAAAATATAGATTTTTTCTGAAACATTTCAATTAATTTCAATTAATTTTAAATATGTGAGGTTTTTTTTATTTATTATGTTGTGTTTCTTGTTTTAGGAGGGTTTTCTCATTGACAGTAATGGGAACTCATAAAAAAGGAGTTCCTATTATTATCAATGAGAATACTGTCTAGTGGTCCAGGCCCACGTGACTCCAGCATTTTTATACGTACAGGGAAATCAACTCCTTGTGCGTTGCGCATCGAATGAAAGCCTCTCCACCACTGATGTCAGGCTAACCAGTCTATAATTACCTGTTTTCTCTCTCCCTCCTTTCTTAAAAAGTGCGGTTACATTAGCTACTCTCCAGTCCATATGAGCCGATCCAGAGTCGATAGACTGTTGGAAAATTAGCACCAATGCATCCATTATTTCTAGGGCCACTTCTTTAAGTACTCTGGGATGCAGACTATCAGGCCACGGGGATTTATCGGCCTTCAATCCCATCAATTTCCCTAACACAATTTCCGCCTAATAAGGATATCCTTCAGATCGTCCTTCTCACTAGATCCTCAGTCCCTTAGTATTTCTGGAAGATTATTTGTGTCTTCCTTCGTGAAGACAGAACCAAAGTATTTGTTTAACTGTTCCGACATTTCTTTGTTCCTCTTTATAAATTCACCTGAATCTGACTGCAAGGGACCTACGTTTGTTTTCACTAATCTTTTACTCTTTACATATCTATAGAAGCTTTTAGAGTCAGTTTTTATGTTCCCTGCATGCTTTCTCTCATACTCTATTTCCCCCCTCCTAATTAAACCCTTTGTCCTCCTCTGCTGTATTACAACATTCTCACAGTCCTCAGGTTTGGTGCTTTTTCTGGCAAATTTATATGCCTCCTCCTTAGATTTAACACCAGCCTTAATTTTCCCTGTTAGACATGGTTGAGCCACCTTCCCCGTTTTATTTTTACTCCATACAGGGATGTACAATTGTTGAAGTTCATCCATGTGATCTTTAAATGTTTGCCATTGCCTATCCACCGTCAACCCTTTAAATATCATTTGCCAGTCTATTCTAGCCAATTCACGTCTCATACCATCGAAGTTACCTTTCCTTATTTTCAGGATCCTAGTCTCTGAATTAACTGTGTCACTCTCCATCTTAATAAAGAATGCTACCCTATTATGGTCACTCTTCCCCAAGGGGCCTCGCACAACAAGATTGCTAATTAGTCCTTTCTCATTATATATCAACCAGTATAGGATGGCCAGCTCTCTCGTTGGTTCTTCGACTGCATTGCTGCCAGTTTGGTTAGCCCAATCAATATGTAGATTAAAGTCGCCCATGATAACTGTTGTACCTTTATTGCACGCATCCCTAATTTCTTGTTTGATGCTGTCCCCAACCTCACTACTACAGTTTGGTGGTCTTATACAACTCCTACTAGCGTTTTCTGCCCTTTGGTATTCCATAGCTCCACCCACACCGATTCCTCATCATCCAAGCTAATGTCCTTCCTTAATATTGCATTAATTTCCTCTTTAACCAGCAACGCCACCCCACCCCCTTGGCAACCAAGGCTGGGAACACAACATCCAGGGGTATTCAATATTCAGGAAGGACAGACAGGAAGGAAATGGAGGTGGGGTAGTGTTACTGGTTAAAGAGGAGATTAACACAATAGTAAGGAAGGACATTAGCGTGGATGATGTGGAATATATATGGGTAGAGTTGCGAAACACCAAATGCCAGAAAACATTAGTGGGAGTTGTGTACAGACCACTAAACAGTAGTAGGGAGGTTGGGAATGGCATCAAACAGGAAATTAGGGACGTGTGCAATAAGGGTACGCGTGCAATAAGGGTGCAATATGGGTGATTTTAATCTGCATATTGATTGGGCTAACCAAACTGGTAGCAATATTGTGGAGGAAGATTTCCTGGAGTGTATGAGGGATGGTTTTCTAGACCAATATGTCGAGGAACCAACTAACGAGCAGTCCATCCTTGACTGGGTCTTGTGTAACGAGAGAGGATTAATTAGCAATCTGGTCCTGCGGGACCCCTTGGGGAAGAGTGACCATAATATGGTAGAATTCTTCATTAAGATGGAGAATGACACAGTTAATTCAGAGACTAGGATCCTGAATGTAAAGATAGGAAACTTTGACAGTATGAGACGTGAATTGGCTAGGATAGACTGGAGAATAATACTGAAAGGGTTGACGGTGGATAGGCAACGGCAGACATTTAAATATCACATGGATGAACCACAGCAATTGTACATTCCTGTGTGGCGTAAGAATAAAAAAGGGAATGTGACTCAACCGTGGCTAACAAGGGAAATTAGGGAAAGTGTTAAATCCAAGGAAGAGGCATATAAATTGGCCAGAAAATGCAGCAAACCTGAGAACTGGCAGAAATTTAGATTTCAGCAGAGGAGGACTAAGCCGAATGGCCTACTCCTGCAGCTATTTTATATGTTTCTATGTTTCTAATTAGGAGGGGGAAAATGGAGTATGAGAGCAAGCTTGCAGGGAACATAAAAATTGACTGCAAAAGCTTCTAAAGATACGTGAAGAGAAAAAGATTCGTGAAGACTAATGTAGATCTCTTGCAGTCAAAATCCGGGAATTCATAACTGGGAACAAGGAAATGGCAGACCAATTGAACAAATAATTTGGTTCTGTCTTCACTAAGGAAGACATGAATAAGGTACCACACAAGAGATTAGTGTGCAAATTTAAGGCACATGGTATTGGGGGTAATGTATTGATGTGGAAAGAGAACTGGTTGGCAGACAGGAAGCAAAGAGTGGGAAAAAATGGGTTCTTTTCAGAATGGCAGGCAGTGACTAGGGGGATGCCACAGGATTCAGTGCTGGGACCCCAGCTATTTACAATCTACATTAATGATTTAGATGAAGAAATTGAATGTAATATCTCCAAGTTTGCAGATGACACTAAGCTGGGTTGCAGTGCGAGCTGCGAGGATGATGCTAGGAGGCTGCAGGGGGACTTGGACAGGTTAGGTGAATGGGCAAATGCATGGCAGAAACAGTATAATATGGATAAGTGTGAGGTTATCCACTTTGGTGGCAAAAACTGGAAGGCAGATTATTATCTGAATGGTGACAGATTAGTAAAAGGGGAGGTGCAACAAGACCTGGGTGTCATGGTACATCAGTCATTGAAGGTAGGCATGCAGGTGCAACAGACAGTAAAGAAAGCAAATGGCATGCTGGCCTTTATAGCAAGGGGATTTGAGTATAGGAGCAGGGAGGTCTTACTGCAGTTGTACAGTGCCTTAGTGAGGCCTCACCTGGAATATTGTGTTCAGTTTTGGTCTCCTAATCTGAGGAAGGACATTCTTGCTATTGAGGGAGTGCAGCAAAGGTTCACCAGACTGATTCCCGGGATGGCAGGACTGACATATGAAGAAAGACTGGATCGACTAGGCATATATTCACTGGAATTTAGAAGAATGAGAGGGGATCGCATAGAAACGTTTAAAATTCTGACGGGACTGGACAGGTTAGATGCAGGAAGAATATTCCCGATGTCGAGGAAGTCCAGAACCAGGGGTCACAGTCTAAGGATAAGGGGTAAGCCATTTAGGACGGAGATGAGGAGAAACTTCTTCACTCAGAGAAGTGTGAACCTGTGGAATTCTCTACCACAGAAATTTTTTGAGGCCAGTTCATTGGATATATTCAAAAGGGAGTTAGATATGGCCCTTACGGCCAAAGGGATCAAGGGGTATGGAGAGAAAGCAGGAATGTGGTACTGAAGTTGCATGATCAGCCATGATCATATTGAATGGTGGTTCAGGCTCGAAGGGCTGAATGGCCTCCTTCTTCATCTACTTTCTATGGGCCCAAGTTTCCACATGATTTGCGCCTGATTTTTAGGAGCAACTGGTGGAGAACGGACTATCTTAGAAATCGCAATTCTCCACCTTTTTTTTTCTGCAGTTCTAGTCAGGTAGAACAGTTCTACTTTGGAACAGAATTTTTTCTTCAAAAGGGGGCGTGTCCGGCCACTGACACCTGATTTGAAAGTTTCCACAGTGAAAACGTACTCCAAACTAAAGTAGAATGGAGCAAGTGAAGATTTTTGTAGAACTGAAAAAACCTGTTCTACACATTAAAAAATCAGGCGCAGGTTACAAATTAGGCGTCCGGAACGAGGTGGGGGGGCGGAGGGGGGGGGAAGGGAACTCATTAAATTCTACAATAAATCCTTATTTATACTTCTACAAATATTATACAAATAAATCCAACCTGAATAAACATTTATAAGCAAAGAAAAGATTAAATAAACCATCTTCCTACCTGTGTGAAAGTGCTTCAGGCACGGAGAATTCTGCAGCCGTTCGTTCCCGTGGGGGGGGGGAACAGCCATTTTGTTCCCGCGGGGGAGGGGGGAAGGACACAGTGAGAAGGCTGCAAGTGCTAATGTGCTTTTATTAAAAAAAATTTCAAAAATTAAACAGCTACAAAGAACTACAAAAATGGCCGAGTGCCAATGCTTTTTTCACACTGAGCATGCGTGAACGCTCCAACGCGCACGCGCAGCGTTGCCGGCAGGAAATAAACTAATTTAAATAGTACCCGCCCCCTCCCACTTACAAAATCGGCGCGAGTGTAGGCTCTGCCCCCCTGGGCGCCGCGCCAGGCAGACAAGGAGCTGCAGAACGCTCCAGAATTGCGAGTTGTTTTTTAGGCGCCGTTTTAGGCGTGAAAAACGGGCGCCCAGCTCGGAGGGACGCCCGTTTTTTATCCTGTGGAAACTTGGGCCCTATGTTTCTAAACAAGGGTACTACATTAGCAGTCCTCCAATCCTCCGACACCATGCCCAAATCCAAAGAGAGCTGGAAAATGATGGTCAAGGCCTCTGCTATTTCCTCTTTTACTTCGCTCAACAACCTGGGATGCATTTCATCCAGGCCCGAGAACTTATCTACTTTCAAAGCTGCTAAACCCCTTAATGCTTCCTCTCTCATTATATTTATTTCATCCGGAATATCACACTCCTCCTCGATAGCAGTATCTGCATTGCCCCTTTCCTTTGTGAAAACAGATGCAAAAATCCATTAAGAATCTTCCCAACATCTTCTGCCTCCACACAAAGATTACCCTTATGGTGACATGTGACATTGTTTTGGAATATAGACAAAGTGCTGGCCTGTATTAATAATGAGTCTAAACACATTATCAAAACCGGTTTATTAAAGATTAAATGAACCAACATACTCACGGCAATGATCGAGATTATCTAAAGAGGGGGAAAATACACACGTCAGAGCCAGTTGAGCTCAACTCTCCAGATGTCTCCCTTCTCCATCTCCAAAACTATGTCTCGGATTTGACCCCATTCACACTGTTTCTGGCTGCACGACTCCAAAGGCATCTGCATTCCGTAACCCACACCCACTTACAGTACCAGTCCATGTGCAGATGTCTCTCAGCCTGCTGAATATCTTTGTGTTAGCAAGGCAGAAAAAGAGAGCGGGTTGTCCAGTTGGGATGCTCAAGCGAATCGAAATGTAAACAATCTGCCATGACTCAGAAGTAGTCAGCACATGACCTCGGTAAAGGCGCAATTTCAGCTTTTTTTTAGGTTTTTAACTACAGAAATAATCTAAAAATGTAACAGAATATGTAATTATTTCATTAAAATGGATTCCCTTACGATTTTCAATCTTCATTTCTTTAAGAAAAATACTGTTCCTTCAAATCTTTTAATTCTTTTTTATTCGTTCCTGCGATGTGAGCATCGTTGGCAAGGAAGGCATTTATTGCCCTTGAGAAGGTGGTGGTGAGCCGCCTTCTTGAACCGCTGCAGTCCGTGTGGTGAAGGTGCTCCCACAGTGCTGTTAGGGAGGGAGTTCCAGGATTGTGACCCAGCGACGATGAAGGGTCAGGATGGTGTGTAACTTGGACGTTGGCATACTCTTCTGCACTCCTCATTGAACCAGGGCTGGTCCCCTGGCTCGATGGTAATGGTAGAGTGAAGGATATGCCGGGTCATGATGTTACAGATTGTGGTGGAATGCAATTCTGCTGCTGCTGATGGCCCACAGCGCCTCATGGATGCCCAGTTTTGAGCTGCTAGATCGGTTCTGAATCTATCCCACTTAGCACAGTGGTAGTGCCACACAACATGATGGAGGGTGACGACGGGACTTTGTCTCCACAGTGACTGTGCAGTGATCACTGCTAACAACGGATACATCTGCGACTGGTAGATTGGTGAGGACAAGGTCAAGTAGGTTTTTCCCTCATGTTGGTTCTCTCACCACCTGTCGCAGGCCCAGTCTGGCAGCTATGCCCTTCAGGACTCGGCCAGCTCGGTCAGTCATGGTGCTACTGAGCTACTCTTGGTGATGGACATTGAAGTCACCCACCCAGAGTACATTCTGTGCCCTTGCTACCCTCAGTGCTTCTGGAGTACTGATTCATCAGCTGAGGGAGGGCGGGAGGTGGTAATCAGCAGGAGGTTTCCTTGCCCATGCTTGACCTGAAGCCATGAGATGTCATGGGGTCCGGAGTCAATGTTGAGGACTCCCAGGGCTACTCCCTCCCTCCCGTATACCCCTCGTGGGTCTGTCCTGCTGGTGGGACAGGACATACGCAGAGATGTTGATGGAGGAGTCTGGGACATTGGCTGAAAGGTATGATTCTGTGAGTATGACTACGCTAGGCTGTTGCTTAACTAGTCTGTGGGACAGCTCTCCCAGTTTTGGCACAAGTTCTCAGATGTTAGTGAGAAGGACTTTGCAGGGTCGCCTGGGCTGGGTGTACCGTTGTCATTTCTCGAGGTCGATGCTGGGTGGTCCATTCATTTTTTTCTTATTATTGTATTATGTAGCAGTTTGTTACAACTGAGTGCCTCGCTGGGCCATTTCAGGGGGCAGTTAGAGTCAACCACATTGCTGTAGGTCTGGAGTCACATATAGGCCAGACCGGGCAAGGGCGGCAGATTTACTTAGTGAACCAGATGGGTTTTTATGACAATCCGGTAGTTTCATGGTCACCATCACTGATACTAGCATTTTATTACAGATTTATTTAATGAACTGAATTTAAATTCCCCAGCTGCCATGGGATGTGTACGCTCGCCCGGGATTAATGGTCCCGTAACGTAACCACTATGCTACCGCACCTCATTGGACGCATCACTTTGTAAGTGCCGCAGACTTCCATTGACGTTATGGTGGGGGTAACCCAGAATAGACGTAGATTTTCAGGGCCAATTTATTATATAACATGGGAAATGTTTATATCTTCCTCGCCCTTTCCTAACTGCCGTGAAGGGATGGCCTTGAGGGAAGCTATCTGCTGCTGATGTGGGGCTGTGCTTAACCTAGTCTGTCACTTTAAGATCATAAAGTCTAATTGCTGTGAACAGGTCGGTGCTGAAGCCAATGAGAAGCTAGTTACCTTTGGTGAGGGAAGTTTGTCTTTAGATTGGCGGTTGCTTGTAAATTTCTAGCTCCTCCCCTTTGGGAAGAGGCAAGACGATGAAGATCAGAACAAAACAGGAGGAAATAGCTAAATCACAAAAACTGCCAGCTATTTGTTCATTCTGAGCCTCCGTATCTGGGAAAAGCATGATTTATTCTTGTTTTATGAATGATATTTGAGCCAATCAGGAAAAAGAATGACACATGCTGTGGAGCACTCCCTGCGGCTCCTCCCAACAGTCCGGCTCCTCCCAACAGACCGGCTCCTCCCAACAGCCCGTCTCCTCCCAACCCTCCCAACAGCCCGGCTCCTCCCAACAGTCCGTCTCCTCCCAACCCTCCCAACAGCCCGGCTCCTCCCAACAGTCCATCTCCTCCACACCCTCCCAACAGCCCGTCTCCTCCCAACAGTCCATCTCCTCCACACCCTCCCAACAGCCCGGCTCCTCCCAACAGTCCATCTCCTCCACACCCTCCCAACAGCCCGGCTCCTCCCAACAGTCCATCTCCTCCACACCCTCCCACCAGCCTGTCTCCTCCCAACAGCCCGTCTCCTCCCAACCCTCCCAACAGCCCGGCTCCTCCCAACAGTCCGTCTCCTCCCAACCCTCCCAACAGCCAGTCTCCTCCCAACAGTCCGTCTCCTCCCAACAGTCCGTCTCCTCCCAACCCTCCCACCAGCCTGTCTCCTCCCAACAGCCCGTCTCCTCCCAACCCTCCCAACAGTCCGTCTCCTCCCAACAGCCCGTCTCCTCCCAACCCTCCCAACAGCCCGGCTCCTCCCAACAGTCCGTCTCCTCCCAACCCTCCCAACAGCCAGTCTCCTCCCAACAGTCCGTCTCCTCCCAACCCTCCCAACAGCCCGTCTCCTCCCAACAGCCCGTCTCCTCCCAACAGCCCGTCTCCTCCCAACCCTCCCAACAGCCCGGCTCCTCCCAACAGCCCGTCTCCTCCCAACAGCCCGTCTCCTCCCAACATTCCGTCTCCTCCCAACCCTCCCAACAGCCCTTTTCCTCCCAACCCTCCCAACAGCCCGGCTCCTCCCAACAGCCCGTCTCCTCCCAACAGCCCGACTCCTCCCAACAGTCCGTCTCCTCCCAACAGCCCGTCTCATCCCAACAGCCCGTCTCCTCCCAAAAGTCCGTCTCCTCCCAACAGCCCGTCTCCTCCCAACAGCCCGACTCCTCCCAACAGTCCGTCTCCTCCCAACAGCCCGTCTCATCCCAACAGCCCGTCTCCTCCCAACAGTCCGTCTCCTCCCAACAGCCCGTCTCCTCCCAACAGCCCGTCTCCTCCCAACAGTCCGTCTCCAACCAACAGCCCGTCTCCTCCCAACAGCCCGTCTCCTCCCAACAGTCCGTCTCCTCCCAACAGCCCGTCTCCTACCAACAGCCCGTCTCCTCCCAACAGCCCGTCTCCTCCCAACAGCCCGTCTCCTCCCAACAGTCCGTCTCCTTCCAACAGTCCGTCTCCTCCCAACAGCCCGTCTCCTCCCAACAGCCCGTCTCCTCCCAACAGCCCGTCTCCTCCCAACAGCCCGTCTCCTCCCAACCCTCCCAACAGCCCATCTCCTCCCAACAGCCCGTCTCCTCCCAACCCTCCCAACAGCCCGTCTCCTCCCAACAGCCCGTCTCCAGCCAACAGTCCGTCTCATCCCAACAGCCCGTCTCCTCCCAACAGCCCGTCTCCTCCCAACCCTCCCAACAGCCCATCTCCTCCCAACAGCCCGTCTCCTCCCAACCCTCCCAACAGCCCGTCTCCTCCCAACAGCCCGTCTCCTCCCAACCCTCCCAACAGCCCGTCTTCTCCCAACCCTCCCAACAGCCCCTCTCCTCCCAACAGCCCGTCTCCTCCCAACCCTCCCAACAGCCCGTCTCCTCCCAACAGCCCGTCTCCTCCCAACAGCCCGTCTCCTCCCAACCCTCCCAACAGTTGTACAGGTCCTTGGTGAGGCCACACTTGGAGTATTGTGTACAGTTTTGGTCTCCTAACTTAAGGAAGGACATTCTTGCTATTGAGGGAGTGCAGCGAAGGTTCACCAGACTGATTCCCGGGATGGCGGGACTGACCTATCAAGAAAGACTGGATCAACTGGGCTTGTATTCACTGGAGTTCAGAAGAATGAGAGGGGACCTCATAGAAACATATAAAATTCTGACGGGGTTAGACAGGTTAGATGCAGGAAGAATGTTCCCAATGTTGGGGAAGTCCAGAACCAGGGGTCACAGTCTAAGGATAAGGGGTAAGCCATTTAGGACCGAGATGCGGAGGAACTTCTTCACCCAGAGAGTGGTGAACCTGTGGAATTCTCTACCACAGAAAGTTGTTGAGGCCAATTCACTAAATATATTCAAAAAGGAGTTAGATGAGGTCCTTACTGCTAGGGGGATCAAGGGGTATGGCGAGAAAGCAGGAATGGGGTACTGAAGTTGAATGTTCAGCCATGAACTCATTGAATGGCGGTGCAGGCTAGAAGGGCCGAATGGCCTACTCCTGCACCTATTTTCTATGTTTCTATGTTTCTATGTCTCCTCCCAACAGCCCATCTCCTCCCAACCCTCCCAACAGCCCATCTCCTCCCAACAGCCCGTCTCCTCCCAACCCTCCCAACAGCCCGTCTCCTCCCAACAGCCCGTCTCCAACCAACAGTCCATCTCCTCCCAACAGCCCGTCTCCTCCCAACAGCCCGTCTCCTCCCAACCCTCCCAACAGCCCATCTCCTCCCAACAGCCCGTCTCCTCCCAACCCTCCCAACAGCCCATCTCCTCCCAACAGCCCGTCTCCTCCCAACTCTCCCAACAGCCCGTCTCCTCCCAACCCTCCCAACAGCCCGTCTCCTCCCAACAGCCCATCTCCTCCCAACCCTCCCAACAGCCCGTCTCCTCCCAACAGCCCGTCTCCTCCCAACCCTCCCAACAGCCCGGCTCCTCCCAACAGTCCGTCTCCTCCAAACCCTCCCAACAGCCCGTCTCCTCCCAACAGTCCGTCTCCTCCCAACAGCCCGTCTCCTCCCAACCCTCCCAACAAACCGTCTCCTCCCAACAGCCCGTCTCCTCCCAACCCGCCCAACAGCCCGTCTCCTCCCAACAGCCCATCTCCTCCCAACAGCCCGTCTCCTCCCAACCCTCCCAACAGCCCGGCTCCTCCCAACAGTCCGTCTCCTCCAAACTCTCCCAACAGTCCGTCTCCTCCCAACAGCCCATCTCCTCCCAACAGCCCGTCTCCTCCCAACAGTCCGTCTCCTCCCAACAGCCCGTCTCCTCCCAACAGTCCATCTCCAACCAACAGCCCGTCTCCTCCCAACAGCCCGTCTCCTCCCAACAGTCCGTCTCCTCCCAACAGCCCGTCTCCTACCAACAGCCCGTCTCCTCCCAACAGCCCGTCTCCTCCCAACAGCCCGTCTCCTTCCAACAGCCCGTCTCCTCCCAACAGTCCGTCTCCTTCCAACAGTCCGTCTCCTCCCAACAGCCCGTCTCCTCCCAACAGTCCGTCTCCTCCCAACAGCCCGTCTCCTCCCAACAGCCCGTCTCCTCCCAACCCTCCCAACAGCCCATCTCCTCCCAACAGCCCGTCTCCTCCCAACCCGCCCAACAGCCCGTCTCCTCCCAACAGCCCGTCTCCAACCAACAGTCCGTCTCATCCCAACAGCCCGTCTCCTCCCAACAGCCCGTCTCCTCCCAACCCTCCCAACAGCCCATCTCCTCCCAACAGCCCGTCTCCTCCCAACCCTCCCAACAGCCCGTCTCCTCCCAACAGCCCGTCTCCTCCCAACCCTCCCAACAGCCCGTCTTCTCCCAACCCTCCCAACAGCCCGTCTCCTCCCAACCCTCCCAACAGCCCGTCTCCTCCCAACAGCCCGTCTCCTCCCAACAGCCCGTCTCCTCCCAACCCTCCCAACAGCCCGTCTCCTCCCAACCCTCCCAACAGCCCGGCTCCTCCCAACAGTCCGTCTCCTCCCAACCCTCCCAACAGCCAGTCTCCTCCCAACAGTCCATCTCCTCCCAACCCTCCCAACAGCCCGTCTCCTCCCAACAGCCCGTCTCCTCCCAACAGCCCGTCTCCTCCCAACCCTCCCAACAGCCCGGCTCCTCCCAACAGCCTGTCTCCTCCCAACAGCCCGTCTCCTCCCAACCCTCCCAACAGCCCTTCACCTCCCAACCCTCCCAACAGCCCGTCTCCTCCCAACAGCCCGTCTCCTCCCAACAGTCCGTCTCCTCCCAACAGCCCGTCTCCTCCCAACAGCCCGTCTCCTCCCAACAGCCCGTCTCCTCCCAACAGTCCGTCTTCCTCCCAACAGCCCGTCTCCTCCCAACAGCCCGTCTCCTCCCAACAGCCCGTCTCCTCCCAACAGTCCGTCTCCTCCCAACAGTCCGTCTCCAACCAACAGCCCGTCTCCTCCCAACAGCCCGTCTCCTCCCAACAGCCCGTCTCCTCCCAACTGTCCGTCTCCTCCCAACAGCCCGTCTCCTCCCAACAGCCCGTCTCCTCCCAAAAGCCCGTCTCCTTCCAACAGCCCGTCTCCTCCCAACAGTCCGTCTCCTCCCAACAGCCCGTCTCCAAGCAACAGCCCGTCTCCTTCCAACAGCCCGTCTCCTCCCAACAGTCCGTCTCCTCCCAACAGCCCGTCTCCTTCCAACAGTTCGTCTCCTCCCAACAGCCCGTCTCCTCCCAACAGTCCGTCTCCTCCCAACAATCCGTCTCCTCCCAACAGCCCATCTCCTCCTAACAGCCCGTCTCCTCCAAACAGCCCGTCTCCTCCCAACAGCCCATCTCCTCCCACCCTCCCAACAGCCCATCTCCTCCCAACAGCCCGTCTCCTCCCAACCCTCCCAACAGCCCGTCTCCTCCCAACAGCCCGTCTCCAACCAACAGTCCGTCTCCTCCCAACAGCCCGTCTCCTCCCAACAGCCCGTCTCCTCCCAACCCTCCCAACAGCCCATCTCCTCCCAACAGCCCGTCTCCTCCCAACCCTCCCAACAGCCCGTCTCCTCCCAACAGCCCGTCTCCTCCCAACTCTCCCAACAGCCCGTCTCCTCCCAACCCTCCCAACAGCCCGTCTCCTCCCAACAGCCCGTCTCCTCCCAACAGCCCGTCTCCTCCCAACCCTCCCAACAGCCCATCTCCTCCCAACAGCCCGTCTCCTCCCAACCCTCCCAACAGCCCGTCTCCTCCCAACAGCCCGTCTCCTCCCAACTCTCCCAACAGCCCGTCTCCTCCCAACCCTCCCAACAGCCCATCTCCTCCCAACAGCCCGTCTCCTCCCAACCCTCCCAACAGCCCGTCTCCTCCCAACAGCCCATCTCCTCCAAACAGCCCGTCTCCTCCCAACCCTCCCAACAGCCCGGCTCCTCCCAACAGTCCGTCTCCTCCCAACCCTCCCAACAGCCAGTCTCCTCCCAACAGTCCGTCTCCGCCCAACCCTCCCAACAGCCCGTCTCCTCCCAACAGCCCGTCTCCTCCCAACAGCCCGTCTCCTCCCAACCCTCCCAACAGCCCATCTCCTCCCAACAGCCCGTCTCCTCCCAACCCTCCCAACAGCCCGTCTCCTCCCAACAGCCCGTCTCCTCCCAACTCTCCCAACAGCCCGTCTCCTCCCAACCCTCCCAACAGCCCGTCTCCTCCCAACAGCCCGTCTCCTCCCAACCCTCCCAACAGCCCGGCTCCTCCCAACAGCCCGTCTCCTCCCAACAGCCCATCTCCTCCCAACAGCCCGTCTCCTCCCAACCCTCCCAACAGCCCTTCACTTCCCAACCCTCCCAACAGCCCGGCTCCTCCAAACAGCCCGTCTCCTCCCAACAGCCTGTCTCCTCCCAACAGCCCGTCTCCTCCCAACAGTCCGTCTCCAACCAACAGCCCGTCTCCTCCAAACAGCCCTCCTCCTCCCAACAGCCCGTCTCCTCCCAACAGCCTGTCTCCAACCAACAGCCCATCTCCTCCCAACAGCCCGTCTCCAACCAACAGCCCGTCTCCTCCCAACAGCCCGTCTCCTCCAAACAGTCCGTCTCCAACCAACAGTCTGTCTCCTCCCAACAGCCCGTCTCCAACCAACAGCCCATTTAAAGAATTGCTTCACTTTGGATCTGCCTCCACTCAGATGACTCTGTGTTCACTTTGCACATTAGAAAAATGCAGAGGGAACTGAAACAAACGGTTGAAGTTGGCCACACTGCAGAATCTCGCAGGGTCGCCCCACCACACAGCCAGCACAGCGAGACCTGAGAGCTTACCACACCTCGAGGGCCAATCAGACCTGTTGTCCAGCAGACCTGCTCTGCTCAAAAAACAAATGTTTGCCAGCTTGGATTTTATTTAAAAAGCAATCTTTGAGGTTACGCAGTAAATCCTCCCACTCTGATACAAGCTGCTGGAGGAGAAAATCCCCAGGAGATTTGGCAGGAAAAAGTCAAGCTGTCAGTGTAAATTATAAAGCCTTTAGAAATGCAGTGATTTAGTTTGGGGGATGAGAAGTCCCTGTAGCTGAATGGCAGTTAAATAAGATTCTGATTCACCACTATGGACTAAAATCTGGTGAGACATGAGTCTATCAAGGAGAGCAAGACGCTACAGATTAATGCAATAAAAGGTCATACAGCAGGCTTTACTGGATTTCTGTAATGGTCCAAGGCAGCTTTTAATAAGACAACGTTTTGTTGATCAAGGGATTTCTCCACAAATCCAAATTCATACAGAATTGAGCTGTTTTAAGGTCAGAACATTCAGGAAGCTGTTTCTACAATATCTATAACATCAAGTTCCCGCTCCTTCCCATTAGGCAGTAATCAATACCAATGGCGATCTGTGTCACAGTGAGATACACTAGAGTACATGTTTCAGTCGGTGTTACTGCTGGCACCAGGGGGAGAAGTGCTGGGAGGCTGGACAGTTGTATGGAGATTGATTTCACTGCCCATTCTGCACCATACACAAACTTCCAGTCACACCTGCATCAGGCAGGTCAAAAATGGGTAAGAATTTCATTTTAATATTTAAATCTATTGCATATTGGTACCCAGTGCAATCTCCTGTGATTCTCTCTCGGAATGTGCTATGCATTGAGTTCCTTGCATAGAATAGGCAATGAGAGCATGCTGGGCTGACTGAAGGGCAGCATTTGAACGGGATCCTGGTGTGTTTGGAGAAGAAACATTTAATTGATTTCTTTTTACTAATTTGAATCCGTTTTTTGAAGTATCTTGTCAAGAATTTGTTAACTGGATTGATAGCTGCCGCAATAATAATTTTGAAAGCAGGTATTCCATTGGGGATTCCTCTCTTTACTTTGTGCATTGTTTAAAGGATGAGGAGGGCGAAGACAAAAGAAGGAGTAGAAGGCATGTCAATTTGCTTCAAAGGGAGACTCCCACACTCACTCGTTCCCAAAAAGCAGTATCGGTAATCAGAATCATCTTGGTAAGACAGGGCAAAACTGCTTTCACAGACTCCACTTCATTAAGAAGGTAGTGACAGAGTAGTATAAAAAGAACATAAGAATTAGGAGCAGGAGTCAGCTTTCGGCCCCTCGAGCCTGCTCTGCCATTCAATAAGATCATGGCTGATCTTCGACCTCAACTCCACTTTCCTGCCTGATCTCCATGTACCTTGATTTGCATAGAATCCAAAAATCTATCTATCTCAGCCTTGAATATACTCAACGATTCAGCCTCCACAGCCCTCTGGGGCAAAGATTTCCAAAGATTCACCACTCTGAGTGAAGAAATTCCTCCTCATCTCAGTTTTAAATGGCCGACCCCTTGTTCTGAGACTGTGACCCTTGGTTCTAGACTCTCCAGCCCAGGGTAACAATCTCGCGGCATCTACCCTATCAATCCCCCTCAGAATCTTATATGTTTCAATAAGATCATCTCTCATTCGTCTAAACTCTGCAGAGTATAGGCCCAATCTTCTCCTGAAATCTGAGGTCCAGTGAATCTCTGCCACAGTAACTGCTCGAGGTTGTCAAGGTCATCAAAGCCCTGACCTTGTAAGCCCGAGCACATTCCAAGCAATATCAATCTATCGGCAATTGGCAGATGTATCAAGCAGGTGACTTATGCGCTATTCACCAGAAAAAATAATTGAATTACTTTTCCTACAGGCAACTAGCAACAGAATGAATGTTGGTGCATTTTTCTTCTAGGTTGGTTTTCCCAAAGTCCATAGAATCATTGACGATCATCTGGCCTGTCAGACCATTACATACAACCCCTTCATGAACTTTCACTTCATCAATGTCCAAACTATCTGTCACCATCAAAACAGGATCACCCAATGCATTAGCCAGGATGTCTTTATTTTAATGCAATCCATCATTCCAGGATTATTTTATGGAGAAGGAAATGTTTAAAGGTGGCACCCCAACGACCTAGGCTATCATCTTTGGTCCTATCTCATGACACCTCTGATATAGCAACGAAGATAACTTTGATGGTATGAGACGTGAATTGGCTAGGATAGACTGGCGAATGATACTTAAAGGGTTGTCGGCGGATAGACAATGGCAGACATTTAAAGATCACATGGATGAACTTCAACAATTGTACATCCCTGTCTGGCGTAAAAATAAAACGGGGAAGGTGGCTCAATTGTGGCTAACAGGGGAAATTAGGGATAGTGTTAAATCCAAGGAAGAGGCATATAAATTGGCCAGAAAAAGCAGCAAACCTGAGGACTGGGAGAAATTTAGAATTCAGCATAGGAGGACAAAGGGTATAATTAGGAGGGGGAAAATAGAGTATGAGAGGAAACTTGCAGGGAACATAAAAAATGACTGCAAAAGCTTCTATAGATATGTGAAGAGAAAAAGATTACTGAAGACAAATGTAGGTCCCTTGCAGTCAGAATCAGGTGAATTTCTAATGGGGAACAAAGAAATGGCAGACCAATTGAACAAATACTTTGGTTCTGTCTTCACTAAGGAAGACACAAATAACCTTCCTGAAATACTAGGGGACCGAGAGTCTGGCGAGAATGAGGAACTGAAGGAAATCCTTATTAGTCAGGAAATTGTGTTATGGAAATTGATGCGACTGAAGGCCGATAAATCCCTAGGGCCTGCATCCCAGAGTACTTAAGGAAGTGGCCCTTGAAATATGGATGTATTGGTGATCATTTTCCAACAGTCTATAGACTCTGGAACAGTTCCTATGGATTGGAGGGTAGCTAATGTAACACCACTTTTTAAAAAAGGAGGGAAAGAGAAAACAGGAAATTATAGACTGGTTAGCCTGACATCAGTAGTGGGGAAAATGTTGGAATCAATTATTAACGATGTAATAGCAGCGCATTTGGAAAGCAGTGACAGGATCGGTCCAAGTCAGCATGGATTTATGAAAGGGAAATCATGCTTGACAAATCTAGATTTTTTGAGGATGTAACTAGTAGAGTGGACAAGGGAGAACCAGTGGATGTGGTGTATTTGGACTTTCAAAAGGCTTTTGACAAGGTCCCACACAAGAGATTGGTGTGCAAAATCAAGTACATGGTATTGGGGGTAATGTACTGACGTTGATAGAGAACTGGTTGGCAGACAGGAAGCAGAGAGTCGGAATAAATGTGTACTTTTCAGAATGGCAGGCAGTGACTAGTGGGGTGCTGCAAGGTTCAGTGCTGGGACCCCAGCTATTTACAATATACATTAATGATTTAGATGAAGGAATTAAGTGTAATATCTCCAAGTTTGCAAATGACACTAAGCTAGGTGGCAGTGTGAGCTGTAAGGAGGATGCTAAGAGACTGCAGGGTGACTTGGACAGGTTAGGTGAGTGGGCAAATGCATGGCAGATGCAGTAAAATGTAGATAAATGTGAGGTAAAATGTAGATAAATGGTGACAGATTAGGAAAAGGGGAGGTGCAACGAGACCTGGGTGTCATGGTACATCAGTCATTGAAAGTTGGCATGCAGGTACAGCAGGCGGTGAAGAAGGCAAATGGCATGTTGGCCTTCATAGCGAGAGGATTTGAGTATAGGAGCAGGGAGGTCTTACTGCAGTTGTGCAGGGCCTTGGTGAGGCCACACCTGGAATATTGTGTTCAGTTTTGGTCTCCTAATCTGAGGAAGGACGTTCTTGCTATTGAGGGAGTGCAGCGAAGGTTCACCAGACTGATTCCCGGGATGGCAGGACTAATATATGAGGAGAGACTGGATCGACTAGGCTTATATTCACTGGAATTTAGAAGAATGAGAGGGGATCTCATAGAAACATATAACATTCTGACCGGATTGGACAGGTTAGATGCAGGAAGAATGTTCCCGATGTTGGGGAAGTCCAGAACCAGAGGTCACAGTCTAAGGATAAGGGGTAAGCCATTTAGGACCGGGATGAGGAGAAACTTCTTCACTCAGAGAATTGTGCACCTGTGGAATTCTCTACCACAGAAAGTTGTTGAGACCATTTCGTTAGATATATTCAAAAGCGAGTTAGATATGGCTCTTATGGCTAAGGGATCAAGGGGTATGGAGAGAAAGCAGGAAAGGGGTACTGAGGTGAATGATCAGCCATGATCTTATTGAATGGTGGTGCAGCCTCGAAGGGTCGAATGACCTACTCCTGCACCTATTTTCTATGTTTCTATGTTTCTAATGGGACTCATGCAGTCAACAGGAACATTATCAAGCATTGTTTCAGTGTCTTGAAGCAGCTCTTGGGATACTTGGACAGTTCAGAGGTCTTTCCAATTTAGGCCCAGTACATCTCGAAGGCCATTGTAATGTACTACATACTTTAGACTGCATACTGTATACTGCACGCCACAGCTTTGCTCTCCAAATTGGCATAAGCTTGGAACACGTTGATGATGTCAGCAATCCACAGCCAAGAGCAGAGCAAGAGGCAGAAAGACTCCTGCTGAACCAGAGGACAATGCCTAAGTCCTCAAGAGGGCTACAATCGTGCTACAATAGCCATGGGGCAGAAAATAAACGGTAAGTGTACCGCTTAGATTTTAAGTTCCATTCTAGTTTTGCGAGACGGAGGGAGTTAAAATTCTTATAATTTCAGCTCTTGTGATAATGTAAAAGCTCTTCGGATCTCTTCAAACCAGCTGCTCTATGGTGCATTCGCTTTACTCCAGATGACTGTTTTATAAATTTCTTAAAATGCTGATTAACTTATTAAAGGTTATTCTGTGCAGACACCTCTGTCAGTTTTGTGAAAAAATATTTTTGGAAGGCAATTTGCAGTTGCTGATAATTGATCCATCAACTATTAAAACAAGCCAATACATTAGTTTGACGCAGGTTCTGTTGTGTTTCTGCTGTTTGATATTTTTAATATGTTGCACTGTGACTGCATTGCTGTCAGTGAACAATGTATATAAGAAACCAATGTCACTCACAGGAAATCTTAACAAATATTCAACAATTCTGTATCCAGTAAATTACATAAAAGCAGCACTCAAAGCAAACCTCACAATAAACAGATTAGTGTCAATTTGACAGTAATCGCCTGTGTGACAGTCATGAAAAAGTATGTGCAATTTACAGCTACCATCAATATTCCCTTTGATAGCCTCCTCCGCGCTGTAACCTTGTATCAGTGCTGCTCACTGCATAGATAACCTGGCAGTTGGTCAGCTCCACACTCCTGATTAAGCCCCTTCAGCACATTTTAATTGAACATTGCAATTAGTGCCTTCTAACATTCAAATGAACAATCCTGCTTCCAACAACTTCTCGTGTTTCTATTTGGATCAGCAGAAACCTTTCGATGCAGCAGTTTAATATTGAATTTCATTTTTCTTCTGCGTAATTCCACTTTCATCAAACATTTGGCTAAAACATTCCTTAAATGTTAATATATTCCTCGTAGTTTAAAATTTAGCCTGATAAACAAAACAATTTAAAATCAAACAGGAAAAGTATACTCTGCATTCTCTACTTTCAAATCCAGGTCTAAAGCACTGCTCCATTTGGAAAGGATGGTCAGGTTAGATTCCCTCCCCCGCTGCCCCCCGCGATCTATTCCCCACTGCCGCCTGCCTACCCCGCTAACAGCTTCCCGGTGGGCAGACCCAGTGGCATAAAATGTGGCCACCATTTGCAGACGTGCAAAGAATGTTTAAATTAGGAGAGTTTTACCTCTGCTGTATTTTCCATTTGTCCTGTTTCAAAACTGGGTGCAAGAGCCACTTGTTGGACCCATGCATCCAGCGTTCACCAGTCAGCATAAATGCACGAAGGTGACTTTTATTGCTAGCGGGGTCTGTGTAAGCGTTCGCAAAATCCGGCCTTACCTAGGTCCAAGGACAAAACGGCGAATTCCTTTCTTTCTTGCAGATCAGAGGCTGCTGAAATCCCGACACTGCTGTAGGCCTCCAATTCCTGCCATAAGAACATAAGAAATAGGAGTAGGAGTCGGCCATGTGGCCCCTCGAGCCTGCTCCACCATTCAATAAGATCATGGCTCATCTGATCATGGACTCAGCTCCACTTCCCTGCCCGTTCCCTATAACCCCTTATTCCCTTATCGCTCAAAAATCTGTCTATCTCCACCTTAAATATATTCAATGATCCAGCCTCCACAGCTCTCTGGGGCAGAGAATTCCACAGATTTACAACTCTTTGAGAGAAGAAATTCCTCCTCATCTCAGTTTTAAATGGGCGGGTCCTTATTCTGAGACTATGTCCCCTAGTTTTAGTTTCCCCTATGAGTGGAAATATCCTCTCTGCATCCACCTTATCAAGCCCCCTCATTATCTTATAAGTTTCAATAAGATCACCTCTCATTCTTCTGAACTCCAATGTGTATAGGCCCAACCTACTCAACCTATCTTCATAAGTCAACCCCCTCATCTCCGGAATCAACCTCGTGAACCTTCTCTGAACAGCCTCAAATGCAAGTATATCCTTCCTTAAATAAGGAGGCCAAAACTGTACACAGTACTCCAGGTGTGGCCTCACCAATACCCTGTACAGTAGTAGCAGGACTTCCCTGCTTTTATACTCTATCCCCCTTGCAATAAAGGCCAACATTCCATTTGCCTTCCTGATTACTTGCTGTACCTGCATACTGACTTTTTATGTTTCATGCCCAAGACTCCCAGGTCCCTCTGTACTGCAGCACTTTGCAATTTTATTCCATTTAAATTATAATTTGCTTTTCTAATTTTTCCCACATTATACTCCATCTGCCAAATTTTTGCCCACACACTATATTCCTTTGCAGATTTTTTGTGCCCTCCTCACAATTTGCTTTCCCAACCATCTTTGTATCATCAGCAAACTTGTCTACATTACAATCGGTCCCTTCATCCAAGTCATTAATATAGATTGTAAATAATTGAGGACCCAGCACTGATCCCAGCAGCACCCCACAATTGCTGTTTGCCAACCGAAAAATGACCCATTTATCCCGGCTCTTTGTTTTCTGTTAGTTAGCCAATCCTGTATCCATGTTAATATATTACCCCCAACCCCGTGAGTTTTTATCTTGTGCAGTAACCTTTTATGTGGCAGCTTATCGAATGCCTTCTGGAAATCCACATACACCACATCCACTGGTTTGCCCTTATCCACCCTGCTCGTTACATCCTCAAAGAACCCCAGAAAATTTGACAAATATGATTTCTCTTGTTCCGACTCCATCCCCCTTCAGCACAGCTGGCCAGCAGAGGCCTGAGAACCCACCCCCATATTGTAAGAACCCCAGGGCGGAGACCCCATCAAGTAAGTATAAAACTTACCTTTGTGGAGCCAATTCCTCCTCCCTCACTCTGTAACATGAAATTACTGGGCTTGAAATCTAACTGTGGCCAAGGAGGTGCACCCCAATCGAAGGCTATCAGATAGTCCTGGCTGCCATCTTTTAGAGAGATCACAGAACAGTCAGAGAGAACAAATTGTGGAACGTAGTACAGACACACTTTTTGTTTCAAAACGTTCTAATTAACATTCATGTAAAAGAAATGATCCTGAATTTTTAAGTTAAACTCCGAATGCAATAGCTGATTTGTCGTTAAGATCCACCATGGTGGCTTAAATTCTACCATTGATCAATAATCAAACCATTAACCTCAACATGATCAGGTTAGTTATTTGTTAATCCGCTCTGTCTACGTCAGCCAGTAATCCGTACAAGCACTATTAACCGAGTCCCTGGAAACCAAGACAGTACTTCATCAAAATTGTCAAACTGTAAATCCGACTACCATCACCTTAATCATAGATTGACTGACTCACCTTGGGACAGCTCCATTAACTGCACCTAACTTTGAGTGTAGATATCGTGAAAACCACAATATGATACAACTTGCTTAACAATGAACATTGTCACCATCAACGGAATCAACCGGATGGCCCACTGACCTTCAAAGAATCATGGACATTTACAGCACAGAAGGAGGCCATTTCGGCCCATCATGTCCGCGTCGGCCAACAAAGAGCTATCCAGCCTAATCCCACTTTCCAGCTCTCGGTCCGTAGCCTTGTAGGTTATAGTACTTCAGGTGTACATCCAGGTACTTTTAAATGTCTCTACCACCCTTTCAGGCAGTGAGTTCCAGACCCCCGCCACCCTCTGGGCGAAGACATTTCCCCTCAAATCCCCTCTAAACCTCCTACCAATTACTTTAATTCTATGCCCCCTGGTTGTTGACCCCTCTGCTAAGGGAAACAGGTCCTTCCTATCCACTCTATCCAGGCCCCTCATAATTTTATACACCTCAATCAGGTCTCCCCTCAGCCTCCTCTATTCCAATCTTTCCTCATAGCTAAAATTCTCCAGTGCTGGCAACATCCTGATAAATCTCCTCTGTACCCTCTCCAGTGCAGTCACATCTTTCCTGTAATGTGGTGACCAGAACTGCACGCAGTACTCCAGCTATGGCCTAACTAGTATTTTATACTGTTCAAGCATAACCTCCCTGCTCTTGTATTCTATGCCTCGGCTAATAAGTTTGGTCCATCCTCCATAACCTTTGCATCAAAATGAACGTGGTCACCACCAACAAAGTCACAATGCGGCCCAAATGATACTTTGTTCAATAATAAGCATTGTCACCATCAACCAATTGACTCAATCTCGCCCCCTTTCCACTTTGCTTAATAATGACATAAGCATGAAGTTATCAGCATAGTAACTGCAGTCCCAATATACTGCACTATAGAGCAGTAAGGTGCAGATTTGTTTAGGCATTCTTAATCCTCATATCTTGTCCAGTTTCAGATGTGTGAATTGTTTCCTTGCTCTCACTGTGACCTTTGTATCCCTGTACATTTTCCCGATTACTATTACCTTCATTTTAGCATTCACTTTTAGGCTTCTTACTGGATGTTGCAAGAAGCCTGCAGTATATCTTTTACATTAGAGTGTAGTGTAATACTGATGTGTTGTTCACAGTAAAAAGGGATGAACCTACAAGTAATGTGTGATTTTCGTTGGTCAGATCCCCTGGCTGTAATAGTGAATGTATCTTTGCTTGTTGTAGCTGCACTCTCTTCATTGGCTGGAACTCTGCTCATATTGAATTCCCAGACTCCCAGGACTGCATCAGGACTGCACTGTTGTACTGGATCACACTGTACATCTTGGTTGCCGTGACTGTGCCCGGCACTCCCGTTGGTTCAGGTTTACGGTAACCTGTTCCAGCATATTGTGCCCATTCCCCACCTGCCACTGTTAATTGCTGACCTTCAGTACTTCAGTGCACTGCTGGCTTTTTAGCTTTACTCTGCTGCAGTGTTGGGTTCCGGACAGTAATTGACATTCTTCTGGGCTGGTCCATTTCTCCGCTTGCTTCTCGGCTATACAGTGACCTCCACCTTTGTAGCCTCGTTCTACCGAGATTCGATTATCTGCTGGATAGCCTCTATTCTGGAGCCGCGTCTGCTTCTGCCGGTTTATTGTTTTGCTCCTCCACTAGACATATTTCACTCTGTGCCAGGCTGGCTCTGGTCTGTTCTGACTGGTTCCCATCCTACTTTGGACTCTGCTCCCTTGTTGCTGAATGATCAACACATTGCTGTTTGCTTCCCCTGGCCGAAGACTCCACTCATCCTTCAGAACTCCTCTGTCCCCCTTCACTGGACAGGGTTGAACCGCCTCCGACTACAGCTTCTGTTCATTTGTGACCCTTACTTCCCTCCAGCGATTCCTCGCCACAGCTCCCTCATCAGCACAGCTTTTGTGGATTTGCCTTTCATCCTCTCCTGGGTCCCGGACTTCACTTCTCTCGGTCCTTGGGTTTGATTCTCACTCATCCTCACGCCTCTGTTGTTACACTGGATCTGCTGATGTTAACACCTCTGGCCCTCGGCTTCCACTGTACAACCTCCAGCGGTGATACTCTGCACCTTGAACAGTCTCTGTGCCTTGAACAGCTCCTAATTCACGCTCTCTCTACGAAGTCTCTGAATCTGGATGTTAGTTTGTCAATGCACCAAGCTGACTCCACTCTGTCAACAGTTCAATGTTATTCCACCATGGCTGCTCCGACTTTCACTTTGAACTTTTTCACACCATGCCCCATATCCTCTGTTTATGACCTGGACATGCCTCTCTCAATCTACGTAACCTGAATTCCATCTGAGTCCATTCACATGCATACTCCACTCTGCATCTGAGTACACCTGTTGCTATCTCTATTTTCTCCCCTTGGCCTATTTCGGCCCTTTATCTCCTTTTTCCTCTTCTTCTGGTTACCCTGGGGTCATCATCCTTTTTTTGTCCAATTATGCTCTGTGGAGCGCCTTGGAACATTCTTCTACATAAATACACGTTCCTTGTTGTACTGCCTGTGGAAATCAAGGATGACCATGGTAAACTTGCTCGCCAAGGCTCATTACAATAATAAGCATGGAGAAGTGCTATGAGTGTGATCTTCATGCATTATATAGCATTTAAAATTCTTTTATTAAAAAAAACAATAATATAATTCCATTTCTGCCACTATTGTGATGGCCCATGTGTTACTTTTTAGCATTTTAATAAGCTGAACATTACAATAACAGTGTCAAATGTGCACTGGTTCATTCAGCTTTAGAGAGAGTGCTATACGGCTTTCAGTTACTTGACAGGTTTTAAAATTGTATGTTGCACCATTGCTGCTACAAATCGAAGTGTTGCAGTGAGATTTGATGGCACAAAATCTGTGGAGCCTGCCATGTGAGTAAATGGCTGCATCTAGTAAAAGACGTTATGCCAGCAGAAGTCATTGAAGTTTTTGTCTGTGGCCATTGCTACCTGTGTTGGGCCTGACAGTTTTAGTACCTACACTACATTTTGTTTACAGCCCTTGTGTGTAAATGTTGTATCCGAAACACTGCTTAAGTTGTCGCCTTAATATTCCATTAAAAACATTCTCCCTTTGAACAATACACATGTTATTTTATTTTTAGTATGCAATCCTTTTGAGCACTTGAGCTTTCTATAGATTTATGTTATGGCCAAGACTAGTGAGTGGCCAGAGGATTGGGAAACTTTTAAAAGCCAGCAAAGAACGACAAAGAAATGATAGAGGGGGAAGACAGATTATAAAAGTAAACTAGCACAAAACATAAAAACAGATAGTAAGAGTTTCTACAGGTACATAAAAAGGAAAAGAGTGGCTAAAGTAAATGTTGATCCCCCAGAGGATAAGACTGGGAATTAATAATGGAGAACAGGAAAATGGCAGACATTGAATAAATATTTTGTATCGGTCTTCACGGTAGAAGACACTAAAAACATCCCAATAGTGGATAATCAAGGGGCTATAGGGAGGGAGGAACTTAATACAATCACTATCACTAATGAAGTAATACTCGGTAAAATAATGGGACTAAAGGTGGACAAGTCCCCTGGACCTGATGGCATACATCCTCGGGTCTTCAAAGAAATGGCTGCAGAGATAGTGGATGCATTGGTTGTAATCTACCAAAATTCCCTGGATTCTGGGGAGGTCCCAGCAGATTGGAAAACCGCAAATGTAACGTCCCTATTTAAAAAAAGGAGGCAGACAGAAAGCAGGAAACTATAGACCAGTTAGCCTAACATCTGTCATTGGGAAAATGCTGGAGTCCATTATTAAGGAAGCAGTAGTGGGACATTTGGCAAAGCATAATTCAATCAAGCAGAGTCAGCATGGTTTCATGAAAGGGAAATCATGTTTGACAAATTCGTTGGAGTTCTTTGAGGATGTAACGAGCAGGGTGGATAAGGGGGAACCAGTGGATGTGGGGTATTTGGATTTCCAGAAGGCATTCGATAAGGTGCCACATAAACCAGCAGCCACAGGTCGGGCCATAAAAGGAGGCAAGCAGCAACCCGGGAGCAGCACGAGCTGGTGCAGGAGGACGGCAACTTGGAGAAGGACAACTGGATTGTACATCACCAAAATCAAGACCGCTGATTGGAGCGTGGACAGGTACAGCAGGAGAGGCGGTAAGCAGCAGAAGAGCAGCGAGGTCAGGACGAAGGAGCGGTGAGAAATTGTAGAGGGACATGATCGGGGCCCAGGAGAGGCGTCAGTTCGGGGCCCAGGAGAGCCGAGGGCCCAGGGGCAGCACGGGCCAGCCCACACTGCGATATGTGTGCACACTAGGTCCGTGCAGCAGAGCTGGTCTCCAGTTGTCCTGGTTAACCCTTGCGACTGGACCAAGACCTAGCTCTGTCAAGCCCGTGTGGTGGCTGGTGTGCAACGGCCACCCCACGTTAAAAAAATCCACGCACAGACATCTTCCACCCTTCAATATGTAGTTCTGGACCTGAAATGTCAGGTTCTTCATTGAAACACCTTTGAACTCATCACTTTTTGTTGTGGAAATAAGTCATCCTCGATACGAGGGACCATCTTAAAAAAGATGAACATAAAAGGTTACTGCACAAGATAAAAGTTCACGGGGTCGGGGATAATATATTAGCATGGATATAGGATTGGCTAACTAACAGAAAACAAAGTGTCAGGATAAATGGGTAATTTTACGGTTGGCAAACAGTGGCTAGTGGGGTGCCGCAGGGATCAGTGCTTGGGACTCAACTATTTACAATCTATATTAATGACTTGGATGAAGGGACCGAGTGTAATGTTGTCAAGTTTGCTGATGATACAAAGATGGGTGGGAAAGCAAATTGTGAGGAGGACAAAAAAAATCTACAAAGGGATATAGACAGGTTCAGTGAGTAGGCAAAAATTTGGCAGATGGAGTATAATGTGGGAACACTTTGGCAGAAAAAATAGAAAAGCAAATTATAATTTAAATGGAGAAAAATTGCAAAATGCTGCAGTACAGAGGGACCTGGGGGTCCTTGTGCATGAAACACAAAAAGTTAGTATGCAGGTACAGCAAGTAATCAGGAAGGCAAATGGAATGTTGGCCTTTATTGCAAGGGGGATAGAATATAAAAGCAGAGAAGTCCTGCTACAACTGTACAGGGTATTGGTGAGGCCACACCATGAGTACTGCGTACAGTTTTGGTCTCCGTATTTAAGGAAGGATATACTTGCATTGGAGGCTGTTCAGAGAAGGTTCACTAGGTTGATTCCGGAGATGAGGGGGTTGACTTATGAAGATAGGTTGAGTAGGTTGGGCCTATACTCATTGGAGTTCAGAAGAATAAGAGGTGATCTTATCGAAACATATACGATAATGAGGGGGCTCGATAAGGTGGATGCAGAGAGGATATTTCCACTCATAGGGGAAACTAAGACTAGGGGACATAGTCTCAGAATAAGGGGCCGCCCATTTAAAACTGAGATGAGGAGGAATTTCTTCTCTCAAAGAGTTGTAAATCTGTGGAATTCTCTGCCCCAGAGAGCTGTGGAGGCTGGGACATTGAATATATTTAAGGTGGAAATAGACAGATTTTTGAGCGATAAGGGAGTAAAGGGTTATGGGGAACGGGCGGGGAAGTGGAGCTGAGTCCATGATCAGATCAAACATGATCTTATTAAATGGCGGAGCAGGCTCGAGGGGCTGTATGGCCGACTCCTGCTCCTATTTCTTATGTTCTTATGTTCTCAAATGCCGTGATTCCTGCATCCACTGAAATGTAATTTTGTTATATTGTTTATTTTGAAGGAGACAGCAAGGACAGTCTTCAATTCTTGATGTTTGAAATAAGCCAATCTTTCCCGGCAGATTTAAACAGTTGGGGATCTTCTCAATCAGCAGTTTTGTTCCAAATTCCTCATTTTCTGTGACTTTCACAACGTAGGAACATATTTAAATTTTAACTTCATTTCTTGAGCATTGTTCCGTTTTCTCATAAAGCTTTTTTTCCCAAAGTGGCAAAGTGTGGAAGTTTTAATATAAATGCTCTTTGGGTCTGTGACTTTTTTTCCACATGGTTTTATTAAGGTTAGAATCTATCTACAATCTGTGAATGAAGAATACAAGAAGGTTTTTTTTTAAAAAAAGCAATTTGCCCGGTTGTCAAGAAGAAAATGGCTTCTGTCTGGAAAGGCAGATGCACCTCACCAAAGCTTTTATTTTTTATTGTTGAGTGGAAATTCCTTTGCATGGGAAACAAATCAATGTAAACTTCCTGACTGACTGCGAACAAAGGAGAAAGCCAGATGGCAAGAGGCAGGTGACAACTTGGATTCAATAGACTGAAAGGGAAAACATAACATTACAACAGACTGAATGATCGAAATAGCACGTTCGCCTTGATCCTAGCCAGGACAGACTGCTCATTGTGCTGGTTAAATGTCCGGAAACATGCTTTTTATCTTTTTGATAGAACACATTTCTGATTCTCAGATATTAGATTGTGGTGCAAAACTACATTCTTTACAGTCAGGACTTGGAGTATATTTGCCCATGAGAAGATTTGGAAGAAAAAAATCTACCAATAAATATGATGATAAAGTGCCCTGTTCTGAGGATAACCCAATGACACATTGCATGTAGAATGAGAAGTCACATATTGGGCTCCAGATTTGTTCACATGATAAATTCCTGATTTTAGTCGGGTACAGAGGAGGTGTGTGCCTGGAAGATGGAAAAAGCAGACAGCAGATCACTCTCCGACATTTGCATATCCTTCAGCAACCAGCTAAATAGTATTGTTGTTAAAGGCCAGTAAATAGGCCATCTGCCTGTTTTTCTTGCTCAGAAATAATACGTGCAGGGTAGGGTAGGATCAGGATGGGGAAGGAAATAACGCGGGTGAAAAAAAAGCATGTTTTGCTTTTGCTTTACTATAAACAATTGAATTAATCATTTTCTGTGATGTTATGTCAGGCTGGAAACTTCAATTTAAATCTTCCCTTTCATATTGGCCTTGAAATTCCTTCAGAGAGATCACAGTGCTTCTTTTCTCCTGCTACTCAATGAACCAAGACACAATTGTTTAAAGTGTATCCTACGGGTCTGGCATTGCTACCCGTTGATTCCCGGTGGAAACACTAATTCACTGGAAGGTCCATCTATGGTCACGTAGGTTAAGGATAGAGAAATAGATGTAAGATACAACTGCAGTCGATGGTTTTTAATATCCACATTGACTGATAGCCTGTTATAGCGGGTACAGAAAGCCCAGCAGATAAAGGCAAGTTGATGGGTTGCCCATTTTCTATAATATTTCTGTGAGAAGAATGTGAAAATCCATAGAAGGTAATAAGTGAACGGCACGGGCTTGACAGGCCAAATGGCCTCCTTCTGTGCTGTAACCATTCTATGATTCTATGGGGGAGAAATTTGGCTGCTTTACCGACCGGATGTGGGAAATTCACCGACCCCCGCGAACATCCCTGGCGGTTGTGCGCTGGTGCTAACACTCACCGCCTTGCTCTGTAGCACCCCAGAGATTGTGACGTCATTGGGTGCGCAGCTCCCCGTTACTGCCCCGGATGTGATATTCGCTCCGGCCGCCTGCTGCACCGCCGGGTGTTGTATGGACAGTACATTATTGCGCGATTTCTAAGCCCTCCACTTTCTGAGAGTGTAATGGACATTGCACAGGTCCCCTGGCCCCACAGAAATAATAGGAAGAAGCTTGTAAGCCAACATTGGCCTTTCCCGTTAAGCGAGAGAAGCAGCCCGTGATGCTGGCAGCACTACACTGAGCATCACTCAGTGCTCTGTCGCTAGTGGCCCTCTCGCACACTTTAGTGCTCGAAGAGAAGTGGCTAGCGCTTGATTTAATGCTCCACTTCCCTCGGAGGCTAAAGCTGAAGTTCCCGGGATGAAAAAAGGATTATCGCGTGCCGATACCTTTCTCACTTCTCAAAAGTTATCGTCCCAAACTGGTGCAACCCAATGAGTCTCCGATTCTACCTACTGTGCACTTCTATTTGTCACACTTTTCTGGTCAAAGGAAAGCATGCGGCTAGTCTGATGTTAATGCCGCTCTAGTAGACACATTCCAATATAATTCATGTGGATTGCCAGCTACATAATGGGGCAGAAATCCTGACCTCCTGGGGCATGTACGGGGCATGTACGGGGCGTGTACGGGGCATGTACGGGGCATGTACGGGGCATGTACGGGGCATGTACGGGGCGTGTACAGGGCATGTACGGGGCATGTACGGGGCGTGTACGGGGCATGTACGGGGCGTGTACAGGGCGTGTACGGGGCATGTACGGGGCGTGTACGGGGCGTGTACAGGGCATGTACGGGGCATGTACGGGGCGTGTACGGGGCGTGTACGTGGCATGTACGGGGCATGTGCGGGGCGTGTACGGGGCGTGTACAGAGTGCGTACAGGGTGTGTATGGAGTTTCTACGGACCCGGGAAGGCATCGGAAAAGCCGTTTTTTGGTGCACAATGCATATGCGCTGAAAACCGGCCTTTCCGTTCTGTCAAGCTGGAGCTGGACAGACCCTGCACATATCAGGAGCGAGGACATTTGCACGGACAAGATTGCGGTATTTGCGAATATCTTGCCCAGCAAATGTCCTCAAAACTCTTGTGCCTGATAAAAGCAGGCGCATAGCCTACTGTTATAGGCGTAAGAGTTTTAAAATACACAAAAACACTTTAAAATAAAGTTATAAAAACACATTTTATTGTTAAAAACCCTCCCCACTATGGTAAGTTTATTTTAAACCATCATTAAAAAAACATTTTTAAAAATCGGAAAAATATATTTTTAAATACATAAATAACTTTCATTTAAATTAGTAAAAATGTGTTGTGTATTTTTTCTATTTTTTATTAGTGTTTTGTGTGTTTGTGGGGGGGTTTCATTCATTATAATGAAAAGTCCAACTTACGGAGTTCCCATTATTATGAATGAGAACATACTTTACCTGATTGGCTGCCCAGAGCCATGTGACTGCAGCTCCTGCCCTGCGTATGTCCCGGCGTGCACACACTGCGACGCGCAGTCAGTGGCCTCAGGACCGGGAACTCGCGTGGGCGCAGCAGGAACAGGTAGGTGCGCATCTTTTAAACTTTTTTTACCCGATCGCTCATGGGAAGCAGCTGACTGGGATTTCTGGGCCAATGTATATCCAGGTGTTTTCCTTGTTAGAACTAACTGTTTTCCTGCACTTGTTATCAACTGATTAAATACATGCATCAATATGCACTGGCATGTCCTTTAATTAGGTTTACTGTCTAAACTGACAATTGTGTTAGAGTCATGCCCGGCTCAATAGTCCAGTGGTACTTTAAATTGACTTAAACCAGGCAAAGGCTAAAGGTCACTATTACTACAACATAAAGAGACATAAAGACTTTAGAACAGTGTGATTAACCCTTTCCTTACAATGGGATAATAAATACAAGCCATGAGACACAGCAGGTTACTGGGAGTACAATGCTTAATAGTCAAAAATAATAAAAGCAGTCCGCTGGGATTAAAACACTTTGGGAACAAATTTCTTAAGTGTGATTTACAACCCTATATTGGGCAAAGTGGTCTTTTCTAGTCCTTCACAAATGTCATGTTTTATATGAATTTTCAGCACATCCATGGGGGCTGAAACTCCGCCTCCCAATAAGGCCCTCTTACCGCTGGAGAACAGCGGCCACGCGGCAGAGTCTAGTGGCCGCTGATTTGCTGTCGGATGGCCGCCGCTCGCGAAGTTCTCCTCGGGGGTCTC